>NW_027332101.1:0-365009 GCF_048418815.1 Hemitrygon akajei | reverse complement strand
AAACCAGGACAGAGGCAAACTCCTGGATCAGGAAAGTTGACAGCCAAGTCCTTCAACTTTGGTGACTCCTCATTACCTGAGGGTTGGAAAAGGGTACTGACAGAGAAGATGTTAAAGCTTGAAGATTCTTTTCTACAGATGAGTTTGATGTGAGTTATTCCAAGAGTACTCAGCACTTGCCGGTAGTGATAGATGATACCCCTTTCAGAGAAAGGTCTCAATAGTTATCACCAGCAGAGGTGGTAAACATTTGACATCACCTGCTGAAGCCGAAGGAAGCTGGGATCATCACTGAGTCATAGAGTCCCTATACATCACCCATAGTGGTGGTGAGGAAGAAGAATGGGAAGGTATGAACGTGCATTGACTATCGGACACTAAACTGACACACAGTCCCCGACCAGAATACTGTTCCACTGATGGAAGACGCACTGGCCGGCCTGAGTGGAGTGAAATGGTTCAGTGTGCTGGACCTGAGGAGTGGATATTATCAGATACCCATGAGTGAGGCCAACAAAGAGAAGACAGATAGAGGTGGTGACCACGTGGCCGAGGCCCAAGAGTGCGAGTGCTCTCTGCTCGTTCCTTGGGTTCTGTGGTACTACCAGAGGTTCATGAAGGACTACTCCAAAGTGAATCACCCTTTGAATCAGCGTCTGTGCTGCCACCCTCTCTTGGAGAAGAAAGGGAGGAGGACTAAAGGAGAGGAGGGGAAAGTGTATCTTAGCCCTTCAGAACCTTCCAGAGCAAGCTGGGATACAAAATGTGAAAAGACCTTCCAGTCACTGAAGGGGCTGCTGATAAAAGCACCTGAATTGCAAACCCCCAGTTGCCATATGTACTGCACACTAACACCAGCTGAGAGGGTTTCGGGGGCATTCTATGTCAGGATCAGGGCACAGGGTTGAGACCTGCTGCGTTTGTCAGCTGGAGTTTGTCACTCTCTGAGCGAAACTACCCCTCGCACAAATTGGAGTTTCTGGCATTGAAATGAGTTGTGGTGGATCAAGTGTAAATGAGATAAGGGAGCGACCCTCGTAAGCAGGCTCTTCCACTGTATACATCAATGGCATGATTTACGGTACTCTTTGACCTCTCGCTTTATTCGGGGCCAGTAGAACTGATCTGGTACCAATGCAGAGGTCTTGTCAAACCCCAGATGACCTAAATCATCCTGAAGTGACTTCACACAGAAGTGTGGACAGACTCCGTGGAGGGCAGGCTAGTTTCTTTCATGAGCTGAGCTGTGTACACAACTCTCTACAGTTTCTTCTAGTCAGGGGCAGAGCAATTGCCATACCAAGCTGTGATAGGATGCTTTCTGTGCTGCATTGATACAATTTGGTGAGAGTCAATGGGAATATGCCACATTTCTTTAGCCTCCTGAGAAAGTAGGGGCACTAGTGAACTTTTTTGGCCATGTGTCTACATGGATGGATCAGGACAGCTATGCCTGCTACGTAGAACAGTCCAGGTTCCAAGCCTACACTGGGAGCCGCCCCTCGCTTTTCCTGTGGTACATCAACGACCGCATTGGTGCTGCTTCCTGCACCCAAGCGGAGTTGGTTATCCACTTTGCCTCCAACCTCTGTCTCTATCTCAGGAGACAGCTTATCTACTGACGACTATTATAAACCCATGGACTCTCACAGCTACTTAGACTACACCTCTTCCCACCCTGTTACTTGCAAAAACACCATCCCCTTCACTCAATGCCTCGGGTGAGGTGCCCCTTCAGCTGTGAGTCTATTGGGGTCATATACAGTGCTTGGTGCTTGCAGTGCAGTCTCCTGTATATTGCTGAGACCTGACGTAGATGTGGAGACTGCTTCATCAAGCACCAAGCCCACCAGAAAAAGTGGGATCTCCCAGTGGCCACCCATTTGAATAGCACTTCCCGCTCTGACGTGTCTATCCACAACTTCCGCTACTGTTGCAATGAGGCCACACTCAGGTTGGAGGAACAAACAGGCAGACAGACATACTTTATTGATCCCGAGGGAAATTGGGTTTCGTTACAGTCGCACCAACCAAGAATAGTGAAGAAATATAGCAATATAAAACCATAAATAATTAAATAATAATAAGTAAATAATGCCAAGTGGAAATAAGTCCAGGACCAGCCTATTGGCTCAGGGTGTCTGACACTCCAAGGGAGGAGTTGTAAAGTTTGATGGCCACAGGCAGGAATGACTTCCTATGACGCTCAGTGTTGCATCTCAGTGGAATGAGTCTCTGGCTGAATGTACTCCTGTGCCTAACCAGTACATTATGGAGTGGATGGGAGACATTGTCCAAGATGGCATGCAACTTGGACAGCATCCTCTTTTCAGACACCACCGTCAAGAGAGTCCAGTTCCACCCCCACAACATCACTGGCCTTACAAATGAGTTTGTTGATTCTGTTGGTGACTGCTACCCTCAGCCTGCTGCCCCAGCACACAACAGCAAACATGATAGCACTGGCCACCACAGACTGACAGAACATCCTCAGCATCGTCCGGCAGATGTTAAAGGACCTCAGTCTCCTCAGGAAATAGAGACGGCTCTGACCCTTCTTGTAGACAGCCTCAGCGTTCTTTGACCAGTCCAGTTTATTGTCAATTCGTATCCCCAGGTATTTGTAATCCTCCACCATGTCCACACTGACCCTTGGATGGAAACAGGGATCACCGGTGCCTTAGCCCTCCTCAGGTCCACCACCAGCTCCTTAGTCTTACACCTATATTCTGTCTGCGTAGCCTCAAACTTGATGGCATGAACATTGATTTCTCAAACTTCCAGTAATGCCCCCCCTCACTATTCCCTATCCCCTTTTCCCTCTGTCATCTTACCTCCTTGCCCCCCCCCATCGCCTCCCTCTGGTGCTCCTCCCCTTTTTCTTTCTTCCATGGCCTTCAGTCTTCTCCTGTTAGATTCCACCTTCTCCACCCGGTATCTCTGTCGCCAATCAACTTCCGAGCTCTTTACTTCAGCTCTTCCCTTCCGTTTTCACCTGTCACCAGGTGTTTCTCTCTCCCCATCCCCCACCTTTTAAACCTGCTCCTCAGCATCCTGATGAAGGGTTTTGGTCCAAAACGTCAACCGTACTCTTTTCCATCACTGCTGCCTGGCCTACTGAGTTCCTCCAGCATTTTGTGAGTTCCTAGATCGGAGATGTTAACTGTTTTTCACTCTGCACAGATGCTGCCCGACGTGTTCAGTGGTTCCAGCAGTTTTGTGTTTTTTCTTTTTTCCCTTCCTGCTTGGCTGTGACAGGAAGTCACTTCACTGATCGTGACTGTGGGCTGATCGTGACTGTGGGCTGTGGGCTGATCGTGACTGTGGGCTGTGGGCTGATCGTGACTGTGGGCTGATCGTGACTGTGGGCTGTGGGCTGATCGTGACTGTGGACTGTGGGCTGATCGTGACTGTGGACTGTGGGCTGATCGTGACTGTGGACTGTGGGCTGATCGTGACTGTGGGCTGTGGGCTGATCGTGACTGTGGACTGATCGTGACTGTGGGCTGATCGTGACTGTGGGCTGTGGGCTGATCGTGACTGTGGGCTGATCGTGACTGTGGACTGTGGGCTGATCGTGACTGTGGACTGTGGGCTGATCGTGACTGTGGGCTGATCATGACTGTGGGCTGATCGTGACTGTGGACTGTGGGCTGATCGTGACTGTGGGCTGTGGGCTGATCGTGACTGTGGGCTGATCATGACTGTGGGCTGATCGTGACTGTGGACTGTGGGCTGATCGTGACTGTGGGCTGTGGGCTGATCGTGACTGTGGGCTGATCGTGACTGTGGACTGTGGGCTGATCGTGACTGTGGACTGTGGGCTGATCGTGACTGTGGGCTGATTGTGACTGTGGACTGTGGGCTGATTGTGACTGTGGGCTGTGGGCTGATCGTGACTGTGGGCTGATCATGACTGTGGGCTGATCGTGACTGTGGACTGTGGGCTGATCGTGACTGTGGACTGTGGGCTGATCGTGACGGTGGACTGTGGGCTGATCGTGACTGTGGGCTGATCATGACTGTGGGCTGATCGTGACTGTGGACTGTGGGCTGATCGTGACTGTGGACTGTGGGCTGATCGTGACTGTGGGCTGATCGTGACTGTGGACTGTGGGTTGATCGTGACTGTGGGCTGTGGGCTGATAGTGACTGTGGACTGTGGGCTGATCGTGACTGTGGGCTGTGGGCTGATCGTGACTGTGGGCTGATCGTGACTGTGGGCTGATCGTGTCTGTGGACTGTGGGCTGATCGTGACTGTGGGCTGATCGTGACTGTGGGTTGATCGTGACTGTGGGCTGTGGGCTGATCGTGACTGTGAACTGTGGGCTGATCGTGACTGTGGGCTGATCGTGACTGTGGGCTGTGGACTGATCGTGACTGTGGGCTGATCGTGACTGTGGGCTGTGGGCTGATCGTGACTGTGGACTGTGGGCTGATCGTGACTGTGGGCTGATCGTGACTGGGCTGATCATGACTGTGGACTGTGGGCTGATCATGACTGTGGGCTGATCGTGACTGTGGGCTGATCGTGACTGTGGACTGTGGGCTGATCGTGACTGTGGGCTGTGGGTTGATCGTGACTGTGGGCTGTGGGCTGATTGTGACTGTGGACTGTGGGCTGATCGTGACTGTGGGCTGATCGTGACTGTGGGCTGTGGGTTGATCGTGACTGTGGGCTGTGGGCTGATTGTGACTGTGGACTGATCGTGACTGTGGGCTGTGGGTTGATCGTGACTGTGGGCTGATCGTGACTGTGGGCTGTGGGTTGATCGTGACTGTGGACTGATCGTGACTGTGAGCTGTGGGCTGATCGTGACTGTGGGCTGTGGGCTGATCGTGACTGTGGGCTGATTGTGACTGTGAGCTGTGGGCTGATCGTGACTGTGGGCTGTGGGCTGATCGTGACTGTGGGCTGATTGTGACTGTGGGCTGTGGGCTGATAGTGACTGTGGACTGTGGGCTGATCGTGACTGTGGGCTGTGGGCTGATCGTGACTGTGGGCTGATCGTGACTGTGGACTGTGGGCTGATCGTGACTGGGCTGATCGTGACTGTGGGCTGTGGGCTGATCGTGACTGTGGGCTGATCGTGACTGTGGGCTGTGGGCTGATCGTGACTGTGGGCTGATCGTGACTGTGGGCTGATCGTGACTGTGGACTGTGGGCTGATCGTGACTGTGGGCTGTGGGTTGATCGTGACTGTGGGCTGATCGTCACTGTGGGCTGTGGGCTGATCGTGACTGTGGGCTGATCGTGACTGTGGGCTGTGGGCTGATCGTAACTGTGAGCTGATCGTGACTGGGCTGTGGGCTGATCGTGTCTGTGGGCTGTGGGCTGATCGTGACTGTGGACTGATCGTGACTGTGGGCTGATCGTGACTGTGGGCTGTGGGCTGATCGTGACTGTGGGCTGTGGGCTGATCGTGACTGTGGACTGATCGTGACTGTGGGCTGATCGTGACTGTGGGCTGTGGGCTGATCGTGACTGTGGGCTGATCGTGACTGTGGGCTGTGGGCTGATCGTGACTGTGGGCTGATCGTGACTGTGGGCTGATCGTGACTGTGGGCTGTGGGCTGATCGTGACTGTGGGCTGATCGTGACTGTGGGCTGTGGGTTGATCGTGACTGTGGGCTGATCGTGACTGTGGGCTGTGGGCTGATCGTGACTGTGGGCTGTGGGCTGATCGTGACTGTGGGCTGATTGTGACTGTGGGCTGTGGGTTGATCGTGACTGTGGACTGTGGGCTGATCGTGACTGTGGGTTGATCGTGACTGTGGGCTGTGGGTTGATCGTGACTGTGGACTGTGGGCTGATCGTGACTGTGGGCTGATCGTGACTGTGGGCTGTGGGCTGATCGTGACTGTGGGCTGATCGTGACTGTGGGCTGTGGGCTGATCATGACTGTGGGCTGTGGGCTGATCGTGACTGTGGACTGTGGGCTGATCGTGACTGTAGGCTGTGGGCTGATCGTGACTGTGGGCTGATCGTGACTGTGGGCAGTGGGCTGATCGTGACTGTGGACTGTGGGCTGATCGTGACTGTGGGCTGTGGGCTGATCGTGACTGTGGGCTGATCGTGACTGTGGGCTGATCGTGACTGTGGGCTGTGGGATGATCGTGACTGTGGGCTGTGGGCTGATCGTGACTGTGGGCTGATCGTGACTGTGGGCTGTGGGCTGATCGTGACTGTGAGCTGTGGGCTGATCATGACTGTGGACTGTGGGCTGATCGTGACTGTGGACTGTGGACTGATCGTGACTGTGGGCTGTGGGCTGATCGTAACTGTGGGCTGATCGTGACTGTGGGCTGATCGTGACTGTGGGCTGTGGGCTGATCGTGACTGTGGGCTGTGGGCTGATCGTGACTGTGGACTGATCGTGACTGTGGGCTGATCGTGACTGTGGGCTGATCGTGACTGTGGACTGTGGGCTGATCGTGACTGTGGGCTGTGGGATGATCGTGACTGTGGGCTGATCGTGACTGTGGACTGTGGGCTGATCGTGACTGTGGGCTGTGGGCTGATCGTGACTGTGGGCTGATCGTGACTGTGGGCTGTGGGCTGATCGTGACTGTGGGCTGATCGTGACTGTGGGCTGATCGTGACTGTGGGCTGTGGGCTGATCGTGAGTGTGAGCTGTGGGTTGATCGTGACTGTGGGCTGTGGGCTGATCGTGACTGTGGGCTGATCGTGACTGTGGACTGTGGGCTGATCGTGACTGTGGGCTGATCGTGACTGTGGACTGTGGGCTGATCGTGACTGTGGGCTGATCGTGACTGTGGGCTGTGGGCTGATCGTGACTGTGGACTGTGGGCTGATCGTGACTGTGGACTGATCGTGACTGTGGGCTGTGGGTTGGTCGTGACTGTGGGCTGATCGTGACTGTGGGCTGTGGGCTGATAGTGACTGTGGGCTGATCGTGACTGTGGGCTGTGGGCTGATCGTGACTGTGGGCTGATCGTGACTGTGGGCTGTGGGCTGATCGTGACTGTGGACTGATCGTGACTGTGGGCTGATCGTGACTGTGGACTGTGGGCTGATCGTGACTGGGCTGATTGTGACTGTGGGCTGTGGGCTGATCGTGACTGTGGACTGTGGGCTGATCGTGACTGTGGGCTGTGGGCTGATCGTGACTGTGGGCTGATCGTGACTGTGGGCTGTGGGCTGATCGTGACTGTGGACTGTGGGCTGATCGTGACTGGGCTGATTGTGACTGTGGGCTGTGGGCTGATCGTGACTGTGGACTGTGGGCTGATCATGACTGTGGACTGTGGGCTGATCGTGACTGTGGGCTGTGGGCTGATCGTGACTGTGGGCTGTGGGCTGATCGTGACTGTGGGCTGATCGTGACTGTGGACTGTGGGCTGATCCTGACTGTGGGCTGTGGGTTGATCGTGACTGTGGGCTGTGGGCTGATCGTGACTGTGGGCTGTGGGCTGATCGTAACTGTGGGCTGATCGTGACTGTGGGCTGTGGGCTGATCGTGTCTGTGGGCTGTGGGCTGATCGTGACTGTGGACTGATCGTGACTGTGGGCTGATCGTGACTGTGGGCTGTGGGCTGATCGTGACTGTGGGCTGTGGGCTGATCGTGACTGTGGGCTGATCGTGACTGTGGACTGTGGGCTGATCGTGACTGTGGGCTGTGGGCTGATCGTGACTGTGGACTGTGGGCTGATTGTGACTGTGGACTGTGGACTGATCGTGACTGTGGGCTGATCGTGACTGTGGACTGTGGACTGATCGTGACTGTGGGCTGATTGTGACTGTGGACTGTGGACTGATTGTGACTGTGGGCTGATCGTGACTGTGGGCTGTGGGCTGATCGTGACTGTGGACTGTGGACTGATCGTGACTGTGGGCTGATCGTGACTGTGGGCTGTGGGCTGATCGTGACTGTGGGCTGATCGTGACTGTGGGCTGTGGGTTGATCATGACTGTGGGCTGATCGTGACTGTGGGCTGTGGGTTGATCATGACTGTGGGCTGATCGTGACTGTGGGCTGTGGGTTGATCATGACTGTGGGCTGATCGTGACTGTGGGCTGTGGGTTGATCATGACTGTGGGCTGATCGTGACTGTGGGCTGTGGGTTGATCATGACTGTGGGCTGATCGTGACTGTGGGCTGTGGGTTGATCATGACTGTGGGCTGATCGTGACTGTGGGCTGTGGGTTGATCATGACTGTGGGCTGATCGTGACTGTGGGCTGTGGACTGATCGTGACTGTGGGCTGATCGTGACTGTGGGCTGTGGGTTGATCATGACTGTGGGCTGATCGTGACTGTGGGCTGTGGGTTGATCATGACTGTGGGCTGATCGTGACTGTGGGCTGTGGGTTGATCATGACTGTGGGCTGATCGTGACTGTGGGCTGTGGGCTGATCGTGACTGTGGACTGTGGACTGATCGTGACTGTGGGCTGATCGTGACTGTGGACTGTGGGCTGATCGTGACTGTGGACTGATCGTGACTGTGGGCTGATCGTGACTGTGGGCTGTGGGCTGATCGTGACTGTGGGCTGTGGGTTGATCATGACTGTGGGCTGATCGTGACTGTGGGCTGTGGGTTGATCGTGACTGTGGGCTGTGGGTTGATCGTGACTGTGGGCTGTGGGCTGATCGTGACTGTGGGCTGTGGGTTGATCGTGACTGTGGGCTGATCGTGACTGTGGGCTGATCGTGACTGTGGGTTGATCATGACTGTGGGCTGTGGGCTGATCGTGACTGTGGGCTGATCGTGACTGTGGGCTGATCGTGACTGTGGGTTGATCATGACTGTGGGCTGTGGGCTGATCGTGACTGTGGGCTGATCGTGACTGTGGGCTGATCGTGACTGTGGGTTGATCATGACTGTGGGCTGTGGGCTGATCGTGACTGTGGGCTGATCGTGACTGTGGGCTGTGGGCTGATCGTGACTGTGGACTGTGGGCTGATCGTGACTGTGGACTGTGGGCTGATTGTGACTGTGGACTGTGGACTGATCGTGACTGTGGGCTGATCGTGACTGTGGACTGTGGACTGATCGTGACTGTGGGCTGATTGTGACTGTGGACTGTGGACTGATTGTGACTGTGGGCTGATCGTGACTGTGGGCTGTGGGCTGATCGTGACTGTGGGCTGATCGTGACTGTGGACTGTGGGCTGATCGTGACTGTGGGCTGTGGGCTGATCGTGACTGTGGACTGATCGTGACTGTGGGCTGTGGGCTGATCGTGACTGTGAGCTGTGGGTTGATCGTGACTGTGGGCTGTGGGCTGATCGTGACTGTGGGCTGTGGGCTGATCGTGACTGTGGGCTGATCGTGACTGTGGGCTGTGGGTTGATCGTGACTGTGGGCTGTGGGCTGATCGTGACTGTGGGCTGTGGGCTGATCGTGACTGTGGGCTGATCGTGACTGTGGGCTGTGGGCTGATCGTGACTGTGGGCTGTGGGCTGATCGTGACTGTGGGCTGTGGGCTGATCGTGACTGTGGGCTGTGGGCTGATCGTGACTGTGGGCTGTGGGCTGATCGTGACTGTGGGCTGTGGGCTGATCGTGACTGTGGGCTGATCGTGACTGTGGGCTGTGGGCTGATCGTGACTGTGGGCTGTGGGCTGATCGTGACTGTGGGCTGATCGTGACTGTGGGCTGTGGGCTGATCGTGACTGTGGGCTGATCGTGACTGTGGGCTGTGGGCTGATCGTGACTGTGGGCTGATCGTGACTGTGGGCTGATCGTGACTGTGGACTGTGGGCTGATCGTGACTGTGGGCTGTGGGCTGATCGTGACTGTGGGCTGATCGTGACTGTGGACTGTGGGCTGATCGTGACTGTGGGCTGATTGTGACTGTGGACTGTGGGCTGATTGTGACTGTGGGCTGTGGGCTGATCGTGACTGTGGGCTGATCATGACTGTGGGCTGATCGTGACTGTGGACTGTGGGCTGATCGTGACGGTGGACTGTGGGCTGATCGTGACTGTGGGCTTATCATGACTGTGGGCTGATCGTGACTGTGGACTGTGGGCTGATCGTGACTGTGGGCTGATCGTGACTGTGGGCTGTGGGCTGATCGTGACTGTGGGCTGTGGGCTGATCGTGACTGTGGACTGATCGTGACTGTGGGCTGATCGTGACTGTGGGCTGATCGTGACTGTGAGCTGTGGGCTGATCGTGACTGTGGGCTGTGGGCTGATCGTGACTGTGGGCTGTGGGTTGATCGTGACTGTGGGCTGATCGTGACTGTGGGCTGATCGTGACTGTGGACTGTGGGCTGATCGTGACTGTGGGCTGATCGTGACTGTAGACTGTGGGCTGATCGTGACTGTGGGCTGATCGTGACTGTGGGCTGTGGGCTGATCGTGACTGTGGGCTGTGGGCTGATCGTGACTGTGGACTGTGGGCTGATCGTGACTGTGGGCTGTGGGCTGATCGTGACTGTGGGCTGTGGGCTGATCGTGACTGTGGACTGTGGGCTGATCGTGACTGTGGACTGATCGTGACTGTGGGCTGTGGGTTGGTCGTGACTGTGGGCTGATCGTGACTGTGGGCTGTGGGCTGATCGTGACTGTGGGCTGATCGTGACTGTGGGCTGTGGGCTGATCGTGACTGTGGACTGATCGTGACTGTGGGCTGATCGTGACTGTGGACTGTGGGCTGATCGTGACTGGGCTGATTGTGACTGTGGGCTGTGGGCTGATCGTGACTGTGGACTGTGGGCTGATCGTGACTGTGGGCTGATCGTGACTGTGGACTGTGGGCTGATCGTGACTGTGGGCTGATCGTGACTGTGGGCTGTGGGCTGATCGTGACTGTGGGCTGATCGTGACTGTGGACTGATCGTGACTGTGGGCTGATCGTAACTGTGGGCTGATCGTGACTGTGGACTGATCGTGACTGTGGGCTGTGGGCTGATCGTGACTGTGGACTGATCGTGACTGTGGACTGTGGGCTGATCGTGACTGTGGGCTGTGGGATGATCGTGACTGTGGGCTGATCGTGACTGTGGGCTGTGGGCTGATCGTGACTGTGGGCTGATCGTGACTGTGGACTGTGGGCTGATCGTGACTGTGGGCTGTGGGCTGATCGTGACTGTGGACTGTGGGCTGATCGTGACAGTGGGCTGTGGGCTGATCGTGACTGTGGGCTGATCGTGACTGTGGGCTGTGGGCTGATCGTGACTGTGGGCTGTGGGTTGATCGTGACTGTGGGCTGATCGTGACTGTGGGCTGTGGGCTGATCGTGACTGTGGGCTGATCGTGACTGTGGGCTGTGGGCTGATCGTGACTGTGGGCTGTGGGCTGATCGTGACTGTGGACTGTGGGCTGATCGTGACTGTGGGCTGTGGGCTGATCGTGACTGTGGGCTGATCGTGACTGTGGGCTGTGGGCTGATCGTGACTGTGGGCTGTGGGTTGATCGTGACTGTGGGCTGATCGTGACTGTGGGCTGTGGGCTGATCGTGACTGTGGGCTGATCGTGACTGTGGGCTGTGGGCTGATCGTGACTGTGGGCTGATCGTGACTGTGGGCTGTGGGTTGATCGTGACTGTGGGCTGTGGGCTGATCGTGACTGTGGACTGTGGGCTGATCGTGACTGTGGGCTGATAGTGACTGTGGACTGTGGACTGATCGTGACTGTGGACTGTGGGCTGATCGTGACTGTGGGCTGTGGGTTGATCGTGACTGTGGGCTGATCGTGACTGTGGGCTGTGGGCTGATAGTGACTGTGGGCTGATCGTGACTGTGGGCTGTGGGCTGATCGTGACTGTGGGCTGATCGTGACTGTGGGCTGTGGGCTGATCGTGACTGTGGACTGATCGTGACTGTGGGCTGATCGTGACTGTGGACTGTGGGCTGATCGTGACTGGGCTGATCGTGACTGTGGGCTGATCGTGACTGTGGGCTGATCGTGACTGTGGGCTGTGGGCTGATCGTGACTGTGGGCTGATCGTGACTGTGGACTGTGGGCTGATCGTGACTGTGGGCTGTGAGTTGATCGTGACTGTGGGCTGTGGGCTGATCGTGACTGTGGGCTGATCGTGACTGTGGGCTGTGGGCTGATCGTGACTGTGGGCTGATCGTGACTGTGGGCTGATCGTGACTGTGGGCTGTGGGCTGATCGTGACTGTGGACTGATCGTGACTGTGGGCTGATCGTGACTGTGGGCTGTGGGCTGATCTTGACTGTGGACTGTGGGCTGATCGTGACTGTGGGCTGTGGGCTGATCGTGACTGTGGGCTGATCGTGACTGTGGGCTGTGGGCTGATCGTGACTGTGGGCTGATCGTGACTGTGGACTGTGGGCTGATCGTGACTGTGGGCTGTGAGTTGATCGTGACTGTGGGCTGATCGTGACTGTGGGCTGTGGGCTGATCGTGACTGTGGGCTGATCGTGACTGTGGGCTGTGGGCTGATCGTAACTGTGAGCTGATCGTGACTGGGCTGTGGGCTGATCGTGTCTGTGGGCTGTGGGCTGATCGTGACTGTGGACTGATCGTGACTGTGGGCTGATTGTGACTGTGGGCTGTGGGCTGATCGTGACTGTGGGCTGATCATGACTGTGGGCTGATCGTGACTGTGGGCTGATCGTGACTGTGGACTGTGGGCTGATCGTGACTGTGGGCTGATCATGACTGTGGGCTGATCGTGACTGTGGGCTGATCGTGACTGTGGACTGTGGGCTGATCGTGACTGTGGGCTGTGGGCTGATCGTGACTGTGGGCTGATCGTGACTGTGGGCTGATCGTGACTGTGGACTGTGGGCTGATCGTGACTGTGGGCTGTGGGCTGATCGTGACTGTGGACTGTGGGCTGATCGTGACTGTGGACTGTGGGCTGATCGTGACTGTGGGCTGTGGGCTGATCGTGACTGTGGGCTGATCGTGACTGTGGGCTGATCGTGACTGTGGACTGTGGGCTGATTGTGACTGTGGACTGTGGACTGATCGTGACTGTGGGCTGATCGTGACTGTGGACTGATCGTGACTGTGGGCTGATCGTGACTGTGGGCTGTGGGCTGATCGTGACTGTGGACTGTGGGCTGATTGTGACTGTGGACTGTGGACTGATCGTGACTGTGGGCTGTGGGCTGATCGTGACTGTGGGCTGTGGGCTGATCGTGACTGTGGACTGATCGTGACTGTGGGCTGATCGTGACTGTGGGCTGTGGGCTGATCGTGACTGTGGGCTGATCGTGACTGTGGGCTGTGGGCTGATCGTGACTGTGGACTGATCGTGACTGTGGACTGTGGACTGATCGTGACTGTGGGCTGATCGTGACTGTGGGCTGTGGGCTGATCGTGACTGTGGGCTGATCGTGACTGTGGGCTGTGGGCTGATCGTGACTGTGGACTGTGGGCTGATCGTGACTGTGGGCTGATCGTGACTGTGGGCTGTGGGCTGATCGTGACTGTGGGCTGATCGTGACTGTGGGCTGTGGGCTGATCGTGACTGTGGGCTGTGGGCTGATCGTGACTGTGGACTGATCGTGACTGTGGGCTGATCTGACTGTGGGCTGTGGGCTGATCGTGACTGTGGGCTGTGGGCTGATCGTGACTGTGGACTGATCGTGACTGTGGGCTGTGGGCTGATCGTGACTGTGGGCTGTGGACTGATCGTGACTGTGGGCTGTGGGCTGATCGTGACTGTGGGCTGATCGTGACTGGGCTGTGGGCTGATCGTGACTGTGGGCTGATCGTGACTGTGGACTGTGGGCTGATCGTGACTGTGGGCTGTGGGCTGATCGTGACTGTGGGCTGATCGTGACTGTGGGCTGTGGGCTGATCGTGACTGTGGACTGTGGGCTGATCGTGACTGTGTGCTGTGGGCTGATCGTGACTGTGGGCTGTGGGCTGATCGTGACTGTGGACTGATCGTGACTGTGGGCTGTGGGCTGATCGTGACTGTGGGCTGTGGGCTGATCGTGACTGTGGGCTGATCGTGACTGTGGACTGTGGGCTGATCGTGACTGTAGACTAATCGTGACTGTGGGCTGTGGGTTGATCGTGACAGTGGGCTGATCGTGACTGTGGGCTGTGGGCTGATAGTGACTGTGGGCTGATCGTGACTGTGGGCTGTGGGCTGATCGTGACTGTGGGCTGATCGTGACTGTGGGCTGATCGTGACTGTGGGCTGTGGGCTGATCGTGACTGTGGGCTGATCGTGACTGTGGACTGTGGGCTGATCGTGACTGTGGGCTGATCGTGACTGTGGGCTGTGGGCTGATCGTGACTGTGGACTGATCGTGACTGTGGGCTGATCGTGACTGTGGACTGTGGGCTGATCGTGACTGGGCTGATCGTGACTGTGGGCTGTGGGCTGATCGTGACTGTGGGCTGTGGGCTGATCGTGACTGTGGGCTGATCGTGACTGTGGGCTGTGGGCTGATCATGACTGTGGGCTGATCGTGACTGTGGACTGATCGTGACTGTGGACTGTGGGCTGATCGTGACTGTGGACTGTGGGCTGATCGTGACTGTGGGCTGATCGTGACTGTGGACTGTGGGCTGATCGTGACTGTGGGCTGTGGGTTGATCGTGACTGTGGGCTGTGGGTTGATCGTGACTGTGGGCTGTGGGTTGATCGTGACTGTGGGCTGATCGTGACTGTGGGCTGTGGGCTGATCGTGACTGTGGGCTGATCGTGACTGTGGGCTGTGGGCTGATCGTGTCTGTGGGCTGTGGGCTGATCGTGACTGTGGGCTGTGGGCTGATCGTGACTGTGGGCTGATCGTGACTGTGGGCTGTGGGTTGATCGTGACTGTGGGCTGATCGTGACTGTGGGCTGTGGGCTGATCGTGACTGTGGGCTGATCGTGACTGTGGGCTGTGGGCTGATCGTGACTGTGGGCTGATCGTGACTGTGGGCTGTGGGTTGATCGTGACTGTGGGCTGATCGTGACTGTGGGCTGTGGGCTGATCGTGACTGTGAGCTGATCGTGACTGGGCTGTGGGCTGATCGTGTCTGTGGGCTGATGGCTGATCGTGACTGTGGACTGATCGTGACTGTGGGCTGATCGTGACTGTGGGCTGATCATGACTGTGGACTGATCGTGACTGTGGGCTGATCGTGACTGTGGGCTGTGGGCTGATCGTGACAGTGGGCTGTGGGCTGATCGTGACTGTGGGCTGTGGGCTGATCGTGACTGTGGGCTGATCGTGACTGTGGACTGTGGGCTGATCGTGACTGTGGGCTGATCGTGACTGTGGGCTGTGGGCTGATCGTGACAGTGGGCTGTGGGCTGATCGTGACTGTGGGCTGATCGTGACTGTGGGCTGATCGTGACTGTGGGCTGTGGGCTGATCGTGACTGTGGGCTGTGGGCTGATCGTGACTGTGGACTGTGGGCTGATTGTGACTGTGGACTGTGGACTGATCGTGACTGTGGGCTGATCGTGACTGTGGGCTGTGGGCTGATCGTGACTGTGGGCTGTGGGCTGATCGTGACTGTGGACTGATCGTGACTGTGGGCTGATCGTGACTGTGGGCTGTGGGCTGATCGTGACTGTGGGCTGATCGTGACTGTGGGCTGATCGTGACTGTGGACTGATTGTGACTGTGGGCTGTGGGCTGATCGTGACTGTGGACTGATCGTGACTGTGGACTGATCGTGACTGTGGGCTGATCGTGACTGTGGGCTGATCGTGACTGTGGACTGTGGGCTGATCGTGACTGTGGGCTGTGGGCTGATCGTGACTGTGGGCTGATCGTGACTGTGGGCTGTGGGCTGATCGTGACTGTGGGCTGTGGGCTGATCGTGACTGTGGACTGATCGTGACTGTGGGCTGATCGTGACTGTGGGCTGTGGGCTGATCGTGACTATGGGCTGTGGGCTGATCGTGACTGTGGGCTGATCGTGACTGTGGACTGTGGGCTGATCGTGACTGTGGACTGTGGGCTGATCGTGACTGTGGGCTGTGGGCTGATCGTGACTGTGGGCTGATCGTGACTGTGGACTGTGGGCTGATCGTGACTGTGGACTGATCGTGACTGTGGGCTGTGGGTTGATCGTGACTGTGGGCTGATCGTGACTGTGGACTGTGGGCTGATCGTGACTGTGGGCTGATCGTGACTGTGGGCTGTGGGCTGATCGTGACTGTGGGCTGATCGTGACTGTGGGCTGTGGGCTGATCGTGACTGTGGGCTGTGGGCTGTGGGCTGATCGTGACTGTGGGCTGTGGGCTGATCGTGACTGTGGGCTGATCGTGACTGTGGGCTGTGGGCTGATCGTGACTGTGGGCTGTGGGATGATCGTGACTGTGGGCTGATCATGACTGTGGGATGTGGGCTGATCGTGACTGTGGGCTGTGGGCTGATCGTGACTGTGGACTGATCGTGACTGTGGGCTGATCTGACTGTGGGCTGTGGGCTGATCGTGACTGTGGGCTGTGGGCTGATCGTGACTGTGGGCTGATCGTGACTGTGGGCTGTGGGCTGATCGTGACTGTGGGCTGATCGTGACTGTGGGCTGTGGGCTGATCGTGACTGTGGGCTGATCGTGTCTGTGGGGTGTGGGCTGATCGTGACTGTGGGCTGTGGGCTGATCGTTACTGTGGACTGTGGGCTGATCGTGATTGTGGACTGATCAGGTTAGGCTTGTTCTGCCTCTCCCTTGTCCTTAACATGTGAGTAGCTTCCATCCCAGGGCACACAATCCAGTACAATCTCAGCCCAGCAAGGGTGCCGGGGCCAGATGGAATCTCTGCTGAGGGAGATACTTCCCCATTCCCCCTCCTCTGGGAAAAGGGCAATGTACCAGTGGCCCATCTTCTTGATACGAGCTACCTTGATCCTAGTAATTACAGATGGGGGAGGGTCATCACCAGGGTCCTCACCTACCACCTCCATGCATGAAAAAAGGACCTTCCGCAGGGTCCCAGTGCACACTTTATGTCAGGAGATCCAATGGGTATGCTCTTCACCACAAGAATCAATTCAAGGAGCTGCCCCAAACAGCTGTGGGAAGTTATGGAGCACCTTTCTCAGCTTTGGCAGCCATCAAATATACTTTCTCAGACGGCATTATCCACAGAATGGATGCAGGGACGGACATGATTCTAGCAAGGACCTAATCGCACTGCATCCTGTGGTGGCGGGGTATAGGCAGCGCTCTCACAGACTACCCTCTGAATCATCACTGAGGTGTGCACGATGAGCTTTATGCTATCCATTCGAAAGACGAGATCCTCCACCAACCTCCCTCACTGAACAACAGTACTACCCTTCCCCAACCACGGGACCATGAGGGTCTGGAGTCTGGAGCCACACACAAAAGCTGAGGGTGGAATGAGGTTAACATCTCGGAAAATGACCCAGGCAGCAGCTTCGGACAGCTGCTTGTACCTCTCCCTGGACCAGGATCCAGACCACTTTCACTGACCTCAGTACCTGTGAGGGGCTCTCTCCAGTCCCCAACGTGATTGTTCTTCAGCTTCGACTGCTTCTGTCTACCTGCTGTCCAGTCCCGGTGAAGAGATTGAGCAGAAACGTCGGCTGTCCACTCCCTCCACCTGATCCACTGAACTGAAGTCATTGGCAGGTCCATGGCCCATGATGACCATCTAAGCTTGTCCCAGCTGTCCACGTTTGACCCATATCCCTCTAAACCTGTCCGATTCATAGGAACCCCCTAACTGTACCTGCTCAACCACTTTCTCCAGGTGAAAAAGTTGCCCCTCAGGTTCCCATTAAATATCTCCCCTCTCACCTTAAACGTATGTCCTCTAGTTCCCCAACCCCGGGGGAAAGACTACACATTCACCCTACTTGTGATCGTCTACATCTCGATAAGATCACGCTCATTCCCCTCTGCTCCGATGAAAAAGGTCCCGACCTGCTCAACTCCTGTCCACTCCCATCTTGTAATCCCCTCTGCACTCTTCCCAGTTTAATGGCACCGTTCCTAGAGCCCGGAGTCTGAAACTGAATATAATATCCCAAATCAACGCGCACAAAATGCAGGAGGAGCTTAGCCGGTCAGGCAAGCATCAATGGAAATGAATAAACTTTGGACGTTTCGAGTTGAGACCTTTGTTCAAATCCTGTCTCACTAACACCTTCTATACTCACTGATGAAGGTCAGTGTGCCACTCCGCCTGTCGCTGCTTTTCTGTGCCAGAATTCGGAGTCTCCCTGTTCTACAGTACTCCCCGTTCACCGTGAAAGTCCCACAAAGCGGCATGTCTCAATCACCATTGCTCGGCCTGCCTGCTGATTCTGCAATCCCTAATTACCATTCCAGCTCTTTCAGAGTCTTGCCAGATTGGATTACTGATGTGTCTTCGAGAGGAGGTCGCGGCAGAAACCCCCAGCCCCGACGCGAGGTAGTGCGCCCAGCCGCCCGCAGCTCGGAAGCGGGTTCTCCGGCACATTTCAGACCAGGAAGCCCCGGGACGTGGCGACCCCTGCAGCCCGGCCGGCGAACTGCGGCGGCGAAGCGGGGCAATAAAAGGGCTGAGCTCGGACGCAGGTAGACAGCAGTTCCAAGCGGGCTCCAGGCGCACACGGCACGGCATGGCCGAGAGACAGCTGCCGCCTTACCTGAACCTGGCCGAGCTCACCGCCTCCCAGTTCCTGGAAGTCTGGAAACATTACGATGCAGACGGTGAGGCTGTTTTTGGATATGTTTTAAATCTTTTAAAGACTAAATGTATTATTTTGCAACATTTAATGTATGAAATCAAGCATTAATGCGCGTGTTTCTCAAGAAGGGATGTCCATTCACGTTTGATAGGGTTCGGAGCGGCCGCGGGGACGCAGCCACCCTGCTGAAGGTCAGCTGCGTCCCGGTTTGGCGCAGCGAACTTGTCCGCCGGAGTCCGGGCGGCCGGCACCGACTTCTCGCCCTGTGCGAAAAGGTCGTTCGCAGACAGGCACTTCTCTTGTCCACTTTTCAGACAAATTGCTAATATTTAATTAAAATAAGATTATGAAAAGTAGGGCGGATTAGGGTGAGGAGGTGCTGCGCCTGGGAGGGGGTCCCCCCGCGCTATAACTTCATGGTTCAGTGGCTGCTCTCTCCGCCGACTGGTTCTCGCCGTACCGTCCTGCTCCTTACTTTCTGCCCCAACGTCCCCCAGCCCCGCCCGGGAGGGAAGGGGTCCCCAGCCCCGCCCGCGCGTCTCCGTGTCTCGGACTGGTTGTAACGGCGGCTTTTCTCCCGTTGTGTGCACAGGCAACGGTTATATCGAAGGCAAGGAGCTGGAGAATTTCATCAGGGAGTTACAGCGAGTGAGGAAAGGGGCGTGCGTGGTGAGTCCGTAACCCGGGGAGTGGTCTGACGAGGGGGGGGGTCCGTAACCCGGGGAGTGGTCTGGCGGGGGGGGGGGGGGGAGGTCTGTAACCCGGGGAGTGGTCTGGTGGGGGGGGGGGGGGGGAGGTCCGTAACCCGGGGAGTGGTCTGGTGGGGGGAGGGGTAGTCCATAACCCGGGGAGTGGTCTGGCGGGGGGGGGGAGGTCCGTAACCCGGGGAGTGGTCTGACGAGGGGGGGGGGGGGGTCCGTAACCCGGGGAGTGGTCTGGCGGGGGGGAGGTCCGTAACCCGGGGAGTGGTCTGGTGGGGGGGAGAGGTCCGTAACCCGGGGAGTGGTCTGACGGGGGGGGGGGGGGGGGGAGGTCCGTAACCCGGGGAGTGGTCTGGCGGGGGGGGGGGGGGGGGAGGTCTGTAACCCGGGGAGTGGTCTGGTGGGGGGAGGGGTAGTCCATAACCCGGGGAGTGGTCTGGCGGGGGGGAGGTCAGTAACCCGGGGCGTGGTCTGACGGGGGGGGGGGGGGGCTCAGTACCTGGGGACTGGGACTGTCCGTACCTCGGCATCTGGCGCGCTAAATATTCCAGAGGCCATCGTGCTCCGTGCCCGGGGTCCGGACCGCGGGTGTGAAGTCCTGAGGCGGATGTTGGCAGGATTTTCTCGGCTGGGAAGCTGCTGGAATATAAAGCGGCTGACTGATGCAGCGGTTCAGGGACGGGAACTGTCCCGGGGTGATGGGACGGACAGGAGAGGGGAGGGGAACTGTCCCGGGGTGATGGGACGGACAGGAGAGGGGAGGGGAACTGTCCCAGGGTGATGGGACGGACCGCTGTGCACCTCTCCACCGGGTGGCACGGGAAGGGAACATGGGTGAGCCCGGGATAGAAAAAAAACAGTGGGAATGGATGGAAAAATCACAGGGGGGGTGGGGAGGCATAAAGAGGATGGAGGCAAATGAAATTATTTCAGGGGGAGGGCTGGGAGAAGAATTGGCGGTAGGGATGATGGCGAGAGGGTGAGAGAGTGAGGCAGAGAGTGGGTGGAGGAAGGTAAAGAGAACTCAAGCTTGGAGATGTGAGACACAGATCAGATGGGAGGGGGAGAGACTGAACAGGGGAGTGGGGATGGAGGGGGAGAGACTGGACAGGGGAGTGGGGATGGAGGGGGAGTGACTGGACAGGGGAGTGGGGATGGAGGGGGAGGGGGAGTGACTGAACAGGGGAGTGGGGATGGAGGGGGAGTGACTGGACAGGGGAGTGGGGATGGAGGGGGAGAGACTGGATAGGGGAGTGGGGATGGAGGGGGAGAAACTGGATAGGGGAGTGGGGATGGAGGGGGAGAGACTGGACAGGGGAGTGGGGATGGAGGGGGAGTGACTGGACAGGGGAGTGGGGATGGAGGGGGAGAAACTGGATAGGGGAGTGGGGATGGAGGGGGAGAGACTGGACAGGGGAGTGGGGATGGAGGGGGAGTGACTGGACAGGGGAGTGGGGATGGAGGGGGAGAGACTGGACAGGGGAGTGGGGATGGAGGGGGAGTGACTGGACAGGGGAGTGGGGATGGAGGGGGAGAGACTGGACAGGGGAGTGGGGATGGAGGGGGAGTGACTGGACAGGGGAGTGTGGATGGAGGGGGAGAAACTGGATACGGGAGTGGGGATGGAGGGGGAGAGACTGGACAGGGGAGTGGGGATGGAGGGGGAGAAACTGGATAGGGGAGTGGGGATGGAGGGGGAGAGACTGGACAGGGGAGTGGGGATGGAGGGGGAGAGATTGGATAGGGGAGTGGGGATGGAGGGGGAGTGACTGGACAGGGGAGTGGGGATGGAGGGGGAGGGGGAGTGACTGGACAGGGGAGTGGGGATGGAGGGGGAGGGGGAGTGACGACAGGGGAGTGGGGATGGAGGGGGAGAGACTGGACAGGGGAGTGGGGATGGAGGGGGAGTGACTGGACAGGGGAGTGGGGATGGAGGGGGAGAGACTGGACAGGGGAGTGGGGATGGAGGGGGAGGGGGAGTGACTGGATAGGGGAGTGGGGATGGAGGGGGAGGGGGAGTGACTGGACAGGGGAGTGGGGATGGAGGGGGAGAGACTGGACAGGGGAGTGGGGATGGAGGGGGAGGGGGAGGGGGAGTGACTGGACAGGGGAGTGGGAGATGGAGGGGGAGGGGGAGAGACAGAGACCAGACTGTCCGCTCTCCTGAGCCAGTGCACTCTCTCTGACTGCCTTGGGAACACTCCCAAGCTGCTAGCTGCCTCATCACAAAGAGCCCCACCATGGGGAGAGGAAGAGAGGTCCCAAGGGAGGGCCCTTCCGAATCGGGAAGTGTGGGGACAGGGCAGGTCTCCAGACGGAGCATTAGTGAGAGTGGAGAGACAGTGATGAAGAAGGGCAGCCCGGGGCAGCTGTGGGCGTCAGGCGACGGGCAGCCCCCTCTCTCTCTGCGTTGGCTCATATGTGTCTTTCAGACCTTCGCCCTCACGTTTCGTCTCTCACATTAAACGCGTGTCCTCTAGTGTTTGTCTTTCCCACCCTGGGGAGAAGGTTCTACCCTGTCTAAGCCTCTGATAATGCTATAGTTTATGAACGTGGGGCACGATAGTAGTGGATGTGAAGTGTTCGTGGGTGGCGGAGCAAGGTACTGGTGACAGTTGAAGAGTCCTCTGTGTTCTCTGCCTCAGGTCAACCAGCATCTAGGAGATGGTTTGGACCAGAAGAATCTGCAGGAATGAAATCTGGTGCCAGACCATGTTTGTGTGTGTCTGCCCGAGGGGGTCTCATGTAGTCTTGTGTGGAATGCTCCAGTGGCCTGCCTGTGTCTGTTCCCCAGGGTGGGGAGAGGAGAGAGGGGAGGGGGAAGCAAGGTCTCTCTTTCCCTCACTACGTACGGATTGCTCTGATCTAGGAGGGGTGTGAGCTGACAGATGCTGGTGGTGGGGGTGAGGCTCCCTTTGCTCCTGGCAGTGTTGTCTCCCTTATCCGTGAGCGTGCCTCAAGGTGAGACAGCCCCCTCCTCACTGAGCTGTGGGACTTGCTGCCAGTATCCGTGCCCTGTGCATTGGTGGGTTTACGGTCGGGGAGCTGATTTATCTGAGGGTAAGTGTTTGCGGGTTGCGTCTGGCTCGGCTACACACGGTTGGCAGAGGTGATGCACTGACCTTGCAGGAAGCAGAGTGCAGATTGTCACTGTGGCTCGCAGCCTTCAATCACAAGCAGAGAATGACTGAAGCCCACTGCACTGCAGTCAGCAGCGAGTGGCGGGCCAGAAATTAATTTGAAAACCTATTTGTCTTTTAGCCTGCCGGGGTGCTAATGTGGGTCATTTTTCCTGCATAATATCTCCACGTCACTTAGCAAGATCAATGGCATTGAGAGGAGATCTATCTTCATCTGGGGGAGGTGAACCTGTCACATCTGATGACTCAGTTACTGAGCACGCTCAGGCCAGGTGTCCACAGATCTGCAGATATTAAAGGAATCGAGGGAAGTGGGGTCAGGGCCAAAATGCACAGTCCCTGTGATTTCTTCTCCCATCCTGACTTAATGTGCTGCCTTGTTGTGACTTTGTTCCTCTGGTCCCAATGGAGACAGTGACGCTCTAGTTCCGATTCTCATCTATCCTTCCTTCCTTCCTTCCTCACCCCCATACCTCAGTAATGTCACTTCCTATAGCCAAATAATACCCAGCTCCACCAGCAAACCCACACCGTTTACGGTAGCCCTCTCAACCTCTCTGGTATGAAGTCAAAAAGTCAAGGTTAAGCCAAAACTCAAGTAAATTGGAAAACCAAAACCAGTACTTCTGGCCTTTGTCAAATTCCTTGATTCACCCACCGTCCGTCCTGAATGTTCAATCTGTCTGAACTCTCTTGTGCAGGTTAGCTTTACCCTGGATCAAAATCAAAGCTGAGTTTACTGTCGTGTGCACAGGTGCAGTGAAAATCTGTCTTGCAGCATCAGCACCGGCACACAGTATCTGATAAACAACTTCCACAAAAATCAAAATATACTCAATGTTTACAATAATGAGAACAGATCTACTGTAGTGCAATGTGATTCTAGTATTGTTATACAGAGGTAGTGATGAGGGCATTCTTGAACCTGCTGATGTGGGACTTTCGGCTTCTGTACAGTACCTGCTAGTTGATGGTAGATGTGAGAAGGGGGCATGCTCTGGATAGTGGGGATCGTTGATGGTAGATGTGAGAAGAGGGCATACTCTGGATAGTGGGGATCGTTGATGGTAGATGTGAGAAGAGGGCATACTCTGGATAGTGGGGATCGTTGATGGTAGATGTGAGAAGAGGGCATGCTCTGGACAGTGGGGATCGTTGATGGTAGATGTGAGAAGAGGGCATACTCTGGATAGTGGGGATCGTTGATGGTAGATGTGAGAAGAGGGCATACTCTGGATAGTGGGGATCGTTGATGGTAGATGTGAGAAGAGGGCATGCTCTGGATAGTGGGGATCGTTGATGGTAGATGTGAGAAGAGGGCATGCTCTGGATAGTGGGGATTGTTGATGGTAGATGTGAGAAGAGGGCATGCTCTGGACAGTGGGGATCGTTGATGGTAGATGTGAGAAGAGGGCATGCTCTGGATAGTGGGGATCGTTGATGGTAGATGTGAGAAGGGGGCATGCTCTGGATAGTGGGGATCGTTGATGGTAGATGTGAGAAGAGGGCATGCTCTGGATAGTGGGGATCGTTGATGGTAGATGTGAGAAGGGGGCATGCTCTGGACAGTGGGGATCGTTGATGGTAGATGTGAGAAGAGGGCATGCTCTGGACAGTGGGGATCATTGATGGTAGATGTGAGAAGAGGGCATGCTCTGGACAGTGGGGATCGTTGATGGTAGATGTGAGAAGAGGGCATGCTCTGGACAGTGGGGATCGTTGATGGTAGATGTGAGAAGAGGGCATGCTCTGGACAGTGGGGATCGTTGATGGTAGATGTGAGAAGAGGGCATGCTCTGGATAGTGGGGATCGTTGATGGTAGATGTGAGAAGAGGGCATGCTCTGGACAGTGGGGATCGTTGATGGTAGATGTGAGAAGAGGGCATGCTCTGGACAGTGGGGATCGTTGATGGTAGATGTGAGAAGAGGGCATGCTCTGGATAGTGGGGATCGTTGATGGTAGATGTGAGAAGAGGGCATGCTCTGGACAGTGGGGATCGTTGATGGTAGATGTGAGAAGGGGGCATGCTCTGGATAGTGGGGATCGTTGATGGTAGATGTGAGAAGGGGGCATGCTCTGGACAGTGGGGATCGTTGATGGTAGATGTGAGAAGGGGGCATGCTCTGGACAGTGGGGGTCGTTGATGGTAGATGTGAGAAGAGGGCATGCTCTGGACAGTGGGGATCGTTGATGGTAGATGTGAGAAGAGGGCATGCTCTGGACAGTGGGGATCGTTGATGGTAGATGTGAGAAGAGGGCATGCTCTGGACAGTGGGGATCGTTGATGGTAGATGTGAGAAGAGGGCATGCTCTGGATAGTGGGGATCGTTGATGGTAGATGTGAGAAGAGGGCATGCTCTGGACAGTGGGGATTGTTGATGGTAGATGTGAGAAGAGGGCATGCTCTGGATAGTGGGGATTGTTGATGGTAGATGTGCCCTTCTTGAGGCAGTGCCTTGTGTAGTTGCTACTGATGGTGAGGAGAGGTTTGAACTGGCTGAGACTATAACCCTCTGCAGCAGCACCTCCACGCCCGGCGATGATGCAGTCAGTCAACACGTCCTTCTCCGTTCATCAACAAGAGTCTTCGGTAACACACCAGATCTCCTCAAACTCCTCATCTGAATCTGGTTTATCATCTCTGAAGTAAGTTGTTTTCTGGCGGCAGTCCTGTGCAAGACAAAAATTTACGGTGAGGTACGATGAAAAGAGTTAGCGAGAATCTGAATCAGAATCTGGGTTATCATTACCGACATCTGTCGTGCAATTGGTTGTTGTGCGGCTGCAGTACAGAGCAGTGCACAAAGTCATGAGTTACAGTAAGAAATACAGGATGAAATAAATGATGCAAAAAGGGAGCAAAATCACAAAATGTGAGGGCGAAGGGAAGCTGTTCCTGAAATGTCTTCAGGCTCTTGCACCTCGTCCCTGATGGTAGTAATGAGAAGGGGGCATTCCCTGAGAGTGAGATTCCTTAAAGATAGATGCCGCCTTCTTGAGGCAGTGTCTCTTGAAGATGTCCTCGATAGTGGGGAGAGACATGGCTGCGATGGAGCAGGCTGAGTCTACAGCAGTCTGCAACCTCTTACAATCCTGTGCATCAGAGCTGCCATACGTCAGAATGCTCTCCACCGGACATCTGTAGAAAGTTGCTTGGTCTCCTCAAGCTCCTGCTGATGTGTGTTGCATCAACGCGTTGAGCGCAGGGTAGATCCGCTGAGACAGTGACTCCCAGGAACTTGAATCTGCTCAGCCTGATACCTTAATGAGGACTTCTAACTCCCTGTGCTGGTCCATAGCCAATTCTGTGTTGACACCACTCAACCAGCTGAACTATCTCTGTCCTGTTCGCCTCCTCATCACCGTCTGAGGTTTTGCCAACAACAGTCATGCGAACAGCAAATTCATGAATGTCATTTGAGCTGTGCCTCGCCATGCAGTTATAGATACAGAGAGAGAGTAGAGCAGTGGGCCAAGCACAGATCCCTGTGGTGTGCCTGTGTTGATTGTCATCGAAGTGATGTTATTTTCAACTCACACAGACCGTGGTCTCCCAATGATGCAGTCAAGAATCCATTTGCAGAGGGAGATGGAGAATCACCATCATGGCTATTAAACTACGAAGCAGTCACTAAAGTCGCTAACTCACCTTCTTCATGAGTATCTTTTCAAATGGGTCCTCCCATCAGTAGGACTGAAAGGCTGAAGGCACGAGTAACGTACCCCACTGATTATTCATCAGCCGTTCACCCTTTCTCTCCACCCTCCTGTACGAACTGCGCACCCACCTCGATGGTGAGACCAGTGACCTTGCCCGGCCAGCAACCCTCCACCAGAGATGTGGGCCAACTGACCCTCCCTGGGAGCAATACCAACAACCTCTGTATCCCATGAATCGTATGTACAGGCAGTCCCCGAGTTACGAGCGTCCGACTTACGGACAACTCGTACTTACGAACCAAGGAAGGAGAACGCTGTCTGCCATTCTAAGTTGGATTGCGACGCCATCCACCATTTTAAGTTGCCGTTGTCACTGTGTTGAGTGTTTAACTTTGTATTTGGCTTAAATTTTTCTTAGTAAGATTCCCAAACGCAGCACAGCCACCACTTGTCCCATTTAACCTGTCTCAGTGCTGGGGTGCAGTTTAGCACCCGGGGAATTCAGTGCTGTGGTCCTTAGGACCCAGCAGACCTCGGGAGCCGGCGGAGGTCAGGACCCGCTGCCCGCAGTGTTTCTCTTCCATTGACGGCAAGCGATCGCAATTGAAAATAAAGTGGAAATAATAAAGCGTTTGGAACGAGGTGAAATGCCATCGGTCATTGGAAAAGCGTTAGGCTACAGTCGGTCAACGATCAGAACAATTTTAAAGGATAACGGATAAAGTGAGAATAGTGGAGCATGTGAAACGCCCTGCCCCGATGAAAACTACAATTATTACTAAGCAACGCAGAGGTTTAATTATTGGAATACATACGTTTTTAAGTGTTTTATATGCATAGAAAGGTAAAATATATACTATATACTAAGACAAATGTTTGACTAACTGTTGCTAGATAATACCAGATGTACTTGTTCCGACTTAAGTACAAATCTGACTTAAAGATGGAGTCAGGAACAGAACTTGTACGTAACCCGGGGACTGCCTGTACTGAGAGCACTCTCTCCCTGAGACCACGGTGCGCTGGGCTCCTTCCACCACCCAGAGACATATGGGTCTGTAGGTTAATTGTCCTTTATGACCTGTCCCTTGTGTGTAGGTGAGGGGTAAAATCGAGGGGAAGTTCGAACATAGAACAGTAAGGCCCATCAGCCCACAATGTTGTATTCACCTTTTAATCTACAGTAAGATCAACATTCCCTCCACATTGCACTCCATATTTCTGTCATCCATGAGCCTATCTAACATGTCCCCAATGTATCTGACACTACAACACCCCAGGCAAGATGTTCTGCACACTAACCACTCACTGTATAAAAAGACTTGCCTCTGTCATCCCCCCTATACTTACTCCAATCAACTTAAAATTATGTCCACTTATTAACTATTTCCACCCTGGGGAAAAGTCTCAGGCTGTCCACTCGATCTATCCCTCTTACCTTGTACATGGTGGAGCATGGACCGAGTGGCAGGGAGGAGTATGTGGGTGATATCCAGCTGGAGAGGGCAGAGGAGATGGGGACTAGATAGATCAGGAGGGGAAAGAGAAGGGATGGAGGGAGCAGTTACCAGGCAGTCTATAGTGTAGCGTTTATTCACCAGGTTGTAAACTACCCAGCCGGAATAGGAAGTGCAGTTTCTCCAGTCTGCATTTAGCCTCAAGTTGGCAGTAGAAAAGACCAATTGTGCCACCCCTTTATACTGACTGTCTCCTGCCTATCCTTCAGGTGAGGGGCCCGACCCGAAACATCAGCTGTCCATTTCACTCCACAGACGCTGCCTGGCCTGCTGAGTTCCTCCAGCATTCTGTGTGAGGCTCCGGGTTCCAGCTCCTGTGCCTCCAAGGCGCAGAGGGTTCTGGCTCAAGATGTTGACAAGCAGAAACCCTGGAAGCATAGAGAAAGCACCAGAAAAAAGCAAAGAGGACTACAGGGAAATAAATTCAGGAGATTCAAAGATGCTAGGGAAATGGAAAAAGAGCATGAGGTTCACGAGAATGATTCTGGGAATGAAAGGCTTATTATACAAGGAGCATTTGATGGCTCTGGGCCTGTACTCGCTGGATTTTAGAAGAATGAGGGGGGTAGATCTCATTGGAGTGTAACAAATATTGAAAGCTCTAGTTAGAGTGGACGTAGAGAGGATGGTTCCTATATTAGGAGAGTCTAGGATCAGAGGGCACCTCAGATTAGAGGGACATCCATTTCGAAGGGAGATGAGGAGGGACTTTAGCGAGAGGGTGGTGAATCTATGGGGTTCGTTGCCATGGGCAGCTGTAAAGGCCAAGCTATCAGGTGTACTTAAGGTGAAGGCTGATAGATTTGTGATAACTCAGGGCATGAAAAGGCAGGAGAAAAAGGTTGAGAGGAGTGGAATGGATAGGCCTGATGGCCTAATTGTATCTTGGGGTCCTGTGGTAATTAATGAAAGAGTGAGGCAATTGAGCTTCAAAAGGAAACGTGGTGGGGGGGGGGGGGGGGTAATAAATAAGCTCACTGGGACTTCCATCTTCACAAAAGAGGATTATGGTGCTGATACTGTGTGAATATTGAATGGTTCAAATGTAGTAAAGGAAGAATTATTGAGGGGCTCATCATATTAAAAAGTGGACAAATGGCAGTCCCTGATGAAGTCTTCCCCAGGCTGTTAGAATCAACAAGGGAGGAGTCTGCACAGACTTGGACTTCGCTAAAACCAGGCGGCTACAGGACAATTTGTTCAGCTTTGGCTGCGGACAGTTTATCTGAATCTTTTCTAAAGGAGAGTGAGCTTTCATTTAGAAGGACACAGAGCAATCAAAAATGGTCAGTCTGGTAAGGGAGGGTCATCTCTAACCATCAAAGATGGTAAAATGTTTTGAGGAGTGATATTGGGAGCAATGCTCCTGAGGCAGTCTATGTAGATGTTAACGGAAATGTCCAAATGACAGACCGGTTGAAAAGTAAGATCCATTGGGTAGAAGTTGAGAACTTAGCTGGGATCATAAAGCTGACCTCCCTGCAGTCAGCATAAGTAAGCTATGGAGAGGGTGATGGAAGTGTAATAGGTTAGTAGTAATAGAATTCAACCCCACCCACAATATTAACTGGGATTGTGTTTGTTTGAAAGGTGCAGAGTGGGTGGAATTTATAAAGTGCCTTCAGGAGATCTTCTCGAGTATTTCTGACATTGAGTTAGTACAAAGGAACTAAAAGAGTGCGGGATATACAGTAGTATTGCCATTGCAAGGGCCACAGTGAGGTAGGCTGGGAGATCTGGAGTTCAGTCAGCAGGGCTTTGTCTCGAGGAGATCGGCCAGGTCAAGTTTCAATACACTCTTCAAAGAGGTAAAAATGTGTATTAATGAGGGCTGTGTCACGGACTCCAGTAAGGCCTTTGACAAGGTTTCACATGGGAGACTGCTCTAAAACGTCCAAGTCTGTGAGATTGAAGCCAAGTTGACCAATTGGATCCTGAGCTCAGTGGCAGAAGATGGAGGCTTGTGTTGGTGTCTGTAGATCTGTGACGACCGCAGGGACTCGTACTGTTTGCGGACTTGGATGTGAACTTGTATAGGTGGACTTGCACAACGGAGCGTATCCCGACTTGACCCAGGAATGGAAAGTGCAGTCTATCGCAGACACAGCACACGGCACACAGTTTACAAGGGCTGCTGTCACAGAGAGCAGCCGCACCATCCACTCCACGTTCTCCTCTCACTGCCGCCATTGGGCAGGCGGTACGGGAGCCTCCCGAACCAGCGTGGGTAACTCCACTCCCCTCCCCTCAAGCTGTGCTCACCTCACAACCTACAGACTCCATCTCAGTGACCTGCAATTCACGGTCTCAGTGTTAATCATTTACTTTTTGTTCAGTATCGGCTCAATTTGTCTTCTTTTGCACATCGGTGTCAGTCTTCATTATTTATAGCTTTTCATAAATTCTGTTCCTTCATTTTCCTGTAAATGCCTGTGAGAAAATGAATCTCGGGGTTGTATATGGTGACATGTATGTAGTTTGAATTTGAATAAAATACTTTGAATGGGGGAGGAAAATGAGCAAGTGGCACGAGGCAATGGTGTTCATCGTGAGGAGGGTGGGCTTGGCTCTAGAATGATGTTGATTGGTGTGTAAGATGGGGCAGAGCAGTGCCAAATGAAATTTAATTCTGGTAAGTGTGACTAACAAGAATAGAATATGCTTGATAAGTTGGACTAGGAGGTACTAAGGAACAGAGGAGGAGTCTTGGTGTACGAGGGTGTTGGTGTCTAGACATCTACATGTCTAGACATCTACATGCAAGACTAACAAGAATAGAGTATGCTTGATAAGTTGGACTAGGAGGTACTGAGGAACAGAGTCTTGTACGAGGGTGTTGCCAGGACTTGCGATACAAGGAAAAATTGAGTAGGTTAGGACTTTATACATAGAAAACCTACAGCACAATACAGGCCCTTCGGCCCACAAAGCTGTGCCGAACATGTACCTTGGAGCACAGAAGAACGACAGGAGATCTTATAGAGGTATACTAAATAATGAGTGGTGTAGAGAGGCTGAGTACATGCTGCCTTTTCTCCCCTGGTGAACAAGAGGTCATGTGTGTTCGGGGTGAAAGGTGAAACACTCGGGAAATCTGAGGGGAAGTTTCTTCACGTGGAGGGTAGTGTGAATATGTAACAGGCTGCCGGTGGAAGTGGGTTCAATGATAACGTTAAAGAGCAGTTTGGGTAGTTCCATGGATGGAAGGGTATAGGGAACTACGGCCCAAGTGCAGGTTAATGAGACGAGGTAGGCCGAGGGCCTTTCCTCTCCACAGCTCTACATGGTGCTCCCGGTACAGCCTCACCAAGGCCTTTCCTCTCCGCAGCTGTACACGGTGCTCCCGGCCTTTCCTCTCCACAGCTGTACATGGTGCTCCCGGTACAACCTCACCAAGGCACTATAAACTCCGATAAAACTGACATACTGTCCATTTTCTAACCAAATAGATGCCACAGCCTAGAAAGTCACCATTGCTTCTGCTTCCTCGGGAAGCTAAAGAAATCTGTAGCGTCTCTGTCGATTCACGCCAGTGTGTATCGATGTACAGAGCATGCATCCTATCTGGATTCACAATGGCGTCTGCTCTGCGCCTGACCACAAGAAACTCAGGGAGTTATGGACGCAGATCACACTTCTTGAAAAGCAGCCTCCCCTCCATGGACTTGTCTACAGCCAGCATAATCAAAACCCCACCCACCCCAGCATGCTCTCTTCTTCCCCTCTCCCATCGGGCAGAAGAAACAAAACCTTGAAAACAGGTCCCACCAGGTTGAAGGCCAGCTTCTGTCTCCCTGTTGTAAAACTATTGAACAGTCGCCTAGTATGGCAAGATGGAATTTTGATCTGACGGTTTGTCTCATTATGGCTGTGCACCTTATTGTCTGTCTGTAGCAGACAATCCTCTGTAATGGTGACACTTTTTCTGCATTCTGTCCTACCTTGTACGACCTCCATCAACTGACGTAATGAGAGGGTCTGTATGGAGGCCATGCACTGTACCTCGGTACAGGTGACGATAGTAAGCCAATTGCCCAGTTGTTCCAGTAATCAAACGTCCCCTAACAATGCCATTAGCCTTCCTCCTCACCAGCTCTCCCTGTCCCGGTGCCGTGGCCTCACATTACCTTGTGCACAATGACACAAACTTTCCAGTTTAGAATGGTACTGGTTAAGCACAGCAAAGGCTTACTGGAAGCAAACCAAATTATAAATTACTGTATTAAAAACTCTTTCTCTAATCGATCACTGCAATCAATAGCCTGTAAATTCCATTTTGGAGCTGAGCTTTTGAACTGAACGTACGACTCGGCATTTTTGTGGTGTGAAGTCTCAAAAGTGCAGGTTGCAGCATGGTGGGTATGGGCCGAGTTGAGGCAGTGGGGCCCGGGCAGGCCCGAGAGCAGGAATGAGCCAATCTTTGGCCGTTGCTGGAGTAGACGTGGAGGTGATTGGATACAACAGAACAGGGGTGAGGCAGCAGGGTCCAAGGGCAAAGAACGACCCGAGGTTTGCCAATCTAGGTACGGGGCCACATTGGAAAGGTCAGGGTGTGGGGGCTGGAGACCAGGGGCAGGCCAGTGGTCAGCGTGCTGCTTCACGTGTTCACTCGCCTCTGCCCTGAACTGAGGCTGTGCCCTACAAGTAACGATACCACACTCATGGCCTGTTTCGTGGCTGTGCTCTTGCTTTCGTGAACTTTAGTTCTGAATGTTATTTGCTTGCTTTTGTTGTTTGCTCAATTTTTTTTCTTCTGCACTTTGTGTATTTGCTGGTCTTTTTTAATGGGTTCTATTGGGTTTCTTTGTTTTAAGACCATAAGACGTAGGAGCAGAATTAGGCCATTCAGCCCATCCAGTCTGCTCTGCCATTCCATCATGGCTGATCCCGGATCCACTCAACCCCAAACACTCGCATTCTTGGCATATCCTTTGATGTCCTGACAGAACAAGTAACTGTCAACTTCTGCCTTAAATATACCCACGGACTGGGCCTCCACCGCAGTCTGTGGCAGAGAATTCCACAGATCCACTACACTCTGGCTAAAAATTTCCGCCTTACCTCTGTTCTAAAAGGTCGCCCTTCAGTTTTGAGGCTGTGCCCTCTAGTTCTAGATAGCCCCACCATAGGAAACACCCTCTCCACATCCACCCTATCTGGTCCTTTCAATCTTCAGTAGGTTTCAGTGAGATCCCCCCGCATTCTTCTAAATTCCAGTGAGTACAGGCCCAAAGCTGCCAAACACGCCTCACACATTAACCCCTTCATTCCTGGAATCATCCTCGTGAACCTTCTCTGGACTCTCTCCAATGACAACACTTTCTTTCTGAGATATAGGGCCCAAAACTGTTGACAACACTCTGTGTGGCCTGTCTATAAAGACTCAGCATTATCTCTTTGCATTTGTATTCTTTTCCCCTTGAAATAAATTCCAACATTGCATTTGCCTTCACAGACTCAACCTGTAAATTAACCTTCTGGGAGTCTTGCACAAAGACTCCCAAGTCCCTCTGCACCTCTGATGTTTGAACCTTCTCCCCATTTAGATAATAGTCCGCACTATTGTTCCTTTTACCAAAATGCATTATCATACATTTCCCAACACTATTCCATCTGCCACTTTTTTGCTTATTCTTCTAATTTGTCCAAGTCCTGCTGCAATCACATTGCTTCCTCAGCACTACCTGCCCCTCCACCTATCTTTGTATCATCCACAAACTTTGTCACAAAGTCATCAATCCCATTATCCCAATCACTGACAAACAATGTGAAAAGTAGTGGTCCCACTACACCACTAGTCTCTGACAGTCAACCAGCAAAGGCCCCCTTTATTCCCACTCGCTGCCTCCTGCCTGTCGGCCATTCCTCTGTCCATGCCAGTATCTTTCCTGTAATGCCGTAGGGTTGTATCTTGTTAAGCACCCTTGTGCGTGGCACTTTATTAAACATTATAATCCAAGTAAATTACATCCACTGCCTATCTTTTGTCCACCCAGCCTGATAATCCCTCGAAGAACTCTAACAGATTTGTCAGGCAAGATTTCCCTTGAGAGAAACCATGCTGACTTTGACTTATTGTATCATTAGTCTCCAACTAACCTGAAACCTCATCCTTAACAATAGATTCCAACGTTTTCCCAACCACTGAGGTCAGGCTAACTGGCCTATAGTTTCCTTTCTTTTGCCATCCTCCCTTCTTAAAGAGTGGAATGACATTTGCAATTTTCCCGTCTTCTGGGACCATGCCAGAATCAAGTGATTCTTGACAGGTCATGATCAATGCATCCGTTATCTCTTCAGCAACCTCCCTCAGGACTCTGGGATGTAGTCTATCTGCTCTAGGTGACTTATCCATCTTAAGACTTTTGAGTTTTTACCACTTTTTCCTTCGTGATAGCAATGCACTCACTACTGCTCCAACACTCTCGGACATCTGAAGCATTGCTCGTGTCTTCCACATATGCAAAGTACCCGTTAACTTCACCTGCCATTTGTTTGACCCCATTACTACCTCGCCAGCATCGATTTCCAGCGGTCCAATATCAACGCTCACCTCCCTTTTATTCTTTATGTAACTGAAAAATCTTTTGGTATCCTGCTTTATATTATTGGCTAGTTTGCCCTCATATTTCATCTTTTCCCTTATTATAGCTTTTTAGATGCCTTTTGCTGGATTTTAAAAGCTTCCCAATTGTCCAACTTCCCACTCACTTTTGCTACTTTATATGCCCTTTCCTTGGCTTTTATGCAGTCCTTAACATCCCTTGTCAGCCATGGTTTCCTACCCCTTCCATTTGAGAATCTCTCCTATCCTATCCTGTGCCTATTGTCCTATTGCCAGAAACTTCAGCCATCTCTCTTCTGCAGTCATTCCTGCCAGTATCCTCCTCCAGTCCACCTGGGTAAGCTCCTCTCTCGTGCCTCTGTAATTCCCTTTATTCCACTGCGATACTGATAATGTGACTTGTGCTTCTCCCTCTCAAACTGCAGTTTGAATTCAATCATATTATGATCACTGCCTCCTAAGGGTTCTTTACATTAAGCTCCCTAATAACATCTGGGTTATTACACAACACCCAATCTAAGATACTTTTCCCTGAGCAGGCTCAGCACAAGCTGCTCTAAAAAGCCATCTCGTAGGCATTCAACAAATTTCCTCTCTGGTGATCCGACACCAACCTGATTTTCCCAATCCCCTTGCATATTGAAGTCCCCCGTTACAATTGCATCATTACCCTTATTACAGGCCTTTTCCAGCTCTCTTTGCAATCTCAACCCTACATCTTGGCTGCTATTTGGAGGCCTATGTATGATTTGTATAATGGTTTTTTACTCTTGCAGTTTCTTAACTCCACTCACAAAGATTCAACACTCTCTGACCCTATGTCACCTCTTTCTAAAGATGTAGTTCCAGCTCTTACTGACAGAGCCACACCACTACCTATCCCTTCCTGCCTGTCCTTTCAATACAAAGTACATCCTTCGATGTTAAGCTCCCAACTTGGCGTTCTTTCCGCCACGACTCAGAGATGCCCACAAGGTCACACCGCCCAATCTCTAAATGCACCACAAGTCCATCGATCTTATTCCGAATACTACACATATTTAAATGCAGCACCTTTATCCTTCGCCCTTTTGAATTTTGCCTCTGTGGTACAATTTAACTGTTTGCTCTGCATTTCTACCCAATCATTGGCTTGTCCTTCCTTCCTTTCATGTTACATCCATAATCTACTTGTAAACCTCTTGGCTCATCCTCAGCTCTATCGTTGGTCCCCCTTGGATTCAAGTGCAACCAGTCCCTTTTGTACAGGTCCCACCTGCCCCAGAAGTGGTCCCAATGATCTAGAAATCTGAATCCCTGCCCTCACTCCAATTCTTTAGCCACACACTTATCTGCCACCTCATTCTATTCTTATCCTCACTGTCGCGTGGCACAGGCAGCAATCCTGAGATTACTACCCTTGAGGTCCTTTTTCTCAGCTTCCTTTCTAACCCCTGTATTCTTTTTTCAATAACTCCTCCCTTTTTCTTCCTATGTCATTGGTACCAATATGTACCATGACCTCTGGCTGCTCACCCTCCCTTTTCAGGATATCATGGTCATATTCAGAAACATCCCGGACCCTGACACCTGGGAGCCAAACTACCATCCATGTTTCCTTTTTGGCTCCACAGAATCACCCATCTGTCCCCTGTCACAGCTGCCAACCTCTTCAGTTCCGTGTCCTTCTGAGCTACAGGGCCAGAGGCACGGCTGCCTGTAAGGAGATAAATCTCAAGTTTGCATACAGTATACATATTTTGATAATAAATGTACTTTGAAGTATTGTGTTCAGTTCTGGTCACCTCATTATAGGAAGGATGTGGAAGCTTTAGAGACAGTGCAGAGGAGATTTGTCAGGATCGAGACACAACTGCGCAAATGCATGGACGTCAGCCTGTTAGAACAGCGAGGAGAGTTTAAAAGGAGACAGCTTTATGGAGCAGGCGCCCGATGAGCAGGTGATGGAGTAAAGGGAGACAGTGTAAGAGGGCTTTGGCTCAATGGGGTTTCGGCGATAAGGGGTCGAGGCAAAGTAGGTTCCCTGTGTAGAATACAGACAGGAGTATGTCTGTGATGCCGATGTTCTGTGATGTGGGATGTCCAGGAGACTCCCAGCCTCCACATCTGTACCAGGTGCACCGAGCTGCAGCTCCTAAGGGATCCGGAGTTGCAGCTCGATGACCTTCGCCTGGTCAGGGAGAGTGAGGAGGTGATAGAGAGGGGTTATAGGCAAGTAGGCACACCGGGTCCTCAGGAGACAGACAAGTGGGTCACAGTCAAGGGAGGGAAGGGGAAGAGTCAGGTACCAGAGAGTACCCCTGTGGCTGTCCCCCTTGACAATAAGTACTCCAGTTTGAGTACTGTTGGGGGGATGGAATGGCCTACCTGGGGGAAGCAACAGTGGCCGTGCCTCTGGCACAGAGTCTGACCCTGTGGCTCAGAAGAGTAGGGAAAGGAAGAGGAAGGCAGTAGTGATAGGGGACTCTATAGTCAGGGGTTCAGACAGGTGATTCTGTGGATGCAGGAAAGAAACATAGATGGTAGATTGCCTCCCAGATGCCAGGGTCCGGGATGTTTCTGATTATGCCCACAATATCCTGCAGTGGGAGGGAGAACAGCCAGAGGTCGTGGTACATATTGTTACCAATGTCATAGGTAGGAAAAGGGAGGAGGTCCTCAAAACAGACTACAGGGAGTTAGGAAGGAAGTTGAGAAGCAGGACCTCAAAGGTAGTAATCTCGTGATTACTGCCTGTGTCACGTGACAGTGAGAATAGGAATAGAATGAGATGGAGGATAAATGCGTGGCTGAGGGACTGGAGCAGGGGGCAGGGATTCAGATTTCTGGATCATTGGGACCTCTTTTGGGGCAGGTGTGACCTGTACAATAAGGACGGGTTGCATTTGAATCCCGGGGGACCAATATCCTGGCTGGGAGGTTTGCTAAGGCTACTGGGGAGAGTTTAAAATCGAATTGCTGGGGGGTGGGAACTGAACTGAAGAGACTGAGGAAGAGGCAGCTGGCTCACAAATAGAGAAAGCTTGGAGACAGTGTGTGAGGGAGGATAAGCAGGTGATAGAGAAGGGATGCGCTCAGACCAACAGTTTGAGATGTGTCTATTTCAATGTATCATGAACAAAGCGGATGAGTTTAGAGCATGGATCAGTACTTGGAGATATGATGTGGTGGCCATTACAGAGACTCGGATGACTCAGGGACAGGAACGGTTACTTCAAGTGCTGGGTTTTAGATGTTTCAGAAAGGCAAAATAAGGGAGGTTGTTCCCTTATTCAAGAAAGGGAGTAGAGATAGCCCAGGAAATTAAAGACCAGGGAGCCTTATTGTGCTGTAGGCTTTCTATGTTTCTAAAGAGATGGGGGTGTGGCACTGTTGATCAGAGATAGTGTCATGGCCGTAGAAAAGGAAGAAGATATGGAGCAATTGTCTACTGAGTCTCTGTGGGTGGAGGTTAAGAACAGGAAGGGGTCAATAACTCTACTGGGTATTTTTTATAGACCACCCAATAGTAACAGGGATATTGAAGAGCAGATAGGGAGACAGATTCTGGAAAGGTGTAATAATAACAGGGTTATCATGGTGGGGGATTTTAATTTCCCAACTATCGATTGGCATCTCCCTAGGGTGAGGGGTTTAGATGGGGTGGAGTTTGTTAGGTGTGTTCAGGAAGGTTTCTTGACACAATATATAGATAAGCCTACAAGAGGAGAAACTGTACTTGATCTGGTATTGGGAAATGCACCTGGTCCGGTGTTAGATCTCTCAGAGGGGAGCATTTTGGAGATAGTGATCACAGCTCTAACTCCTTTACCATAGTGTTTGAGAGGGATAGGAACAGACAAGTTAGAAGAGTGTTTAATTGGAGTAAGGGCAAATATGAGGCTATAATTTGGGAACAGATGTTCTCAGGGAAATGTATGGCAGAAATGTGGCAAATGTTCAGGGGATATTTGCGTGGAGTTCTGCATAGGTACGTTCCAATGAGACAGGGAAGTTATGGTAGGGTACAGGAACTGTGGTGAACAAAGGCTGCTGTAAACCTAGTCAAGAAGAAAAGAAAAGCTTACAAAAGGTTCAAAAAACTAGATAATGATAGAGATCTGGAAGATTATTAGGCTAGCAGGAAGAAGCTTAAAAACGAAATTAGGAGAGCCAGAAGGGTCCATGAGAAGGTCTTGGTGGACAGGATTAAGGACGACCCCAAGGCATTCTACAAGTATGTGAAGAGCAAGAGGATAAGACGTGAAAGAATAGGACCTATCAAGTGTGACAGTGGAAAAGTGCGTATGGAACCAGAGAAGATATCAAAGGTGCTTAATGAAAACTTTGCTTCAGTGTGGTGGCATCCGTTAGTCTCATGAGACCATGGATTTGTGCCTTGGAAGGTTTTTCCAGGACACAGGCCTGGGCAGGGTTGTCTGGGAGACCGGCAGTTGCCCAAGCTGCAGGCCTTCCCCTCTCCACGCCACCGAAGTTGTCCAAGGGAAGGGCACTAGGACCCATGCAGCTTGGCACCGGTGACGTCGCAGAGCAATGTGTTGTTAAGTGCCTTGCTCAAGGACACAAACACACTGCCTCAGCTGAGGCTCGAACCAATGACCTTCAGGTTACTAGTCTGATGCCTTGCCCACTAGGCCACGTGCTTCAGTATTCACTACAGAAAAGGATCATGGAGATTGTAGGGATGTCTTACAGCAGACTGAAAACCTTGAGCATGGTAGATATTAAGAAAGAAGATGTGCTGGAGCTTTTGGAAAGCATCAAGTTGGATAAGTCACCGGGACCGGATGAGATGTACCCCAGGCTACTGTGGGAGGCGAGGGAGGAGATTGCTGAGCCTCTGGCGATGATCTTTGCATTATCAATGGGAATGGGAGAGGTTCCGGAGGATTGGAGGATTGTGGATGTCGTTCCCTTATTCAAGAAAGGGAGTAGGGATAGCCCAGGAAATTATAGACCAGTGAGTCTTACTTCAGTGGTTGGTAAGTTGATGGAGAAGATCCTGAGAGGCAGGATTTATGAACATTTGAAGAGGTATGATTAGGAACAGTCAGCATGGCTTTGTCAAAGGCAGGTTGTGCCTTACGAGACTGATTGAATTTTTTGAGGATGTGACTGAACACATTGATGAAGGATGAGCAGTAGATGTAGTGTATATGGATTTCAGCAAGGCATTTGATAAGGTACCCCATGCAAGGCTTATTGAGAAAGTAAGGAGGCATGGGATCCAAGGGGACATTGCTTTGTGGATCCAGAAATGGCTTGCCCGTAGAAGGCAACAAATGGTTGTAGACATGTCATATCTGCATGGAGGTCGGTGACCAGTGGAATGCCTCAGGGATCTGTTCTGGGACCCTTACTCTTTGTGATTTTTATAAATTGGCCTGGATTAAGAAGTGAAGGGATGGGTTTGTAAATTTGCTGATGACACAAAGGTTGGGGCTGTTGTGGATAGTGTGTAGGGCTGTCAGAGGTTACTACGAGACACCGATAGGATGTAAAACTGGGCTGAGAAGTGGCTGATGGAGTTCAACCCAGATAAGTGTGAAATGGTTTATTTTGGTAGGTCAAATATGATGGCAGAATATAGTATTAATGGTAAGACTCTTGGCAGTGTGGAGGATCAGAGGGATCTTGGGGTCTGAGTCCATAGGACACTCAAAGCTACTGTTTAGGTTGACTCTGTGGTTAAGAAGGCGTATGGTGTATTGGCCTTCATCAATCATGGGATTGAGTTTAGGAGCCAAGAGGTAATGTTGCAGCTGTATAGGACCCTGGTCAGACCCCACTTGGAGTACTGTGCTCAGTTCTGGCGCCTCACTACAGGAAGGATGTGGAAACCATAGAAAGGGTGCAGAGGAGATTTACAAGGCTGTTGCCTGGATTGGGGCGCATGCCTTATGAGAATAGCTTGAATAAACTCAGCCTTTTCTCCTTGGAGCGATGGAGGATGAGAGGTGACCTGATAGAGGTGTATAAGATGATGAGAGGCATTGATCATGTGGATAGTCAGAGGCTTTTTCCCAGGGCTGAAATGGCTAGCACGAGAGGGCACAGGTTTAAGGTGCTGGGGAGTAGGTACAGAGGAGATGTCGGGACAAGTTTTTTTTACACAGAGTGGAGAGTGTGTGGAATGGGCTGCCAGTGATGGTGGTGGAGGCGGACGTGATAGGGTCTTTTAAGAGACTCTTGGATAGGTACATGGAGCTTAGAAAAATAGAGGGCTATGGGTAACCCTTGGTAATTTCTAAGGTAGAGACATGTTCGGCACAGCTTTGGGCCGAAGGGCCTGTATTGTGCTGTAGATTTTCTATGTTTCTATGATGCTGCCAGATTAGAGAGTTTGAGGATAGGTTGAGTGAGCGAGGGCTTTTCTCTTTGGAATGGAGTAGAATGAGAGGTGACCTAGAGAGGCATAGATCAAGTGGATAGCCAGAGTGTTTGTCTCTGGGAGCAAATGCCTAATATGATGGGGCATAAATTTAAGGTAATTGAAGGGAAGTTTCAAGGGTACATCAGAGGTGGGGTTTTTTTACACACAGAATGGAGGGTGCATGGAAGGCCCTGTCAGGGGTGATAGTCGAGGCAGATACACTAGGGGCATTTAACAAATTCTTCGGTAAGCACATAAATGAAAGAAATCTGGAATGTTATGTAGCAGGGAAGGGTTCGATTAACCTCAGACTAAGGTGGAAGGTTGGCACGATTTCACAGGCTGAAAGGCCTGTACAGTGCTGTAAGTTTCTATGTTCTGAGACCCAGATCCTTTTGAACATCAAAACTGCTAGCCTTTTGCTGTTTAACATTCTCTGCCTTTCTGTTGTGACCTCACACTTTTCCACATTACATTCGGGGGGCAATGGAGCAGAAATCAGGGAGGAGGGGCTCTTGGGTAATGTCGAGTGCTTAGGAAAGAAGTTAAGAAATTAGCAGGACAACAAGGGCACAGAATGTCCGTGGCAAACAAGATTAAGGAAAATCCCAAGACATTCTGCAGGCCCTCCCCATGTTGCCACTGCCCAACTATGGACACTGTGCATACGAGCGATTGGGAGACTGTTGGGATGGATGTGTCAGCTGCTGTAGGGCTCCAGTCGTCTTGATTGGGCAAAAGTGTATGGCGTGCTTGCCGTTTTTGGTCAATGAGCCGTGTTCACGATTTAGGAAGTTATACTGTCGCTTAATAAACTCTAGTTCGGCCACATCTGGAGAATTACGTTCACTTCTGGTACCCCACTCCAGGAAAGATGCAGAGGCTTTGGAGAGGGTGCAGAAGAGCTTCAGTGGGGTGCTGTCTGGATTGGAGGGGATGGGCTGTGAAGAGACGTTGGACAAACTTGGAAGTAGCAGAGGCTGAGGGAAGATCTGATGGAGGATTAAAGAGGCACAGATAGAGTAGAGAGCTGGAATCTATTCCCCCCCAGAGTCAAAATGTCTAATAATAGAGGGATGCATTTAAGTTGCGATATGCAGGAGGGGTATTGTACAGAGTGACGGGTGTCTGGGATGCAGGAGGAGTGACGGGTGTCTGGGATGCCGGAGGAGTGACGGGTGTCTGGGATGCAGGAGGAGTGACGGGTGTCTGGGATGCCGGAGGAGTGACGGGTGTCTGGGATGCAGGAGGAGTGACGGGTGTCTGGGGTGCAGGAGGAGTGACGGGTGTCTGGGATGCCGGAGGAGTGACGGGTGTCTGGGATGCAGGAGGAGTGACGGGTGTCTGGGATGCAGGAGGAGTGACGGGTGTCTGGGGTGCAGGCGGAGTGACGGTGTCTGGGATGCAGGAGGAGTGACGGGTGTCTGGGATGCAGGAGGAGTGACGGGTGTCTGGGATGCCGGAGGAGTGACGGGTGTCTGGGATGCAGGAGGAGTGACGGGTGTCTGGGGTGCAGGAGGAGTGACGGGTGTCTGGGGTGCAGGAGGAGTGACGGGTGTCAGGGATGCAGGAGGAGTGACGGGTGTCTGGGATGCAGGAGGAGTGACTGGTGTCAGGGATGCAGGAGGAGTGGCGGGTGTCTGGGATGCCGGAGGAGTGACGGGTGTCTGGGATGCAGGAGGAGTGACGGGTGTCTGGGATGCCGGAGGAGTGACGGGTGTCTGGGATGCCGGAGGAGTGACGGGTGTCTGGGATGCAGGAGGAGTGACGGGTGTCTGGGGTGCAGGAGGAGTGACGGGTGTCTGGGGTGCAGGAGGAGTGACGGGTGTCTGGTATGCAGGAGGAGTGACGGGTGTCTGGTATGCAGGAGGAGTGACGGGTGTCTGGGATGCAGGAGGAGTGACGGGTGTCTGGGATGCAGGAGGAGTGACGGGTGTCTGGGATGCCGGAGGAGTGACGGGTGTCTGGGATGCCGGAGGAGTGACGGGTGTCTGGGATGCTGTGCCGAGGTGGTGGAGGTGAATATACCAGAGGCACGAGTGAGCAGAGAAAGCAGCCTGACATTGTCTGGGGGGAAAGGATCTGGGGGGTGTGGATGGGATTTTTTTAGTGCCTTCTCTCCCCACCCTGAGCAATCGGGGCTGGGTGGAGCCGAGCGGAGCACGTGCTCCCTCAGTGAGTGAGGACGGCTGGCCGCCACTCTTCCCATGCCTGCTTGCTCTCACTGTCACTGATGTTCCAGTGATCGTCTCCCGCACACGGCTGGTTCATTTCCAATGTACGCACAGCTTTCAGGAACAGAATCCGGTCACAACCTGGTGACTGCCTGTAGAAGTGTATCGGGAAGCCAGGGTTGCCGTGGGAACTCGGGCTAATCTCTGCGTGGAGTCAGGGAATGTGGGCAAGGGCCTGGGGGATGGTGAGCTTAGGAGAAAGACATTAATAATCTTCAAGTGTTAAAGTCATGGGACATAGAAGGGTTGGTAAATCAGGAGGGACAGGTTGCTATGGCAAGTCAGGGAGGAGGAGGCTGCTGCTTTCCTGGCAGATGTTATTTCAGCTTGCTTAGTCACAGGTAAGGCGCTGTCAGGTTGTTAATGTAGTTCCTTTATTTAAAAGAGGCAGGGGATAAGCCAGCTGCAGCTACAGCTGATGTGCCTTGTATTAGTGTTGGGTGGATTATTGGAGAGAATGCTAGTGGCAGGAGTTCTGTTTTGAGTTCAGGAGACCTCGTCTCACTCATTTGACTGAATATTTGGAGGAGGTAACTAAAGACTGATGGGGGGGGGGGGGGGGGGTTGGAGACTTTGCTAATCGGACTTCCATAAGGCACCTTACAAGGTCCAGCATGGTTGGCTGCTGCCGAAGTTTAAGGAATATGGGATCCAAGATGAGCTAGTAATTGTCCTGGTGATGGAAGACCGTAAGAGATAGGAGCAGAATGAGGCCGTTCAGTTCATGAAATCTGCTCTTCCATTCTCCTATCGTGGCAGATTTACTGTCCCTCTCAACCCTGTCCTCCTGCCTTTTCCCCAAAGCCTTTGCTGCCCTGACTAATCAAGAACCTATCAACCTCCAGTTTAAATACACCCAATGACTTGGCCTCCAAAGCCATCTGTGGCAATGAACTCCACAGGTTCATCACCCTCCGGCTAAAGAAATACAACACACACAAAATGCTGGAGGAACTCAACAGTATCTGCAGAAAGGAATGAACCGTTGACATCTTGGATCTTGACCCGTCATCAAGATAACAGGCTAAAGCAGAAAGAATCTGATAGGAGAGGAGAGTGGACTGTGGGGGGGGAAGGGAAGGAGGAGGGGACCCAGAGGGAGGTGGACAGGTGAGAAGTAGCGAAGTGGTGAGAGGGAATTGCAAAAGAAAGGAGAAGGAGAGAGAAATTATTGGAAACTAGAGAAATCAATGTTCATGCTGTCAAGTTGGAGGCTACCCAGACCGAATGTTGCTTCTCCGTCCCGAGGGTGGTCTCATTGTGGACCCATAATATGGGAATGGGTGGCCTCTGGCATTCTCACAACCCTTGGTCCCTCAGCCAATTCACAGTCAACAGTTGGTGCCCGAGCACTGATCCCTGGTCACAGGCTTTGCTTTCTGGTGGACAGCCAGTTCCTGGTGTCCCTGTCAGTGTAATGCACCAGATAATGTACAATAAGCAGGTTACTTACTGGTGTGGAGGGCCAGGGGAGTGTGTAGGTTAACAGCAGGGCAGCTCAGTGCAGTGGTTAAAACGGGAAAGGGGATGCTGTGGCTGGGGTATCAGAGTTAGGCTGGAACTCTGTAAAACCACAGTTAGACCCAGCTTGAACACTGATTGGTTCTGGCCTGCATGTTTCAGGAGGGATGTGGGTGTGCTGGGGATGGTGGTGAAGTGGTCAGGGACTCCACAACATGTTCTCAATATTATTTATTAATTGTATTTGCCTTTTGCAGACTGGTTGCTTTTTACATCTTCAGTTCTGTTTGGTTTATCATTCATTCTGTTGTTTCTTTGTCTCTACTGAGAATGCCCACAAGAACCCCAGCTGTTCAGGAGCCCCTGGTTTAGAGAACTAGAGCTCCACAAATCTGCCACACTATTCAGTATGATCTGCCCAGTCTCCCATCTCCTCCGATGTATCAGTGCACCGTACGCCTCGATTCCCTGCTCTTTCGAAGATCTTCAGTAGCCCTAATTATCCAGCGTCCATGGCCTTCTGGGATAGGGAACCGTAGAGACACAGCCTCTGCTGAAAGAGTCTATCCAGCTCAATTTTCACTGCTCACCCCTAGTCCATGATCCTTGTTCGAGACCCTCCCACTACCCTCTGTCCACCCTGGGGGTCCTCTACTTTTCTTTTGTAATTTATTTTTTATTGAAGTTCATCATCAAGCAAACATTTCCATTAGATGTATTTCAGACATTGTACAGATATATCACAAATCTCCACATAGTATTTATCTGAGGTATACACATAGAAAAGAGAGGAAAGAAAGAACAAGCGAAAGGAGAAAACTATGTACGAGTAGGGAGTGAATTTTTTACAACATATTCATTGATTACTGGGGATAAAATCAGGCCTATGAGGTGATATGTAGTTAAACCATTTTTCCCACTATGAATCAAATTGTTCCAGCTTATGATTGACAGATGCTGTTATCTTCTCCATTTTGTAAATGTCCATTGTAATTTCCATCCAAGTGTTTAAAGTTGGGCTCTCCTGTGATAACCATTTCCTAGTAAGAGTCTTTTTACCAGCCACCAGCAGTAGATTCATTAAATATTTATCTCTTTTCAACCATTCTTGAGGTATATGTCCAAAATATATGGTCTTACTCTCAAGAGTGGGTGTCTTCTACTTTTCAACAAGATCACCTCTTCTTCTAAACTCCAAAGAATAAAGATCTTAAAAATTAGAGTAGTTTTATTTGTCACATGTACATCAAACTGTACATTAAAATCGTTTACATCGAATCAAATCCACAAGGATACTGCTGAGCAGCCCACTAGCGCCACCATGCTTCCAGCACCAACATAGCAGCTCAGCCCATGTGTCGTTCGACTGACTGTGAGAGGACCCCAGGAGAAACCCACACAGTCACGGGCAGAGCACATAGACTCCTCACCGACTGCAGCGGGAGGTGAGCTGTGATCGCTGGTACACCGCCAGAAGTTTCAATAGGCATACTTAATGTCAGAGAAATGTATACATTGTACATCCTGAAATTCTTTTTCTTTGCAAGCATCCATGAAAACAGAGGAGTGCCCCAATGACAGTTAAACATTAGAACCCCAAAGTACCCCCCCCAGGTCCCCCTCCCACACACAAACAGCAGCAAAAGGAATGACCCCCCTCCACCAGCAAAAAAGCCCCACCAAGCACTCGAGTGTGCAGCAAAGCATCAGTAGTACCCCGAAGACTACTCGTTCACCCAATGCCACAGGCTGGCGCTCTCCCTAATGAGGGAACAGGTGGGGTCCCTGTTTCACAGCGAGAGGGGAGACATACAAACAACTCACCGGTTACAATGTTAAAAGTCTGTTGCGTCACTTTTTCCAAGCTCAGCGCCCAGAGAATCGGCCCTGGAAAGGCTCGGGTCTCTGGGCCCACAGCTGGCAGCTAACCCGCTGCTCCCGATGTTCCGTGTTCTCCCACAACGCCTCATTCAGGGGCACTGGCCTTGAATCCGCCTGCCCCCTGAGCCATGAAAACACGGCAACCTGAGGGCACGCGAGTCTTCCAGGCCGTGTCCTTGGCATAGCGAAAAGCAGCCGGTCGTGAGGCCCTGACAGCGGGACCCATTCCCGCAAAGAACCAAAGTCAGAGAGTAACTCCAGGTCAGGGTCTTCAAAAGGACCTTGAAAAGGAAAAAAAGAGATACCAAGGACTGAAATAGAGCTGTTTCTGAAGATGCAAGCAAAGGAGTCGTTGTTTAGCGCCATCTCGCCTTTGCTCCGCCGTTATTCCTTTAGCAGCTCCTGATGGGAGTGAAGACCCCCAACTCTGTATTCCTGATGGGAGTGAAGACCCCCAACTCTGTATTCCTGATGGGAGTGAAGACCCCCAACTATGTATTCCTGATGGGAGTGAAGACCCCCAACTATGTATTCCTGATGGGAGTGAAGACCCCCAACTCTGTATTCCTGATGGGAGTGAAGACCCCCAACTCTGTATTCCTGATGGGAGTGAAGACCCCCAACTCTGTATTCCTGATGGCGGGTACAGCTTCTCAACCCTTCCTGTGGTGCTCTGCACACTCGCATCAATCAGCAGAGAGCAGCAATCTTTCCGGTTCTTCAGCTCAGGAGCACTCCATTGGGCGTGGACTGAAGAGTCACATGATCAATGTAACTCTGAACGTTGTCCCTCTAGAAACGTACACCTACCTTACTAGCCTGTTGTTATTATCTGCTGAGAATAGTGTATCGGCAGCAGCCCACATCTGATTACTCTTTGACCTTATTAATCCAACAAAGGAGAAGATAGCCAAACTTTCCCCAGGAAACCTGTTAGCTCGTTCAGGAAAGAGTCATTAGTCAAATACCCAACATATTTAAACCCGAGTGGATGAGCCAGGAGATTCACAGCCTGCTGAGGATGAGCTCACAAACAAGAGAAGATCTGCTGACGCTTGGAAATCCAAACAACACACAGAAAATGCTGGAGGAGCTCAGCAGGCCGGGCAGCATCTACAGGCGATGTTTCCGACAGAAACCCTTTGGTAGGACTGGCGTTCAATGCCTGTGATCCAGCACTGTACAAGAAATCCAAGTACATCTTATGGAAGCTATTTTAGTAGCAAAGAAATGATTGTGATTGAAGTTAGAAACAAGATCAGATGCACGTCAGTTCTGGGAGGGTTTGGGGGCAATTACTTTCTGCGAGGTGAAACCTGACATGGTGAACGAGTGTGACACTTCACTCTGAGATGAGCTCAATGCCTTTTATGCACGCTTTAAAAGGAAGGATAAACCTACACCTGTGTGAATTCCTGCAGCATCTGGGGACCCTGAGATCTCTTTCTTGGAGGTCAGAACATCTTTCAGCAAGGTGTACCTGGAAGGGCTCTGAAAACCCGTGCCAGCTAACTGGCAGAACTGTTCAAGGACATCTTCAATCTCTCACTGCTACAGTTGGAGGTCCCCACCTGTTTCAAAATGACGACGATCGTACCCTGACCAAGGCTGTCTATTGCCCACGGCACTCACATCTCCTGTGATGAAGTGCTGTAGATATAATACTGTTGTGTGTGTACAGCTGCAATATCTATAAAAGTGGAAGATACAGGAGCAGAATGAGGCCATTTGGCCCTTCGAGTCTGCTGCACCATTTCATCACCGCTGATCCAATTCTCCTCTCAGCCCCAGTCTCCTGCCTTCTACCCGTATCCCTTCATGGCCTGCCTAATCAAGAATCTATTGACCTCTGACTTAAACATCCTTGAAGACTTGGCCTCCACAGCTGCCTGTGGCAAAGAGTTCCACTGGTTCGTATATGTAGAGATGTATTCTATATTGAATTGGAGTTTATAGCTAAGTAGGCAGGAGTGTTGTGTATTTAATATTTGAGTAATATTGTAAGTATATTGTTCGATTAAGCATTCTTTGTAGTTTAAATGATTCACTGCAGGTGATAATCTCACAGTACGTGAATTACACCACCATGTCAGGAAGTACAAAATCAAAATGAGAGTACGTATTGATCCCGGTTTCCCTGTGATTCCTGACATTACAAAGCAACACATTACCCCAGTATTGTTGGGAGAATTTCAGGTTGTGACAAGGAGGCGTACTGGTGTGGGACAGATCAGCTGGTTGAGTGGTGTCGCAACAACCAACCTGCACTCAACGTCAGTAAGACCGAGGGACTGACTGTCGACTGCAGGGTGGGGAAATTGAGAAACACACAACAGCCCTCATCGAGGCATCAGCAGTGGGAAGTTTTAAGTTCCTGGGTGTCAACATCTCTGAAGATCTACCCTGGCCCAACATGCTGATGGAATTACAAAGAAGGCACTACTGCTGCTGTATCTCATTAGGAGTTTGAGGAGATTTGGTGTGTCACAGATTTCTACAGATGAAGAGCATTCTGACAGGTTGCATCCCCATCGGGTACAGAGGGGCCACTGCACAGGACTGGGAAAAGCTGCAAACAGTCAGCTCCACTGTGGGCCCAGCGTCGAGACACCTTCAAAAGGCGATGTGTCAAAAAGACAGCATCCACTGTGAAGGTACCCCATCACTGCTCATTGCCGCCATCAAGGATGAGGTAAAGAGTGTGAATACACACACTTGGTGTTTTAGTAGCAGTTTCTTCCTCTCTGCCATGAACCCACCTACACTCCCTCACTAATTTTCCCCCTCTTTCTGCAGGCTATTTAATTATATATAGAGTTCCTACTTATGAAAATCCTATAGATTTTTCATTGTCTATTGCATTTTACTGTTGCTGCAAAACAACAAATTTCACAAATCTGACATATGCCAGCAACATTAAAACTGATTCTGAAATAGAGAAGGACATCAAAGTCTGTGTTTGTATTGCCAGCCATGTAAATGAGTGACACAGCTCCTCCGTAAGTGTCAGGCTGGCTTAGGCCAGATGCCCCAGTCAGCGAGGTCAGAGTTCAGGGTCAGATACCCCAATCAGCGAGGCCAGAGTTCAGGGTCAGATGCCACAGTCAGCGAGGCCAGAGTTCAGGGTCAGATACCCCAGTCAGCGAGGTCAGAGTTCAGGGTCAGATGCCCCAGTCAATGAGGCAAGAGTTCGGGATCAGATACCCCAGTCAGTGAGGCCAGAGTTCAGGGTCAGATGCCCCAGTCAGCAAGGCCAGAGTTCAGGGTCAGATGTCCCAGTCAGCGAGGCCAGAGTTCAGGGTCAGATACCCCAGTCAGCGAGGTCAGAGTTCAGGGTCGGATGCCCCAGTCAACGAGGCAAGAGTTCGGGATCAGATAGCCCAGTCAGCGAGGCCAGAGTTCAGGGTCAGATACCCCAGTCAGTGAGGTCAGAGTTCAGGGTCAGATGCCCCAGTTAATGAGGGAGACGGGTCAAGGTGAGGGAGTATAGAGGGAGACGGGTCAGAGTGGGGGAGTACAGAGGGGAGACGGGTCAAGGTGGGGGAGTACAGAGGGGAGACGGGTCAGGGTGGGGCAGTACAGAGGGAGACGGGTCAAGGTGGGGGAGTACAGAGGGAGACGGGTCAGGGTGGGGGAGTACAGAGGGGAGACGGGTCAGGGTGAGTGAGTACAGTGGGAGACGGGTCAGGGTGAGTGAGTACAGAGGGAGACGGGTCAGGGTGAGTGAGTACAGAGGGAGACGGATTAAGGTGGGGGAGTAAAGAAGGGAGACGGGTCAGGGTGGGGGAGTACAGAGGGGAGACGGGTCAGGGTGAGGGAGTACAGAGGGGAGACGGGTCAGGGTGAGGGAGTACAGAGGGAGACGGGTCAGGGTGAGGGAGTACAGAGGGGAGACGGGTCAGGGTGGGGGAGTACAGAGGGAGACGGGTCTGGGTGGGGGAGTACAGAGGGGAGACGGGTCAGGGTGAGGGAGTACAGAGGGAGACGGGTCTGGGTGAGGGAGTAAAGAGGGGAGACGGGTCAGGGTGAGGGAGTACAGAGGGAGACGGTTCAGGGTGAGGGAGTACAGAGGGAGACGGGTCAAGGTGGGGGTGTACAGAAAGGAGACGGGTCAGGGTGAGGGAGTACAGAGGGAGACGGGTCTGGGTGAGGGAGTAAAGAGGGGAGACGGGGCAGGGTGAGGGAGTACAGAGGGAGACGGGTCAGGGTGAGGGAGTACAGAGGGAGACGGGTCAAGGTGGGGGTGTACAGAGGGAGACGGGTCAGGGTGGGGGAGTACAGAGGGAGACGGGTCAGGGTGGGGGGAGAACAGAGGGAGACGGGTCAAGGTGGGGGAGTACAGAGGGAGACGGGTCAGGGTGGGGGAGTACAGAGGGAGACGGGTCAGGGTGAGGGAGTACAGAGGGAGACGGGTCAGGGTGGGGGAGTACAGAGGGAGACGGGTCAGGGTGAGTGAGTACAGAGGGAGACGGGTCAGGGTGGGGGAGTACAGAATGAGACGGGTCAGGGTGGGGGAGTACAGAGGGAGACGCGTCAGGGTGGGGGAGTACAGAGGGGAGACGGGTCAGGGTGAGGGAGTACATAGGGAGACGGGTCAGGGTGGGGGAGTACTGTGGGAGACGGGTCAGGGTGGGGGAGTACAGAGGGAGACGGGTCAGGGTGGGGGAGTACAGTGGGAGACGGGTCAGGGTGGGGGAGTACAGAGGGAGACGGGTCAGGGTGAGGGAGTACAGAGGGAGACGGGTCAGGGTGGGGGAGAAAAGAGGGTGACGGGTCAGGGTGGGGGAGTACAGAGGGGAGACGTGTCAGGTTGAGTGAGTACAGAGGGGAGACGGGTCAGGGTGGGGGAGTAAAGAAGGGAGACGGGTCAGGGTGAGGGAGTACATAGGGAGACGGGTCAGGGTGAGGGAGTACATAGGGAGACGGGTCAGGGTGGGGGAGTACAGCGGGAGACGGGTCAGGGTGGGGGAGTACAGAGGGAGACGGGTCAGGGTGAGGGAGTACAGAGGGGAGACGGGTCAGGGTCGGGGAGTACAGAGGGAGACGGGTCAAGGTGGGGGAGTACAGAGCGAGACGGGTCAGTGTGGGGGAGTACAGAGGGGAGACGGGTCAGGGTGAGGGAGTACAGTGGGAGACGGGTCAGGGTGGGGGAGTACAGAGGGGAGACGGGTCAGGGTGAGGGAGTACAGTGGGAGACGGGTCAGGGTGGGGGAGTACAGCGGGAGACGGGTCAGGGTGGGGGAGTACAGAGGGAGACGGGTCAGGGTGAGGGAGTACAGCGGGAGACGGGTCAGGGTGAGGGAGTACAGAGGGCGACGGGTCAGGGTGGGGGAGTACAGAGGGGAGACGGGTCAGGGTGGGGGAGTACATAGGGAGACGGGTCAGGGTGGGGGAGTACTGTGGGAGACGGGTCAGGGTGGGGGAGTACAGAGGGAGACGGGTCAGGGTGGGGGAGTACAGTGGGAGACGGGTCAGGGTGGGGGAGTACAGAGGGAGACGGGTCAGGGTGAGGGAGTACAGCGGGAGACGGGTCAGGGTGAGGGAGTACAGAGGGCGACGGGTCAGGGTGGGGGAGTACAGAGGGGAGACGGGTCAGGGTGAGTGAGTACAGAGGGGAGACGGGTCAGGGTGAGGGAGTACAGAGGGAGACGCGTCAGGGTGGGGGAGTACAGAGGGGAAACGGGTCAGGGTGAGGGAGTACATAGGGAGACGGGTCAGGGTGGGGGAGTACATAGGGAGACGGGTCAGGGTGGGGGAGTACAGAGGGGAGACGGGTCAGGGTGAGGGAGTACATAGGGAGACGGGTCAGGGTGGGGGGGTACAGAGGGAGACGGGTCAGGGTGGGGGAGTACAGAGGGGAGACGGGTCAGGGTGAGGGAGTACATAGGGAGACGGGTCAGGGTGGGGGAGTACAGAGGGAGACGGTTCAGGGTGGGGGGAGTACAGAGCGGAGACGGGTCAGGGTGTGGGAGTACATAGGGAGACGTGTCAGGGTGGGGGAGTACAGAGGGAGACGGGTCAGGGTGGGGGAGTACAGAGGGGAGACGGGTCAGGGTGGGGGAGTACAGAAGGGAGACGGGTCAGGGTGAGGGAGTACAGAGGGGAGACGGGTCAGGGTGGGGGAGTATAGAGGGAGACGGGTCAGGGTGAGTGAGTACAGAGGGGAGACAGGTCAGGGTGAGTGAGTACATAGGGAGACTGGTCATGGTGGGGGAGTACAGTGGGGAGACGGGTCAGGGTGGGGGAGAACAGAGGGAGACGGGTCAGGGTGAGGGAGTACAGAGGGAGACGGGTCAGGGTGGGGGAGTACATAGGGAGATGGGTCAGGGTGAGGGAGTACAGAGGGGAGACGGGTCAGGGTGGGGGAGTACAGCGGGAGACGGGTCAGTGTGGGGGAGTACATAGGGAGACGGGTCAGGGTGGGGGAGTACAGCGGGAGACGGGTCAGGGTGGGGGAGTACAGAGGGAGACGGGTCAGGGTGAGGGAGTACAGCGGGAGACGGGTCAGGGTGAGGGAGTACAGAGGGCGACGGGTCAGGGTGGGGGAGTACAGAGGGGAGACGGGTCAGGGTGGGGGAGTACAGAGGGAGACGGGTCAGGGTGAGTGAGTACATAGGGAGACGGGTCAGGGTGGGGGAGTACAGAGGGGAGACGGGTCAGGGTGGGGGAGTACAGAGGGAGACGGGTCAGGGTGAGTGAGTACAGAGGGGAGACGGGTCAGGGTGGGGGAGTACAGCGGGAGACGGGTCAGGGTGGGGGAGTACAGAGGGAGACGGGTCAGGGAGAGGGAGTACAGAGGGGAGACGGGTCAGGGTGGGGGAGTACAGCGGGAGACGGGTCAGGGTGGGGGAGTACAGAGGGAGACGGGTCAGGGTGAGGGAGTACAGGGGGAGACGGGTCAGGGTCGGGGAGTACAGAGGGAGACGGGTCAGGGTGAGGGAGTACAGAGGGAGACGGGTCAGGGTGGGGGAGAAAAGAGGGAGACGGGTCATGGTGGGGGTGTACAGAGGGAGACGGGTCATGGTGGGGGAGTTCAGTGGGGAGACGGGTCAGGGTGGGGGAGTACAGAGGGAGACGGGTCATGGTGGGGGAGTACAGAGGGGAGACGGGTCAGGGTGGGGGAGAACAGAGGGAGACGGGTCATGGTGGGGGAGAACAGTGGGAGATGGGTCATGGTGGGGGAGTTCAGTGGGGAGACGGGTCAGGGTGAGTGAGTACAGAGGGGAGACGGGTCAGGGTGGGGGAGTACAGAGGGAGACGGGTCAGGGTGAGGGAGTACAGCGGGAGACGGGTCAGGGTGTGGGAGTACAGAGGGAGACGGGTCAGGGTGAGTGAGTACACAGGGGAGACGGGTCAGGGTGGGGGAGTACAGAGGGAGACGGGTCAGGGTGAGTGAGTACAGAGGGAGACGGGTCAGGGTTGGGGAGTACAGAGGGGAGACGGGTCATGGTGGGGGAGTACAGAGGGAGACGGGTCAGGGTGGGGGAGTACAGAGGGAGACGGGTCAGGGTGAGGGAGTACAGTGGGAGACGGGTCAGGGTGGGGGAGTACAGAGGGAGACGGGTCAGGGTGGGGGAGAACAGAGGGAGACGGGTCATGGTGGGGGAGTTCAGAGGGAGACGGGTCAGGGTGGGGGAGTACAGAGGGGAGACTGGTCATGGTGGGGGAGTACAGTGGGGAGACGGGTCAGGGTGGGGGAGTACAGAGGGAGACTGGTCATGGTGGGGGAGTACAGTGGGGAGACGGGTCAGGGTGGGGGAGAACAGAGGGAGACGGGTCAGGGTGAGGGAGTACAGAGGGAGACGGGTCAGGGTGGGGGAGTATAGAAGGGCGATGGGTCAGGGTGGGGGAGTACAGAGTGGGACGGGTCAGGGTGGGGGAGTACAGAGTGGGACGGGTCAGGGTGAGGGAGTACATAGGGAGACGGGTCAGGGTGGGGGAGTACAGAGGGAGACAGGTCAGGGTGGGTGAGTACAGAGGGGAGACGGGTCAGGGTGAGGGAGTACATAGGGAGACGGGTCAGGGTGGGGGAGTACATAGGGAGACGGGTCAGGGTGGGGGAGTACTGTGGGAGACGGGTCAGGGTGGGGGAGTACAGAGGGAGACGGGTCAGGGTGGGGGAGTACAGTGGGAGACGGGTCAGGGTGGGGGAGTACAGAGGGAGACGGGTCAGGGTGAGGGAGTACAGCGGGAGACGGGTCAGGGTGAGGGAGTACAGAGGGCGACGGGTCAGGGTGGGGGAGTACAGAGGGGAGACGGGTCAGGGTGAGTGAGTACAGAGGGGAGACGGGTCAGGGTGAGGGAGTACAGAGGGAGACGCGTCAGGGTGGGGGAGTACAGAGGGGAGACGGGTCAGGGTGAGGGAGTACATAGGGAGACGGGTCAGGGTGGGGGAGTACAGAGGGGAGATGGGTCAGGGTGAGGGAGTACATAGGGAGACGGGTCAGGGTGGGGGGGTACAGAGGGAGACGGGTCAGGGTGGGGGAGTACAGAGGGGAGACGGGTCAGGGTGAGGGAGTACATAGGGAGACGGGTCAGGGTGGGGGAGTACAGAGGGAGACGGTTCAGGGTGGGGGAGTACAGAGCGGAGACGGGTCAGGGTGGGGGAGTACAGAGGGAGACGGTTCAGGGTGGGGGAGTACAGAGGGGAGACGTGTCAGGTTGAGTGAGTACAGAGGGGAGACGGGTCAGGGTGGGGGAGTACAGAGGGAGACGGGTCAGGGTGAGGGAGTACAGCGGGAGACGGGTCAGGGTGAGGGAGTACAGAGGGCGACGGGTCAGGGTGGGGGAGTACAGAGGGGAGACGGGTCAGGGTGGGGGAGTACAGAGGGAGACGGGTCAGGGTGAGTGAGTACATAGGGAGACGGGTCAGGGTGGGGGAGTACAGAGGGGAGACGGGTCAGGGTGGGGGAGTACAGAGGGAGACGGGTCAGGGTGAGTGAGTACAGAGGGGAGACGGGTCAGGGTGGGGGAGTACAGAGGGAGACGGGTCAGGGTGGGGGAGTACAGTGGGAGACGGGTCAGGGTGGGGGAGTACAGAGGGAGACGGGTCAGGGTGAGGGAGTACAGCGGGAGACGGGTCAGGGTGAGGGAGTACAGAGGGCGACGGGTCAGGGTGGGGGAGTACAGAGGGGAGACGGGTCAGGGTGAGTGAGTACAGAGGGGAGACGGGTCAGGGTGAGGGAGTACAGAGGGAGACGCGTCAGGGTGGGGGAGTACAGAGGGGAGACGGGTCAGGGTGAGGGAGTACATAGGGAGACGGGTCAGGGTGGGGGAGTACAGAGGGGAGATGGGTCAGGGTGAGGGAGTACATAGGGAGACGGGTCAGGGTGGGGGGGGTACAGAGGGAGACGGGTCAGGGTGGGGGAGTACAGAGGGGAGACGGGTCAGGGTGAGGGAGTACATAGGGAGACGGGTCAGGGTGGGGGAGTACAGAGGGAGACGGTTCAGGGTGGGGGAGTACAGAGCGGAGACGGGTCAGGGTGCGGGAGTACATAGGGAGACGGGTCAGGGTGGGGGAGTACAGAGGGAGACGGGTCAGGGTGGGGGAGTACAGAGGGGAGACGGGTCAGGGTGGGGGAGTACAGAAGGGAGACGGGTCAGGGTGAGGGAGTACAGAGGGGAGACGGGTCAGGGTGGGGGAGTATAGAGGGAGACGGGTCAGGGTGAGTGAGTACAGAGGGGAGACGGGTCAGGGTGAGTGAGTACATAGGGAGACGGGTCAGGGTGGGGGAGTACATAGGGAGATGGGTCAGGGTGAGGGAGTACAGAGGGGAGACGGGTCAGGGTGGGGGAGTACAGCGGGAGACGGGTCAGTGTGGGGGAGTACATAGGGAGACGGGTCAGGGTGGGGGAGTACAGCGGGAGACGGGTCAGGGTGGGGGAGTACAGAGGGAGACGGGTCAGGGTGAGGGAGTACAGCGGGAGACGGGTCAGGGTGAGGGAGTACAGAGGGCGACGGGTCAGGGTGGGGGAGTACAGAGGGGAGACGGGTCAGGGTGGGGGAGTACAGAGGGAGACGGGTCAGGGTGAGTGAGTACATAGGGAGACGGGTCAGGGTGGGGGAGTACAGAGGGAGACGGGTCAGGGTGAGTGAGTACAGAGGGGAGACGGGTCAGGGTGGGGGAGTACAGCGGGAGACGGGTCAGGGTGGGGGAGTACAGAGGGAGACGGGTCAGGGTGAGGGAGTACAGAGGGGAGACGGGTCAGGGTGGGGGAGTACAGCGGGAGACGGGTCAGGGTGGGGGAGTACAGAGGGAGACGGGTCATTGTGAGGGAGTACAGGGGGAGACGGGTCAGGGTCGGGGACTACAGAGGGAGACGGGTCAGGGTGAGGGAGTACAGAGGGAGACGGGTCAGGGTGGGGGAGAACAGAGGGAGACGGGTCATGGTGGGGGTGTACAGAGGGAGACGGGTCATGGTGGGGGAGTTCAGTGGGGAGACGGTTCAGGGTGGGGAGTACAGAGGGAGACGGGTCATGGTGGGGGAGTACAGAGGGGAGACGGGTCAGGGTGGGGGAGTACAGAGGGGAGACTGGTCATGGTGGGGGAGTACAGTGGGGAGACGGGTCAGGGTGGGGGAGTACAGAGGGAGACTGGTCATGGTGGGGGAGTACAGTGGGGAGACGGGTCAGGGTGGGGGAGAACAGAGGGAGACGGGTCAGGGTGAGGGAGTAAAGAGGGAGACGGGTCAGGGTGGGGGAGTATAGAAGGGCGACGGGTCAGGGTGGGGGAGTACAGAGTGGGACGGGTCAGGGTGGGAGAGTACAGAGGGAGACTGGTCAGGGTGGGGGAGTACAGAGGGGAGACGGGTCAGGGTGGGGGAGAACTGAGGGGAGACGGGTCAGGGTGGGGGAGTACAGAGTGAGACGGGTCAGGGTGGGGGAGTACAGAGGGGAGACGGGTCAGGGTGAGTGAGTACAGAGTGGGACAGGTCAGGGTGAGGGAGTACAGAGGGAGACGGGTCAGGGTGGGGGAGTACAGAGTGGGACGGGTCAGGGTGAGGGAGTACATAGGGAGACAGGTCAGGGTGGGGGAGTACAGAGGGAGACGGGTCAGGGTGGGGGAGTACAGAGGGGAGACGGGTCAGGGTGAGGGAGTACATAGGGAGACGGGTCAGGGTGGGGGAGTACAGAGGGAGACGGGTCAGGGTGGGGGAGTACAGAGGGGAGACGGGTCAGGGTGAGGGAGTACAGAGGGAGACGGGTCAGGGTTAGGGAGTACATAGGGAGACGGGTCAGGGTGGGGGAGTACAGAGGGAGACGGGTCAGGGTGGGGGAGTACAGAGGGGAGACGGGTCAGGGTGGGGGAGTACAGAAGGGAGACGGGTCAGGGTGAGGGAGTACAGAGGGGAGACGGGTCAGGGTGGGGGAGTATAGAGGGAGACGGGTCAGGGTGAGTGAGTACAGAGGGGAGACGGGTCAGGGTGGGGGAGTACAGAGGGAGACGGGTCAAGGTGGGGGAGTACAGAGGGGAGACGGGTCAGGGTGAGGGAGTACAGAGGGAGACGGGTCAAGGTGGGGGAGTACAGAGGGGAGACGGGTCAGGGTGAGGGAGTACAGAGGGAGACGGGTCAGGGTGAGTGAGTACAGAGGGGAGACGGGTCAGGGTGGGGGAGTACAGCGGGAGACGGGTCAGGGTGGGGGAGTACAGAGGGAGACGGGTCAGGGTGAGGGAGTACAGAGGGAGACGGGTCAAGGTGGGGGAGTACAGAGGGAGACGGGTCAGTGTGGGGGAGTACAGAGGGGAGACGGGTCAGGGTGTGGGAGTACAGTGGGAGACGGGTCAGGGTGGGGGAGTACAGAGGGGAGACGGGTCAGGGTGAGGGAGTACAGTGGGAGACGGGTCAGGGTGGGGGAGTACAGAGGGAGACGGGTCAGGATGAGTGAGTACAGAGGGAGACGGGTCAGGGTGGGGGAGAACAGAGGGAGACGGGTCAGGGTGGGGGAGAACAGAGGGAGACGGGTCATGGTGGGGGAGAACAGTGGGAGATGGGTCATGGTGGGGGAGTTCAGTGGGGAGACGGGTCAGGGTGAGTGAGTACAGAGGGGAGACGGGTCAGGGTGGGGGAGTACAGAGGGAGACGGGTCAGGGTGAGGGAGTACAGCGGGAGACGGGTCAGGGTGTGGGAGTACAGAGGGAGACGGGTCAGGGTGAGTGAGTACAGAGGGGAGACGGGTCAGGGTGGGGGAGTACAGAGGGAGACGGGTCAGGGTGAGTGAGTACAGAGGGAGACGGGTCAGGGTGGGGGAGTACAGAGGGGAGACGGGTCAGGGTGGGGGAGTACAGAGGGAGATAGGTCATGGTGGGGGAGTACAGAGGGAGACGGGTCAGGGTGGGGGAGTACAGAGGGAGACGGGTCAGGGTGAGGGAGTACAGTGGGAGACGGGTCAGGGTGGGGGAGTACAGAGGGGGACGGGTCAGGGTGAGGGAGTACAGAGGGAGTCGGGTCAGGGTGGGGGAGTACAGAGGGAGACGGGTCAGGGTGGGGGAGAACAGAGGGAGACGGGTCATGGTGGGGGAGAACAGAGGGAGACGGGTCATGGTGGGGGAGTTCAGTGGGGAGACGGGTCAGGGTGGGGGAGTACAGAGGGAGACGGGTCATGGTGGGGGAGTACAGAGGGGAGACGGGTCAGGATGGGGGAGTACAGAGGGGAGACTGGTCATGGTGGGGGAGTACAGTGGGGAGACGGGTCAGGGTGGGGGAGTACAGAGGGAGACTGGTCATGGTTGGGGAGTACAGTGGGGAGACGGGTCAGGGTGGGGGAGAACAGAGGGAGACGGGTCAGGGTGAGGGAGTACAGAGGGAGACGGGTCAGGGTGGGGGAGTACAGAGTGGGACGGGTCAGGGTGAGGGAGTACATAGGGAGACGGGTCAGGGTGGGGGAGTACAGAGGGAGACGGGTCAGGGTGGGGGAGTACAGAGGGGAGACGGGTCAGGGTGAGGGAGTACATAGGGAGACGGGTCAGGGTGGGGGAGTACAGAGGGAGACGGGTCAGGGTGGGGGAGTACAGAGGGGAGACGGGTCAGGGTGAGGGAGTACAGAGGGAGACGGGTCAGGGTGGGGGAGTACATAGGGAGACGGGTCAGGGTGGGGGAGTACAGAGGGAGACGGGTCAGGGTGGGGGAGTACAGAGGGGAGACGGGTCAGGGTGGGGGAGTACAGAAGGGAGACGGGTCAGGGTGAGGGAGTACAGAGGGGAGACGGGTCAGGGTGGGGGAGTATAGAGGGAGACGGGTCAGGGTGAGTGAGTACAGAGGGGAGACGGGTCAGGGTGGGGGAGTACAGAGGGAGACGGGTCAAGGTGGGGGAGTACAGAGGGGAGACGGGTCAGGGTGAGGGAGTACAGAGGGAGACGGGTCAAGGTGGGGGAGTACAGAGGGGAGACGGGTCAGGGTGAGGGAGTACAGAGGGAGACGGGTCACGGTGAGGGAGTACAGAGGGAGACGGGTCAGGGTGGGGGAGTACAGAGGGGAGACGGGTCAGGGTGGGGGAGTACATAGGGAGATGGGTCAGGGTGAGGGAGTACAGAGGGGAGACGGGTCAGGGTGGGGGAGTACATAGGGAGACGGGTCAGGGTGGGGGAGTACAGCGGCAGACGGGTCAGTGTGGGGGTGTACATAGGGAGACGGGTCAGGGTGGGGGAGTACAGCGGGAGACGGGTCAGGGTGGGGGAGTACAGAGGGAGACGGGTCAGGGTGAGGGAGTACAGAGGGCGACGGGTCAGGGTGGGGGAGTACAGAGGGGAGACGGGTCAGGGTGGGGGAGTACAGAGGGAGACGGGTCAGGGTGGGGGAGTACAGCGGGAGACGGGTCAGGGTGGGGGAGTACAGAGGGAGACGGGTCAGGGTGAGGGAGTACAGAGGGCGACGGGTCAGGGTGGGGGAGTACAGAGGGGAGACGGGTCAGGGTGGGGGAGTATAGAGGGAGACGGGTCAGGGTGAGTGAGTACATAGGGAGACGGGTCAGGGTGGGGGAGTACAGAGGGGAGACGGGTCAGGGTGGGGGAGTACAGAGGGAGACGGGTCAGGGTGAGTGAGTACAGAGGGGAGACGGGTCAGGGTGGGGGAGTACAGCGGGAGACGGGTCAGGGTGGGGGAGTACAGAGGGAGACGGGTCAGGGTGAGGGAGTACAGAGGGGAGACGGGTCAGGGTGGGGGAGTACAGCGGGAGACGGGTCAGGGTGGGGGAGTACAGTGGGAGACGGGTCAGGGTGGGGGAGTACAGAGGGAGACGGGTCAGGGTGAGGGAGTACAGGGGGAGACGGGTCAGGGTGGGGGAGTACAGAGGACAGACTGGTCATGGTGGGGGAGTACAGTGGGGAGACGGGTCAGGGTGGGGGAGTACAGAGGGAGACTGGTCATGGTGGGGGAGTACAGAGGGGAGACGGGTCAGGGTGGGGGAGAACAGAGGGAGACGGGTCAGGGTGAGGGAGTACAGAGGGAGACGGGTCAGGGTGGGGGAGTACAGTGGGGAGACGGGTCAGGGTGGGGGAGAACAGAGGGAGACGGGTCAGGGTGAGGGAGTACAGAGGGAGACGGGTCAGGGTGGGGGAGTATAGAAGGGCGACGGGTCAGGGTGGGGGAGTACAGAGTGGGACGGGTCAGGGTGGGGGAGTACAGAGGGAGACTGGTCATCTTGGGGGTGTACAGTGGGGAGACGGGTCAGGGTGGGGGAGAACAGAGGGGAGACGGGTCAGGGTGAGGGAGTACATAGGGAGACGGGTCAGGGTGGGGGAGTACAGAGGGAGACAGGTCAGGGTGGGGGAGTACAGAGGGGAGACGGGTCAGGGTGAGGGAGTACATAGGGAGACGGGTCAGGGTGGGGGAGTACATAGGGAGACGGGTCAGGGTGGGGGAGTACTGTGGGAGACGGGTCAGGGTGGGGGAGTACAGAGGGAGACGGGTCAGGGTGGGGGAGTACAGTGGGGAGACGGGTCAGGGTGGGGGAGTACAGAGTGAGACAGGTCAGGGTGAGGGAGTACAGAGGGAGACGGGTCAGGGTGGGGGAGAAAAGAGGGTGACGGGTCAGGGTGGGGGAGTACAGAGGGGAGACGTGTCAGGTTGAGTGAGTACAGAGGGGAGACGGGTCAGGGTGGGGGAGTAAAGAAGGCAGACGGGTCAGGGTGAGGGAGTACAGAGGGGAGACGGGTCAGGGTCGGGGAGTACAGAGGGAGACGGGTCAAGGTGGGGGAGTACAGAGGGAGACGGGTCAGTGTGGGGGAGTACAGAGGGGAGACGGGTCAGGGTGAGGGAGTACAGTGGGAGACGGGTCAGGGTGGGGGAGTACAGAGGGGAGACGGGTCAGGGTGAGGGAGTACAGTGGGAGACGGGTCAGGGTGGGGGAGTACAGAGGGAGACGGGTCAGGGTGAGTGAGTACAGAGGGAGACGGGTCAGGGTGGGGGAGAACAGAGGGAGACGGGTCAGGGTGGGGGAGAACAGAGGGAGACGGGTCATGGTGGGGGAGAACAGTGGGAGATGGGTCATGGTGGGGGAGTTCAGTGGGGAGACGGGTCAGGGTGAGGGAGTACAGCGGGAGACGGGTCAGGGTGTGGGAGTACAGAGGGAGACGGGTCAGGGTGAGTGAGTACACAGGGGAGACGGGTCAGGGTGGGGGAGTACAGAGGGAGACGGGTCAGGGTGAGTGAGTACAGAGGGAGACGGGTCAGGGTTGGGGAGTACAGAGGGGAGACGGGTCATGGTGGGGGAGTACAGAGGGAGACGGGTCAGGGTGGGGGAGTACAGAGGGAGACGGGTCAGGGTGAGGGAGTACAGTGGGAGACGGGTCAGGGTGGGGGAGTACAGAGGGAGACGGGTCAGGGTGGGGGAGAACAGAGGGAGACGGGTCATGGTGGGGGAGTTCAGTGGGGAGACGGGTCATGGTGGGGGAGTACAGAGGGAGACGGGTCATGGTGGGGGAGTACAGAGGGGAGACGGGTCAGGGTGGGGGAGTACAGAGGGGAGACTGGTCATGGTGGGGGAGTACAGTGGGGAGACGGGTCAGGGTGGGGGAGTACAGAGGGAGACTGGTCATGGTGGGGGAGTACAGTGGGGAGACGGGTCAGGGTGGGGGAGAACAGAGGGAGACGGGTCAGGGTGAGGGAGTACAGAGGGAGACGGGTCAGGGTGGGGGAGTATAGAAGGGCGATGGGTCAGGGTGGGGGAGTACAGAGTGGGACGGGTCAGGGTGGGGGAGTACAGAGTGGGACGGGTCAGGGTGAGGGAGTACATAGGGAGACGGGTCAGGGTGGGGGAGTACAGAGGGAGACAGGTCAGGGTGGGGGAGTACAGAGGGGAGACGGGTCAGGGTGAGGGAGTACATAGGGAGACGGGTCAGGGTGGGGGAGTACATAGGGAGACGGGTCAGGGTGGGGGAGTACTGTGGGAGACGGGTCAGGGTGGGGGAGTACAGAGGGAGACGGGTCAGGGTGGGGGAGTACAGTGGGAGACGGGTCAGGGTGGGGGAGTACAGAGGGAGACGGGTCAGGGTGAGGGAGTACAGCGGGAGACGGGTCAGGGTGAGGGAGTACAGAGGGCGACGGGTCAGGGTGGGGGAGTACAGAGGGGAGACGGGTCAGGGTGAGTGAGTACAGAGGGGAGACGGGTCAGGGTGAGGGAGTACAGAGGGAGACGCGTCAGGGTGGGGGAGTACAGAGGGGAGACGGGTCAGGGTGAGGGAGTACATAGGGAGACGGGTCAGGGTGGGGGAGTACAGAGGGGAGATGGGTCAGGGTGAGGGAGTACATAGGGAGACGGGTCAGGGTGGGGGGGTACAGAGGGAGACGGGTCAGGGTGGGGGAGTACAGAGGGGAGACGGGTCAGGGTGAGGGGAGTACATAGGGAGACGGGTCAGGGTGGGGGAGTACAGAGGGAGACGGTTCAGGGTGAGGGAGTACATAGGGAGACGGGTCAGGGTGGGGGAGTACAGAGGGAGACAGGTCAGGGTGGGTGAGTACAGAGGGGAGACGGGTCAGGGTGAGGGAGTACATAGGGAGACGGGTCAGGGTGCGGGAGTACATAGGGAGACGGGTCAGGGTGGGGGAGTACAGAGGGAGACGGGTCAGGGTGGGGGAGTACAGAGGGGAGACGGGTCAGGGTGGGGGAGTACAGAGGGGAGACGGGTCAGGGTGAGGGAGTACATAGGGAGACGGGTCAGGGTGGGGGAGTACATAGGGAGACGGGTCAGGGTGGGGGAGTACTGTGGGAGACGGGTCAGGGTGGGGGAGTACAGAGGGAGACGGGTCAGGGTGGGGGAGTACAGTGGGGAGACGGGTCAGGGTGGGGGAGTACAGAGTGAGACAGGTCAGGGTGAGGGAGTACAGAGGGAGACGGGTCAGGGTGGGGGAGAAAAGAGGGTGACGGGTCAGGGTGGGGGAGTACAGAGGGGAGACGTGTCAGGTTGAGTGAGTACAGAGGGGAGACGGGTCAGGGTGGGGGAGTAAAGAAGGCAGACGGGTCAGGGTGAGGGAGTACAGAGGGGAGACGGGTCAGGGTCGGGGAGTACAGAGGGAGACGGGTCAAGGTGGGGGAGTACAGAGGGAGACGGGTCAGTGTGGGGGAGTACAGAGGGGAGACGGGTCAGGGTGAGGGAGTACAGTGGGAGACGGGTCAGGGTGGGGGAGTACAGAGGGGAGACGGGTCAGGGTGAGGGAGTACAGTGGGAGACGGGTCAGGGTGGGGGAGTACAGAGGGAGACGGGTCAGGGTGAGTGAGTACAGAGGGAGACGGGTCAGGGTGGGGGAGAACAGAGGGAGACGGGTCAGGGTGGGGGAGAACAGAGGGAGACGGGTCATGGTGGGGGAGAACAGTGGGAGATGGGTCATGGTGGGGGAGTTCAGTGGGGAGACGGGTCAGGGTGAGTGAGTACAGAGGGGAGACGGGTCAGGGTGGGGGAGTACAGAGGGAGACGGGTCAGGGTGAGGGAGTACAGCGGGAGACGGGTCAGGGTGTGGGAGTACAGAGGGAGACGGGTCAGGGTGAGTGAGTACACAGGGGAGACGGGTCAGGGTGGGGGAGTACAGAGGGAGACGGGTCAGGGTGAGTGAGTACAGAGGGAGACGGGTCAGGGTTGGGGAGTACAGAGGGGAGACGGGTCATGGTGGGGGAGTACAGAGGGAGACGGGTCAGGGTGGGGGAGTACAGAGGGAGACGGGTCAGGGTGAGGGAGTACAGTGGGAGACGGGTCAGGGTGGGGGAGTACAGAGGGAGACGGGTCAGGGTGGGGGAGAACAGAGGGAGACGGGTCATGGTGGGGGAGTTCAGTGGGGAGACGGGTCATGGTGGGGGAGTACAGAGGGAGACGGGTCATGGTGGGGGAGTACAGAGGGGAGACGGGTCAGGGTGGGGGAGTACAGAGGGGAGACTGGTCATGGTGGGGGAGTACAGTGGGGAGACGGGTCAGGGTGGGGGAGAACAGAGGGAGACGGGTCAGGGTGAGGGAGTACAGAGGGAGACGGGTCAGGGTGGGGGAGTATAGAAGGGCGATGGGTCAGGGTGGGGGAGTACAGAGTGGGACGGGTCAGGGTGGGGGAGTACAGAGTGGGACGGGTCAGGGTGAGGGAGTACATAGGGAGACGGGTCAGGGTGGGGGAGTACAGAGGGAGACAGGTCAGGGTGGGGGAGTACAGAGGGGAGACGGGTCAGGGTGAGGGAGTACATAGGGAGACGGGTCAGGGTGGGGGAGTACATAGGGAGACGGGTCAGGGTGGGGGAGTACTGTGGGAGACGGGTCAGGGTGGGGGAGTACAGAGGGAGACGGGTCAGGGTGGGGGAGTACAGTGGGAGACGGGTCAGGGTGGGGGAGTACAGAGGGAGACGGGTCAGGGTGAGGGAGTACAGCGGGAGACGGGTCAGGGTGAGGGAGTACAGAGGGCGACGGGTCAGGGTGGGGGAGTACAGAGGGGAGACGGGTCAGGGTGAGTGAGTACAGAGGGGAGACGGGTCAGGGTGAGGGAGTACAGAGGGAGACGCGTCAGGGTGGGGGAGTACAGAGGGGAGACGGGTCAGGGTGAGGGAGTACATAGGGAGACGGGTCAGGGTGGGGGAGTACAGAGGGGAGATGGGTCAGGGTGAGGGAGTACATAGGGAGACGGGTCAGGGTGGGGGGGTACAGAGGGAGACGGGTCAGGGTGGGGGAGTACAGAGGGGAGACGGGTCAGGGTGAGGGAGTACATAGGGAGACGGGTCAGGGTGGGGGAGTACAGAGGGAGACGGTTCAGGGTGAGGGAGTACATAGGGAGACGGGTCAGGGTGGGGGAGTACAGAGGGAGACAGGTCAGGGTGGGTGAGTACAGAGGGGAGACGGGTCAGGGTGAGGGAGTACATAGGGAGACGGGTCAGGGTGCGGGAGTACATAGGGAGACGGGTCAGGGTGGGGGAGTACAGAGGGAGACGGGTCAGGGTGGGGGAGTACAGAGGGGAGACGGGTCAGGGTGGGGGAGTACAGAAGGGAGACGGGTCAGGGTGAGGGAGTACAGAGGGGAGACGGGTCAGGGTGGGGGAGTATAGAGGGAGACGGGTCAGGGTGAGTGAGTACAGAGGGGAGACGGGTCAGGGTGAGTGAGTACATAGGGAGACGGGTCAGGGTGGGGGAGTACATAGGGAGATGGGTCAGGGTGAGGGAGTACAGAGGGGAGACGGGTCAGGGTGGGGGAGTACAGCGGGAGACGGGTCAGTGTGGGGGAGTACATAGGGAGACGGGTCAGGGTGGGGGAGTACAGCGGGAGACGGGTAAGGGTGGGGGAGTACAGAGGGAGACGGGTCAGGGTGAGGGAGTACAGCGGGAGACGGGTCAGGGTGAGGGAGTACAGAGGCCGACGGGTCAGGGTAGGGGAGTACAGAGGGGAGACGGGTCAGGGTGGGGGAGTACAGAGGGAGACGGGTCAGGGTGAGTGAGTACATAGGGAGACGGGTCAGGGTGGGGGAGTACAGAGGGAGACGGGTCAGGGTGAGTGAGTACAGAGGGGAGACGGGTCAGGGTGGGGGAGTACAGCGGGAGACGGGTCAGGGTGGGGGAGTACAGAGGGAGACGGGTCAGGGTGAGGGAGTACAGAGGGGAGACGGGTCAGGGTGGGGGAGTACAGCGGGAGACGGGTCAGGGTGGGGGAGTACAGAGGGAGACGGGTCAGGGTGAGGGAGTACAGGGGGAGACGGGTCAGGGTCGGGGAGTACAGAGGGAGACGGGTCAGGGTGAGGGAGTACAGAGGGAGACGGGTCAGGGTGGGGGAGAACAGAGGGAGACGGGTCATGGTGGGGGTGTACAGAGGGAGACGGGTCATGGTGGGGGAGTTCAGTGGGGAGACGGGTCAGGGTGGGGAGTACAGAGGGAGACGGGTCATGGTGGGGGAGTACAGAGGGGAGACGGGTCAGGGTGGGGGAGTACAGAGGGGAGACTGGTCATGGTGGGGGAGTACAGTGGGGAGACGGGTCAGGGTGGGGGAGTACAGAGGGAGACTGGTCATGGTGGGGGAGTACAGTGGGGAGACGGGTCAGGGTGGGGGAGAACAGAGGGAGACGGGTCAGGGTGAGGGAGTAAAGAGGGAGACGGGTCAGGGTGGGGGAGTATAGAAGGGCGACGGGTCAGGGTGGGGGAGTACAGAGTGGGACGGGTCAGGGTGGGGGAGTACAGAGGGAGACTGGTCATCATGGGGGAGTACAGTGGGGAGACGGGTCAGGGTGGGGGAGTACAGAGGGGAGACGGGTCAGGGTGGGGGAGAACAGAGGGGAGACGGGTCAGGGTGGGGGAGTACAGAGTGAGACGGGTCAGGGTGGGGGAGTACAGAGGGGAGACGGGTCAGGGTGAGTGAGTACAGAGTGGGACAGGTCAGGGTGAGGGAGTACAGAGGGAGACGGGTCAGGGTGGGGGAGTACAGAGGGAGACGGGTCAGGGTGGGGGAGAAAAGAGGGTGACGGGTCAGGGTGGGGGAGTACAGAGGGGAGACGTGTCAGGTTGAGTGAGTACAGAGGGGAGACGGGTCAGGGTGGGGGAGTAAAGAAGGGAGACGGGTCAGGGTGAGGGAGTACAGAGGGGAGACGGGTCAGGGTGGGGGAGTACAGAGGGAGACGGGTCAGGGTGAGTGAGTACAGAGGGGAGACGGGTCAGGGTGAGTGAGTACATAGGGAGACGGGTCAGGGTGGGGGAGTACAGAGGGAGACGGTTCAGGGTGAGGGAGTACATAGGGAGACGGGTCAGGGTGGGGGAGTACAGAGGGAGACGGGTCAGGGTGAGGGAGTACAGAGGGGAGACGGGTCAGGGTGGGGGAGTACAGAGGGAGACGGGTCAAGGTGGGGGTGTACAGAGGGAGACGGGTCAGTGTGGGGGAGTACAGAGGGGAGACGGGTCAGGGTGTGGGAGTACAGTGGGAGACGGGTCAGGGTGGGGGAGTACAGAGGGGAGACGGGTCAGGGTGAGGGAGTACAGTGGGAGACGGGTCAGGGTGGGGGAGTACAGAGGGAGACGGGTCAGGGTGAGTGAGTACAGAGGGAGACGGGTCAGGGTGGGGGAGAACAGAGGGAGACGGGTCAGGGTGGGGGAGAACAGAGGGAGACGGGTCATGGTGGGGGAGAACAGTGGGAGATGGGTCATGGTGGGGGAGTTCAGTGGGGAGACGGGTCAGGGTGGGGGAGTACAGAGGGAGACGGGTCATGGTGGGGGAGTACAGAGGGGAGACGGGTCAGGGTGGGGGAGTACAGAGGGGAGACTTGTCATGGTGGGGGAGTACAGTGGGGAGACGGGTCAGGGTGGGGGAGTACAGAGGGAGACTGGTCATGGTGGGGGAGTACAGTGGGGAGACGGGTCAGGGTGGGGGAGAACAGAGGGAGACGGGTCAGGGTGAGGGAGTACAGAGGGAGACGGGTCAGGGTGGGGGAGTACAGAGGGAGACTGGTCATAGTGGGGGAGTACAGTGGGGAGACGGGTCAGGGTGGGGGAGTACAGAGGGGAGACGGGTCAGGGTGGGGGAGTACAGAGGGGAGACGTGTCAGGGTGAGTGAGTACAGAGTGGGACGGGTCAGGGTGAGGGAGTACAGAGGGAGACGGGTCAGGGTTGGGGAGTACAGAGGGAGACGGGTCATGGTGGGGGAGTACAGAATGAGACGGGTCAGGGTGGGGGAGTACAGAGGGAGACGGGTCAGGGTGTGGGAGTACAGAGGGAGACTGGTCATGGTGGGGGAGTACAGTGGGGAGACGGGTCAGGGTGGGGGAGTACAGAGTGGGACGGGTCAGGGTGGGGGAGTACAGTGGGGAGACGGGTCAGGGTGGGGGAGTACAGAGGGTGACGGGTCAGGGTGGGGGAGTACAGAGGGGAGACGTGTCAGGTTGAGTGAGTACAGAGGGGAGACGGGTCAGGGTGGGGGAGTAAAGAAGGGAGACGGGTCAGGGTGGGGGAGTACAGAGGGGAGACGGGTCAGGGTGAGGGAGTACAGAGGGGAGACGGGTCAGAGTGGGGGAGTACAGAGGGAGACGGGTCAGGGTGGGGGAGTACAGAGGGGAGACGGGTCAGGGTGGGGGAGTAAAGAAGGGAGACGGGTCAGGGTGGGGGAGTACAGAGGGGAGACGGGTCAGGGTGAGGGAGTACAGAGGTGAGACAGGTCAGGGTGGGGGAGTACAGAGGGAGACGTGTCAGGGTGAGGGAGTACAGTGGGAGACGGGTCAGGGTGAGTGAGTACAGAGGGGAGACGTGTCAGGGTGGGGGAGTACAGTGGGAGACGGGTCAGGGTGGGGGAGCACAGAGGGGAGACGGGGCAGGGTGGGGGAGTACAGAGGGGAGACGGGTCAGGGTGAGGGAGTACAGAGGGAGACGGGTCAGGGTGGGGGAGTACAGAGGGAGACGGGTCAGGGTGGGGGAGTATAGAGGGGAGACGGGTCAGGGTGAGGGAGTACAGAGTGAGACGGGTCAGGGTGGGGGAGTACAGAGGGGAGACGGGTCAGGGTGAGGGAGTACAGAGGTGAGACAGGTCAGGGTGGGGGAGTACAGAGGGAGACGTGTCAAGGTGAGGGAGTAAAGAAGGGAGACGGGTCAGAGTGGGGGAGTACAGAGTGAGACGTGTCAGGGTGGGGGAGTACAGAGGGGAGACTGTTCAGGGTAAGGGAGTACAGAAGGGAGACGGGTCATGGTGGGGGAGTACAGAGGGGAGACGGGTCAGGGTGAGTGAGTACAGAGGGGAGACGGGTCAGGGTGGGGGAGTACAGCGGGAGACGGTTCAGGGTGGGGGAGTACAGAGGGGAGACGGGTCAGGGTGAGGGAGTACAGAGGGGAGACGGGTCAGGGTGGAGGAGTACAGCGGGAGACGGGTCAGGGTGAGGGAGTACAGAGGGAGACGGGTCAGGGTGGGGGAGTACAGAGGGGAGACGGGTCAGGGTGAGGGAGTACAGAGGTGAGACAGGTCAGGGTGGGGGAGTACAGAGGGAGACGTGTCAAGGTGAGGGAGTAAAGAAGGGAGACGGGTCAGAGTGGGGGAGTACAGAGTGAGACGTGTCAGGGTGGGGGAGTACAGAGGGGAGACTGTTCAGGGTAAGGGAGTACAGAAGGGAGACGGGTCATGGTGGGGGAGTAGAGAGGGGAGACGGGTCAGGGTGAGTGAGTACAGAGGGGAGACGGGTCAGGGTGGGGGAGTACAGCGGGAGACGGTTCAGGGTGGGGGAGTACAGAGGGGAGACGGGTCAGGGTGAGGGAGTACAGAGGGGAGACGGGTCAGGGTGGAGGAGTACAGCGGGAGACGGGTCAGGGTGAGGGAGTACAGAGGGAGACGGGTCAGGGTGGGGGAGTATAGAAAGGCGACGGGTCAGGGTGAGGGAGTACAGAGGGAGACGGGTCAGGGTGGGGGAGTACAGAGGGAGACGGGTCAAGCTGGGGGAGTACTTAGGGAGACGGGTCAGGGTGAGGGAGTACAGAGGGAGACGGGTCAGGGTGAGGGAGTTCAGAGGGGAGACGGGTCAGGTTGGGGGAGCACAGAGGGGAGACGGGTCAGGGTGAGGGAGTTCAGAGGGGAGACGGGTCAGGTTGGGGGAGCACAGAGGGGAGACGGGTCAGGGTGAGGGGGTACAGAGGGAGACGGGTCAGGGTGGGGGAGTACAGAGGGGAGACGGGTCAGGGTGAGGGAGTACATAGGGAGACGGGTCAGGGTGGGGGAGTACAGAGGGAGACGGTTCAGGGTGAGGGAGTACATAGGGAGACGGGTCAGGGTGGGGGAGTACAGAGGGAGACAGGTCAGGGTGGGTGAGTACAGAGGGGAGACGGGTCAGGGTGAGGGAGTACATAGGGAGACGGGTCAGGGTGCGGGAGTACATAGGGAGACGGGTCAGGGTGGGGGAGTACAGAGGGAGACGGGTCAGGGTGGGGGAGTACAGAGGGGAGACGGGTCAGGGTGGGGGAGTACAGAAGGGAGACGGGTCAGGGTGAGGGAGTACAGAGGGGAGACGGGTCAGGGTGGGGGAGTATAGAGGGAGACGGGTCAGGGTGAGTGAGTACAGAGGGGAGACGGGTCAGGGTGAGTGAGTACATAGGGAGACGGGTCAGGGTGGGGGAGTACATAGGGAGATGGGTCAGGGTGAGGGAGTACAGAGGGGAGACGGGTCAGGGTGGGGGAGTACAGCGGGAGACGGGTCAGTGTGGGGGAGTACATAGGGAGACGGGTCAGGGTGGGGGAGTACAGCGGGAGACGGGTAAGGGTGGGGGAGTACAGAGGGAGACGGGTCAGGGTGAGGGAGTACAGCGGGAGACGGGTCAGGGTGAGGGAGTACAGAGGGCGACGGGTCAGGGTGGGGGAGTACAGAGGGGAGACGGGTCAGGGTGGGGGAGTACAGAGGGAGACGGGTCAGGGTGAGTGAGTACATAGGGAGACGGGTCAGGGTGGGGGAGTACAGAGGGAGACGGGTCAGGGTGAGTGAGTACAGAGGGGAGACGGGTCAGGGTGGGGGAGTACAGCGGGAGACGGGTCAGGGTGGGGGAGTACAGAGGGAGACGGGTCAGGGTGAGGGAGTACAGAGGGGAGACGGGTCAGGGTGGGGGAGTACAGCGGGAGACGGGTCAGGGTGGGGGAGTACAGAGGGAGACGGGTCAGGGTGAGGGAGTACAGGGGGAGACGGGTCAGGGTCGGGGAGTACAGAGGGAGACGGGTCAGGGTGAGGGAGTACAGAGGGAGACGGGTCAGGGTGGGGGAGAACAGAGGGAGACGGGTCATGGTGGGGGTGTACAGAGGGAGACGGGTCATGGTGGGGGAGTTCAGTGGGGAGACGGGTCAGGGTGGGGAGTACAGAGGGAGACGGGTCATGGTGGGGGAGTACAGAGGGGAGACGGGTCAGGGTGGGGGAGTACAGAGGGGAGACTGGTCATGGTGGGGGAGTACAGTGGGGAGACGGGTCAGGGTGGGGGAGTACAGAGGGAGACTGGTCATGGTGGGGGAGTACAGTGGGGAGACGGGTCAGGGTGGGGGAGAACAGAGGGAGACGGGTCAGGGTGAGGGAGTAAAGAGGGAGACGGGTCAGGGTGGGGGAGTATAGAAGGGCGACGGGTCAGGGTGGGGGAGTACAGAGTGGGACGGGTCAGGGTGGGGGAGTACAGAGGGAGACTGTTCATCATGGGGGAGTACAGTGGGGAGACGGGTCAGGGTGGGGGAGTACAGAGGGGAGACGGGTCAGGGTGGGGGAGAACAGAGGGGAGACGGGTCAGGGTGGGGGAGTACAGAGTGAGACGGGTCAGGGTGGGGGAGTACAGAGGGGAGACGGGTCAGGGTGAGTGAGTACAGAGTGGGACAGGTCAGGGTGAGGGAGTACAGAGGGAGACGGGTCAGGGTGGGGGAGTACAGAGGGAGACGGGTCAGGGTGGGGGAGAAAAGAGGGTGACGGGACAGGGTGGGGGAGTACAGAGGGGAGACGTGTCAGGTTGAGTGAGTACAGAGGGGAGACGGGTCAGGGTGGGGGAGTAAAGAAGGGAGACGGGTCAGGGTGAGGGAGTACAGAGGGGAGACGGGTCAGGGTGGGGGAGTACAGAGGGAGACGGGTCAGGGTGAGTGAGTACAGAGGGGAGACGGGTCAGGGTGAGTGAGTACATAGGGAGACGGGTCAGGGTGGGGGAGTACAGAGGGAGACGGTTCAGGGTGAGGGAGTACATAGGGAGACGGGTCAGGGTGGGGGAGTACAGAGGGAGACGGGTCAGGGTGAGGGAGTACAGAGGGGAGACGGGTCAGGGTGGGGGAGTACAGAGGGAGACGGGTCAAGGTGGGGGTGTACAGAGGGAGACGGGTCAGTGTGGGGGAGTACAGAGGGGAGACGGGTCAGGGTGTGGGAGTACAGTGGGAGACGGGTCAGGGTGGGGGAGTACAGAGGGGAGACGGGTCAGGGTGAGGGAGTACAGTGGGAGACGGGTCAGGGTGGGGGAGTACAGAGGGAGACGGGTCAGGGTGAGTGAGTACAGAGGGAGACGGGTCAGGGTGGGGGAGAACAGAGGGAGACGGGTCAGGGTGGGGGAGAACAGAGGGAGACGGGTCATGGTGGGGGAGAACAGTGGGAGATGGGTCATGGTGGGGGAGTTCAGTGGGGAGACGGGTCAGGGTGGGGGAGTACAGAGGGAGACGGGTCATGGTGGGGGAGTACAGAGGGGAGACGGGTCAGGGTGGGGGAGTACAGAGGGGAGACTTGTCATGGTGGGGGAGTACAGTGGGGAGACGGGTCAGGGTGGGGGAGTACAGAGGGAGACTGGTCATGGTGGGGGAGTACAGTGGGGAGACGGGTCAGGGTGGGGGAGAACAGAGGGAGACGGGTCAGGGTGAGGGAGTACAGAGGGAGACGGGTCAGGGTGGGGGAGTACAGAGGGAGACTGGTCATAGTGGGGGAGTACAGTGGGGAGACGGGTCAGGGTGGGGGAGTACAGAGGGGAGACGGGTCAGGGTGGGGGAGTACAGAGGGGAGACGTGTCAGGGTGAGTGAGTACAGAGTGGGACGGGTCAGGGTGAGGGAGTACAGAGGGAGACGGGTCAGGGTTGGGGAGTACAGAGGGAGACGGGTCATGGTGGGGGAGTACAGAATGAGACGGGTCAGGGTGGGGGAGTACAGAGGGAGACGGGTCAGGGTGTGGGAGTACAGAGGGAGACTGGTCATGGTGGGGGAGTACAGTGGGGAGACGGGTCAGGGTGGGGGAGTACAGAGTGGGACGGGTCAGGGTGGGGGAGTACAGTGGGGAGACGGGTCAGGGTGGGGGAGTACAGAGGGTGACGGGTCAGGGTGGGGGAGTACAGAGGGGAGACGTGTCAGGTTGAGTGAGTACAGAGGGGAGACGGGTCAGGGTGGGGGAGTAAAGAAGGGAGACGGGTCAGGGTGGGGGAGTACAGAGGGGAGACGGGTCAGGGTGAGGGAGTACAGAGGGGAGACGGGTCAGAGTGGGGGAGTACAGAGGGAGACGGGTCAGGGTGGGGGAGTACAGAGGGGAGACGGGTCAGGGTGAGGGAGTACAGAGGTGAGACAGGTCAGGGTGGGGGAGTACAGAGGGAGACGTGTCAGGGTGAGGGAGTACAGTGGGAGACGGGTCAGGGTGAGTGAGTACAGAGGGGAGACGTGTCAGGGTGGGGGAGTACAGTGGGAGACGGGTCAGGGTGGGGGAGCACAGAGGGGAGACGGGGCAGGGTGGGGGAGTACAGAGGGGAGACGGGTCAGGGTGAGGGAGTACAGAGGGAGACGGGTCAGGGTGGGGGAGTACAGAGGGAGACGGGTCAGGGTGGGGGAGTATAGAGGGGAGACGGGTCAGGGTGAGGGAGTACAGAGTGAGACGGGTCAGGGTGGGGGAGTACAGAGGGGAGACGGGTCAGGGTGAGGGAGTACAGAGGTGAGACAGGTCAGGGTGGGGGAGTACAGAGGGAGACGTGTCAAGGTGAGGGAGTAAAGAAGGGAGACGGGTCAGAGTGGGGGAGTACAGAGTGAGACGTGTCAGGGTGGGGGAGTACAGAGGGGAGACTGTTCAGGGTAAGGGAGTACAGAAGGGAGACGGGTCATGGTGGGGGAGTACAGAGGGGAGACGGGTCAGGGTGAGTGAGTACAGAGGGGAGACGGGTCAGGGTGGGGGAGTACAGCGGGAGACGGTTCAGGGTGGGGGAGTACAGAGGGGAGACGGGTCAGGGTGAGGGAGTACAGAGGGGAGACGGGTCAGGGTGGAGGAGTACAGCGGGAGACGGGTCAGGGTGAGGGAGTACAGAGGGAGACGGGTCAGGGTGGGGGAGTACAGAGGGGAGACGGGTCAGGGTGAGGGAGTACAGAGGTGAGACAGGTCAGGGTGGGGGAGTACAGAGGGAGACGTGTCAAGGTGAGGGAGTAAAGAAGGGAGACGGGTCAGAGTGGGGGAGTACAGAGTGAGACGTGTCAGGGTGGGGGAGTACAGAGGGGAGACTGTTCAGGGTAAGGGAGTACAGAAGGGAGACGGGTCATGGTGGGGGAGTAGAGAGGGGAGACGGGTCAGGGTGAGTGAGTACAGAGGGGAGACGGGTCAGGGTGGGGGAGTACAGCGGGAGACGGTTCAGGGTGGGGGAGTACAGAGGGGAGACGGGTCAGGGTGAGGGAGTACAGAGGGGAGACGGGTCAGGGTGGAGGAGTACAGCGGGAGACGGGTCAGGGTGAGGGAGTACAGAGGGAGACGGGTCAGGGTGGGGGAGTATAGAAAGGCGACGGGTCAGGGTGAGGGAGTACAGAGGGAGACGGGTCAGGGTGGGGGAGTACAGAGGGAGACGGGTCAAGCTGGGGGAGTACTTAGGGAGACGGGTCAGGGTGAGGGAGTACAGAGGGAGACGGGTCAGGGTGAGGGAGTTCAGAGGGGAGACGGGTCAGGTTGGGGGAGCACAGAGGGGAGACGGGTCAGGGTGAGGGAGTTCAGAGGGGAGACGGGTCAGGTTGGGGGAGCACAGAGGGGAGACGGGTCAGGGTGAGGGAGTACAGAGGGAGACGGGTCAGGGTGGGGGAGTACAGAGGGGAGACGGGTCAAGGTGAGGGAGTACATAGGAAGACGGGTCAGGGTGAGGGAGTACAGAGGGAGACGGGTCAGGGTGAGGGAGTTCAGAGGGGAGACGGGTCAGGTTGGGGGAGCACAGAGGGGAGACGGGTCAGGGTGGGGGAGTACAGAGGGAGACGGGTCAGGGTGAGGGAGTTCAGAGGGGAGACGGGTCAGGTTGGGGGAGCACAGAGGGGAGACGGGTCAGGGTGGGGGAGTACAGAGGGAGACGGGTCAGAGTGAGGGAGTACAGTGGGAGACGGGTCAGGGTGGGGGAGTACAGAGGGAGACGGGTCAGGGTGAGGGAGTACAGGGGGAGACGGGTCAGGGTGGGGGAGTACAGAGGGAGACGGTTCAGGGTGGGGGAGAACAGAGGGAGACGGGTCATGGTGGGGGAGTTCAGTGGGGAGACGGGTCAGGGTGGGGGAGTACAGAGGGAGACGTGTCATGGTGGGGGAGTACAGAGGGGAGGCGGGTCAGGGTGGGGGAGTACAGAGGACAGACTGGTCATGGTGGGGGAGTACAGTGGGGAGACGGGTCAGGGTGGGGGAGTACAGAGGGAGACTGGTCATGGTGGGGGAGTACAGTGGGGAGACGGGTCAGGGTGGGGGAGAACAGAGGGAGACGGGTCAGGGTGAGGGAGTACAGAGGGAGACGGGTCAGGGTGGGGGAGTATAGAAGGGCGACGGGTCAGGGTGGGGGAGTACAGAGTGGGATGGGTCAGGGTGGGGGAGTACAGAGGGAGACTGGTCATCGTGGGGGAGTACAGTGGGGAGACGGGTCAGGGTGGGGGAGAACAGAGGGGAGACGGGTCAGGGTGGGGGAGTACAGAATGAGACGGGTCAGGGTGGGGGAGTACAGAGGGGAGACGGGTCAGGGTGAGTGAGTACAGAGTGGGACAGGTCAGGGTGAGGGAGTACAGAGGGAGACGGGTCAGGGTGGGGGAGTACAGAGGGAGACGGGTCAGGGTGGGGGAGAACAGAGGGAGACGGGTCATGGTGGGGGAGTACAGAGGGAGACGGGTCATGGTGGGGGAGTTCAGTGGGGAGACGGGTCAGGGTGGGGGAGTACAGAGGGAGACGGGTCATGGTGGGGGAGTACAGAGGGGAGACGGGTCAGGGTGGGGGAGTACAGAGGGGAGACTTGTCATGGTGGGGGAGTACAGTGGGGAGACGGGTCAGGGTGGGGGAGTACAGAGGGAGACTGGTCATGGTGGGGGAGTACAGTGGGGAGACGGGTCAGGGTGGGGGAGAACAGAGGGAGACGGGTCAGGGTGAGGGAGTACAGTGGGAGACGGGTCAGGGTGGGGGAGTACAGAGGGAGACTGGTCATCGTGGGGGAGTACAGTGGGGAGACGGGTCAGGGTGGGGGAGTACAGAGGGGAGACGGGTCAGGGTGGGGGAGTACAGAGGGGAGACGTGTCAGGGTGAGTGAGTACAGAGTGGGACGGGTCAGGGTGAGGGAGTACAGAGGGAGACGGGTCAGGGTTGGGGAGTACAGAGGGAGACGGGTCATGGTGGGGGAGTACAGAATGAGACGGGTCAGGGTGGGGGAGTACAGAGGGAGACGGGTCAGGGTGTGGGAGTACAGAGGGAGACTGGTCATGGTGGGGGAGTACAGTGGGGAGACGGGTCAGGGTGGGGGAGTACAGAGTGGGACGGGTCAGGGTGGGGGAGTACAGTGGGGAGACGGGTCAGGGTGGGGGAGTACAGAGGGTGACGGGTCAGGGTGGGGGAGTACAGAGGGGAGACGTGTCAGGTTGAGTGAGTACAGAGGGGAGACGGGTCAGGGTGGGGGAGTAAAGAAGGGAGACGGGTCAGGGTGGGGGAGTACAGAGGGGAGACGGGTCAGGGTGAGGGAGTACAGAGGGGAGACGGGTCAGAGTGGGGGAGTACAGAGGGAGACGGGTCAGGGTGGGGGAGTACAGAGGGGAGACGGGTCAGGGTGGGGGAGTAAAGAAGGGAGACGGGTCAGGGTGGGGGAGTACAGAGGGGAGACGGGTCAGGGTGAGGGAGTACAGAGGTGAGACAGGTCAGGGTGGGGGAGTACAGAGGGAGACGTGTCAGGGTGAGGGAGTACAGTGGGAGACGGGTCAGGGTGAGTGAGTACAGAGGGGAGACGTGTCAGGGTGGGGGAGTACAGTGGGAGACGGGTCAGGGTGGGGGAGCACAGAGGGGAGACGGGTCAGGGTGGGGGAGTACAGAGGGGAGACGGGTCAGGGTGAGGGAGTACAGAGGGAGACGGGTCAGGGTGGGGGAGTACAGAGGGAGACGGGTCAGGGTGGGGGAGTATAGAGGGGAGACGGGTCAGGGTGAGGGAGTACAGAGTGAGACGGGTCAGGGTGGGGGAGTACAGAGGGGAGACGGGTCAGGGTGAGGGAGTACAGAGGTGAGACAGGTCAGGGTGGGGGAGTACAGAGGGAGACGTGTCAAGGTGGGTGAGTACAGAGGGGAGACTGTTCAGGGTAAGGGAGTACAGAAGGGAGACGGGTCATGGTGGGGGAGTACAGAGGGGAGACGGGTCAGGGTGAGTGAGTACAGAGGGGAGACGGGTCAGGGTGGGGGAGTACAGCGGGAGACGGTTCAGGGTGGGGGAGTACAGAGGGGAGACGGGTCAGGGTGAGGGAGTACAGAGGGGAGACGGGTCAGGGTGAGGGAGTACAGAGGGAGACGGGTCAGGGTGGGGGAGTACAGAGGGAGACGGGTCAAGCTGGGGGAGTACTTAGGGAGACGGGTCAAGGTGAGGGAGTACAGAGGGAGACGGGTCAGGGTGAGGGAGTTCAGAGGGGAGACGGGTCAGGTTGGGGGAGCACAGAGGGGAGACGGGTCAGGGTGAGGGAGTTCAGAGGGGAGACGGGTCAGGTTGGGGGAGCACAGAGGGGAGACGGGTCAGGGTGAGGGAGTACAGAGGGAGACGGGTCAGGGTGGGGGAGTACAGAGGGGAGACGGGTCAAGGTGAGGGAGTACATAGGAAGACGGGTCAGGGTGAGGGAGTACAGAGGGAGACGGGTCAGGGTGAGGGAGTTCAGAGGGGAGACGGGTCAGGTTGGGGGAGCACAGAGGGGAGACGGGTCAGGGTGGGGGAGTACAGAGGGAGACGGGTCAGAGTGAGGGAGTAAAGAGGGGAGACGGGTCAAGGTGGGGGAGTACAGAGGGAGACGGGTCAGGGTGGGGGAGTACAGAGGGGAGACGGGTCAAGGTGTGGGTGTACAGAGTTAGACGGGTCAGGGTGAGGGAGTAAAGAGGGGAGACATCGGGCAGATGGGATGCAGCTGAAGTGATCCATTCTGATATCGACGGGGACGTGAGTTATCGGACCTTGTTGGATTTGGTATTGAGTGTGGAAGGAAGTTGAAACCTGTCCAGCGGAGTGGTGAGATGATGTCCCTCAGGCCTGCGTTAGTCCTGACGGTAATGATGCTGGAGGTCACTGGAATCAGGAGTCGAGTGGCTGAGGGTGATGGGGAATTGAACTGGCAGATCAGGTGCACACACTCGCTGAAGGGTTTGGTTCCCGCCGTGCTTTCTCCACACCGATTCATCAGACTCACCTGTTTGTTTTGTTTCCCACCAACAGGAAATACAGATGAAGGAGTTTATGGAAAAATATGACAAGAATGCAGACGGAAGGATTGAGATGGCTGAAGTAAGTGAATTCTTGCAGAATTTGAGACGATCATTCGGGAGCATTCCACACAGCGCGAGGCCCCTTCACTCCCAGGGTTGATAGTGCGGTACTGTGACACGTCGTGGGGAGGGGACAGAATTCCCATCCCATCAATGCAAGCTGGGGTTGACTCCCAGCCCGGGTCGGTCCCTCACAGGAGCAGAGTGAGCCTTCTGTCGGATATTCAGTCAAATAGCCAGTGACACAGCTGGGGAAAGTGCAGAGGCTATCCCTGCAGACTGAATCCAGAACAAGATCACCCTTCAGAACGAAGGTAGTTCCCCACTGAAGACAGAAAGCCCAATGCAGGAACAGCCTTTGAATAATGGTAGTTGAGACAGTCTCAATGGCCGACTGAACAGGGAATGTGGGGGAAACTGGAGCACCTGGTGTAAACACACAGGGTTCTAAGATGCCCATGTGCAGACTCCACACGAACAGCTCCCGAGGTCAGCCTACAAAACAGTCACTGAGATTCAGAGGCAGCAGCAGTCCACTGTGATGTCCCGACTGCCGTCTGCTGTCCCGACTGCCGTCTGCTGTCCACTGTAATGTCCCGACTGCCGTCTGCTGTCCACTGTAATGTCCCGCCTGCCGTCTGCTGTCCACTGTAATGTCCCGACTGCCGTCTGCTCTCCACTGTAATGTCCCGCCTGCCGTCTGCTGTCCACTGTAATGTCCCGACTGCCGTCTGCTGTCCACTGTAATGTCCCGACTGCCGTCCGCTGTCCACTGTGATATCCCAACTGCCGTCTGCTGTCCACTGTAATGTCCCGACTGCCGTCCGCTGTCCACTGTGATATCCCAACTGCCGTCTGCTGTCCACTGTAAAGTCCCGACTGCCGTCCGCTGTCCACTGTGATGTCCCAACTGCCGTCTGCTGTCCACTGTAATGTCCCGACTGCCGTCTGCTGTCCACTGTGATGTCCCGACTGCCGTCTGCTGTCCACTGTGATGTCCCGCCTGACGTCTGCTGTCCACTGTAATGTCCCGACTGCTGTCCGCTGTCCACTGTGATATCCCAACTGCCGTCTGCTGTCCGCTCTGATATCCCGACTGCTGTCCGCTGTCCACTGTTATGTCCCGAATACTGTCTGCTGTCTACTCTAATATCCCGACTGCTCTCTGCTGGCTACTCTGCTGTCCACTGTGATGTCACGACTGCTGTCTGCTGTCCACTGTTATGTCCCGACTACTGTCTGCTGTCTACTCTAATATCCCGACTGCTCTCGGCTGGCTACTCTGCTATTCACTGTGATCTCCTGACTGCTGTCTGCTGTCCACTCTGACATTCCGACTGCTGTCTGCTGTCTACTCTGCTGTCCCGACTGCTGTCTGTTGTCCACTCTGACATTCCGACTGCTGTCTGCTGTCCACTGTGATATCCCGACTGCTGTCTGTTGTCCACGCTGACGTTCCGACTGCTGCCTGCTGTCAACTGTGATGTCCCGACTGATGTCCGCTGTCCACCGGGACATTCTGACTGCTGTCTGCTGACCACTGTGATATCCTGACTGCTGTCTGCTGTCCACTGTGATATCCCGACTGCTGTCTGCTGTCCACCCTGATATTCGGACTGCTGTCTGCTGTCCACTGTGATGTCCTGACTGCTGTCTGCTGTCCACTGTGATATCCCGACTGCTGTCTGCTGTCCACCCTGATATTCGGACTGCTGTCTGCTGTCCACTGTGATGTCCTGACTGCTGTCTGCAGTCCACTCTGGTGCCCCGACTGCTGTCTGCTGTCCAGTGTGATGTCCCAACTGCAGTCTGCTGTCCAGTGTGATGTCCTGACTGCTGTCTGCTGTCCGCTGTGATCTCCCGACTGCTGTCTGCTGTACACTGTGATCTCCTGACTGCTGTCTGCTGTCCACCCTGACATTCCGACTGCTGTCTGCTCTCCACTGTGATGTCCCGACTGCCATCTGCTGTCCACTCTGACATTCCGACTGCTGTCTGCTGTCCACTGTAATATCCCGACTGCTGTCTGTTGTCCACGCTGACTTTCTGACTGCTGTCTGCTGTCCACTGTGATGTCCCAACTGCAGGCTGCTGCCCAGTGTGATGTCCCGACTGCAGTCTGCTGTCCGCTGTGATCTCCCGACTGCTGTCTGCTGTCCACTGTGATCTCCCGACTGCTGTCTGCTGTGCACTCTGATATCCCGACTGCTGTCTGCTGTCTACTGTTATGTCCAGAATACCGTCTGCTGTCTACTCTAATATTCCGACTGCCCTCTGCTGTCCACTGTGATGTCCTGACTGCTGTCTGCTATCCACTCTGACATTCCGACTGCTGTCTGCTGCCTACTCTGGTGTCCCGACTGCTGTCTGCAGTCCACTCTGCAGTCCCGACTGCAGGCTGGTGTCCACTGTCATGTCCCAACTGCCGTCTGCTGTCCACTGTGATCTCCTGATTGCCGTCTGCTGTCCACACTGATATTCCGACTGCTTTTTGCTGTCCACTGTGATATCCCGACTGCTGTCTGCTGTCCACCCTGTCATTCCGACTGTCGTCTGCTCTCCACTGTGATGTCCCGACTGCCATCTACTGTCCACTGTGATGTCCCGACTGCTGACTGCTGTCCACTCTGGTGCCTTGACTGCCGTTTGCTGTCCAGTGTGATGTCCCAACTTCAGTCTGCTGTCCACTGTGATGTCCCCACTGCTGTCTGCTGTCCACCCTGACATTTCGACTGCTGTCTGCTTTCCACCGTGATATCCCGACTGCTGTCTGCTGTCCACCCTGACATTCCGACTGCCGTCTGCTCTCCACTGTGATGTCCCGACTGCTGTCTGCTGTCCACTGTGATATCCCGACTGCCGTCTGCTGTCCACTGTGATGTCCCGACTGCTGTCTGCTGTCCACTGTGATATCCCAACTGCTGTCTGCTGTCCACCCGGACATTCTGACTGCTGTCTGCTGACAACTGTGATATCCCGACTGCCGTCTGCTGTCCACTCTGACATTCTGACTGCTGTCTGCTGCCTACTCTGGTGTCCCGACTGCTGTCTGCTGTCCACTCTGGTGTCCCGACTGCTGTCTGCTGTCCACTCTGCTATCCTGACTGCTGTCCACTCTGGTGTACCGACTGCGGTCTGCTGTACACTCTTGTGTCCTGACTGCAATCTGCTGTCTACTGTGATGTCCAAACTGCTGTCTGCTGTCCACTCTGGTGTCCCAACTGCTGTCTATTTTCCACTCTGGTGTCCCGACTGCAGTCTGCTGTACACTCTGGTGTCCCGACTGCAGTCTGCTGTCCACTGTGTTTTCCCAACTGCCATCTGCTGTCCACTGTGATGTCCCGACTGCTGTCTACTGTCCCCTCTGTTATCCCGACTGCTATCTGCTGTCTACACTGACATACCAACTGCAGTCTGCTGTCCACTCTGCTGTCCCAACTGCTGTCTGCTGTCCACTGTGATGTCCCAACTGCCGTCTGCTGTCCACTCTGGTGTCCCGACTGCTGTCCTCTCTGGTGTCCTGACAGCTGTCTGCTGTGCAATCTGGTCCACCGACTGCTGTCTGCCATCCAGTGTGATCTCCCGACTGCTGTCTGCTGTCCACCCTGACATTTTGACTGCTGTCTGCTGTCAACTGTTATGTCTCGAATACTGTCTGCTATCTACTCTAATATCCCAACTGCCCTCTGCTGGCTACTCTGCTGTCCACTGCGATGTCCCAGCTGCCGTCTGCTTTCCACTCTGGTGTCCTGGCTGCTGTCTGCTGTCCACTCTGGTGTCCCGACTGCTGTCCTCTCTGGTGTCCTGACAGCTGTCTGTTGTGCACTCTGGTCCACCGACTGCTGTCTGCCATCCACTGTGATATCCCAAGTGCTGTCTGCTGTCTACCCTGACATTCCGACTGCTGTCTGCTGTCTACTGTGATATCCCGACTGCTGTCTGCTGTCCACACTGATATCCCGACTGCTGTCTGCTGTCCACTGTGATGTCCCGACTGCTGTCTGCTGTCCACTCTGACATTCCGACTGCTGTCTGCTGTCCACTCTGCTATCCTGACTGCTGTCCACTCTGGTGTACCGACTGCGGTCTGCTGTACACTCTGGTGTCCTGACTGCAACCTGCTGTCTACTGTGATGTCCAAACTGCTGTCTGCTGTCCACTCTGGTGTCCCGACTGCTGTCTGCAGTCCACTCTGCTATCCTGACTGCTGTCCACTCTGGTGTACCAACTGCTGTCTATTTTCCACTCTGGTGTCCTGTACACTCTGGTGTCCCCACTGCAGTCTGCTGTCCACTGTGTTTTCCCAACTGCCATCTGCTGTCCACTGTGATGTCCCGACTGCTGTCTACTGTCCCCTCTGTTATCCCGACTGCTATCTGCTTACACTGACATTCCAACTGCTGTCTGCTGTCCACTCTGCTGTCCCAACTGCTGTCTGCTGTCCACTCTGGTGTCCCGACTGCTGTCCTCTCTGGTGTCCTGACAGCAGTCTGCTGTGCAATCTGGTCCACCGACTGCTGTCTGCCATCCAGTGTGATCTCCCGACTGCTGTCTGCTGTCCACCCTGACATTCCAACTGCTGTCTGCTGTCCACTGTGATATCCCGACTGCTGTCTGCTGTCCACCCTGACATTTTGACAGCTGTCTGCTGTCAACTGTTATGTCTCGAATACTGTCTGCTATCTACTCTAATATCCCGACTGCCCTCTGCTGGCTACTCTGCTGTCCACTGCGATGTCCCAGCTGCCGTCTGCTTTCCACTCTGGTGTCCTGGCTGCTGTCTGCTGTGCACTCTGGTCCACCGACTGCTGTCTGCCGTCCACTGTGATATCCCAAGTGCTGTCTGCCGTCCACTGTGATCTCCCGACTGCTGTCTGCTGTCCACCCTGACGTTCCGACTGCTGTCTGCTGTCCACTGTGATTTCCCGACTGCTGTCTGCTGTCCACCCTGACAGTCCGACTGCTGTCTGCTGTCCACTGTGATCTCCCGACTGCTGTCTGCTTTCCACTCTGGTGCCCCGACTGCTGTCTGCTGTCCAGTGTGATGTCCCAACTTCAGTCTGCTGTCCAGTGTGATGTCCCGACTGCTGTGTGCTGTCCACTGTGATCTCCCGACTGCTGTCTACTTTGCACTCTGATATCCCGACTATTGTCTGCTGTGCACTCTGATATCCCGACTGCTGTCTGCTGTCCACTGTTATGTCTCGAATACTGTCTGCTGTCCACTCTGGTGTACCGACTGCGGTCTGCTGTCCACTCTGACATTCCGACTGCTGTCTGCTGTCCTCTCTGGTGTCCTGACAGCTGTCTGCTGTGCACTCTGGTCCACTGACTGCTGTCTGCCATCCACTGTGATATCCCAAGTGCTGTCTGCCGTCCACTGTGATCTCCCGATTGCTGTCTGCTGTCCACTGTGATGTCCCGACTGCTGTCTGCTGTCCACCCTGACGTTCTGACTGCTGTCCGCTGTCCACTGTGATTTCCCGACTGCTGTCTGCTGTCTACCCTGACATTCCGACTGCTGTCTGCTGTCTACTGTGATATCCCGACTGCTGTCTGCTGTCCACACTGATATCCCGACTGCTGTCTGCTGTCCACTGTGATGTCCCGACTGCTGTCTGCTGTCCACTCTGCTATCCTGACTGCTGTCTATTTTCCACTCTGGTGTCCCGACTGCAGTCTGCTGTACACTCTGGTGTCCCGACTGCAGTCTGCTGTCCACTGTGTTTTCCCAACTGCCATCTGCTGTCCACTGTGATGTCCCGACTGCTGTCTACTGTCCCCTCTGTTATCCCGACTGCTATCTGCTGTCTACACTGACATACCAACTGCAGTCTGCTGTCCACTCTGCTGTCCCAACTGCTGTCTGCTGTCCACTGTGATGTCCCAACTGCCGTCTGCTGTCCACTCTGGTGTCCCGACTGCTGTCCCCTCTGGTGTCCTGACAGCTGTCTGCTGTGCAATCTGGTCCACCGACTGCTGTCTGCCATCCAGTGTGATCTCCCGACTGCTGTCTGCTGTCCACCCTGACATTTTGACTGCTGTCTGCTGTCCACTGTGATATCCCGACTGCTGTCTGCTGTCCACCCTGACATTTTGACTGCTGTCTGCTGTCAACTGTTATGTCTCGAATACTGTCTGCTATCTACTCTAATATCCCGACTGCCCTCTGCTGGCTACTCTGCTGTCCACTGCGATGTCCCAGCTGCCGTCTGCTTTCCACTCTGGTGTCCTGGCTGCTGTCTGCTGTCCACTCTGGTGTCCCGACTGCTGTCCTCTCTGGTGTCCTGACAGCTGTTTGCTGTGCACTCTGGTCCACCGACTGCTGTCTGCCGTCCACTGTGATATCCCAAGTGCTGTCTGCCGTCCACTGTGATCTCCCGACTGCTGTCTGCTGTCCACCCTGACGTTCCGACTGCTGTCTGTTGTCCACTGTGATTTCCCGACTGCCATCTGCTTTCCACTCTGGTGCCCCGACTGCTGTCTGCTGTCCAGTGTGATGTCCCAACTTCAGTCTGCTGTCCAGTGTGATGTCCCGACTGCTGTGTGCTGTCCACTGTGATCTCCCGACTGCTGTCTGCTGTCCTCTCTGGTGTCCTGACAGCTGTCTGCTGTGCACTCTGGTCCACTGACTGCTGTCTGCCATCCACTGTGATATACCGAGTGCTGTCTGCCGTCCACTGTGATCTCCCGATTGCTGTCTGCTGTCCACTGTGATGTCCCGAATGCTGTCTGCTGTCCACCCTGACGTTCTGACTGCTGTCCGCTGTCCACTGTGATTTCCCGACTGCTGTCTGCTGTCCACCCTGACATTCCGACTGCTGTCTGCTGTCCACTGTGATATCCCGACTGCTGTCTGCTGTCCACACTGATATCCCGACTGCTGTCTGCTGTCCACACTGATATCCCGACTGCTGTCTGCTGTCCACCCTGATATCCCGACTGCCATCTGCTTTCCACTCTAGTTTCCGACTGCTTTTTGCTGTCCACTCTGGTGTACCGACTGCTGTCTGCTGTCCACTCTAGTGTACCGACTGCGGTCTGCTGTACACTCTGGTGTCCCAACTGCCGTGTGCTGTCCTCTGTGTTTTCCCAACTGCCACCTGCTGTCTACTGTGATGTCCCGACTGCTGTCTACAGTCCCCTCTGTTATCCCGATTGCTGTCTGCTGTCTACACTGACATTCCAACTGCTGTCTGCTGTCTACTCTGCTGTCCCGACTGCCGTCTGCTGTCCACTCTGCTGTCTCGACTGCCATCTGCTTTCCACTCTGGTGTCCTGGCTGCTGTCTGCTGTCCACTCTGGTGTCCCGACTGCTGTCTGCTGTCTTCTCTGGTGTCCTGACAGCTGTCTGCTGTGCACTCTGGTCCACTGACTGCTGTCTGCCATCCACTGTGATATCCCGAGTGCTGTCTGCGTTCCACTGTGATCTCCCGATTGCTGTCTGCTGTCCACTGTGATTATTCCGACTGCTGTCTGCTGTCCACCCTGACGTTCTGTCTGCTGTCTGCTGACCACTGTGATATCCCGACTGCCGTCTGCTGTCCACTCTGACATTCTGACTGCTGTCTGCTGCCTACTCTGGTGTCCCGACTGCTGTCTGCTGTCCACTCTGGTGTCCCGACTGCTGTCTGCTGTCCACTCTGCTATCCTGACTGCTGTCCACTCTGGTGTACCGACTGCGGTCTGCTGTACACACTTGTGTCCTGACTGCAATCTGCTGTCTACTGTGATGTCCAAACTGCTGTCTGCTGTCCACTCTGGTGTCCCAACTGCTGTCTATTTTCCACTCTGGTGTCCCGACTGCAGTCTGCTGTACACTCTGGTGTCCCGACTGCAGTCTGCTGTCCACTGTGTTTTCCCAACTGCCATCTGCTGTCCACTGTGATGTCCCGACTGCTGTCTACTGTCCCCTCTGTTATCCCGACTGCTATCTGCTGTCTACACTGACATTCCAACTACTGTCTGCTGTCCACTCTGCTGTCCCAACTGCTGTCTGCTGTCCACTGTGATGTCCCAACTGCCGTCTGCTGTCCACTCTGGTGTCCCGACTGCTGTCCTCTCTGGTGTCCTGACAGCTGTCTGCTGTGCAATCTGGTCCACCGACTGCTGTCTGCCATCCAGTGTGATCTCCCGACTGCTGTCTGCTGTCCACCCTGACATTTTGACTGCTGTCTGCTGTCAACTGTTATGTCTCGAATACTGTCTGCTATCTACTCTAATATCCCAACTGCCCTCTGCTGGCTACTCTGCTGTCCACTGCGATGTCCCAGCTGCCGTCTGCTTTCCACTCTGGTGTCCTGGCTGCTGTCTGCTGTCCACTCTGGTGTCCCGACTGCTGTCCTCTCTGGTGTCCTGACAGCTGTCTGCTGTGCACTCTGGTCCACCGACTGCTGTCTGCCGTCCACTGTGATATCCCAAGTGCTGTCTGCTGTCTACCCTGACATTCCGACTGCTGTCTGCTGTCTACTGTGATATCCCGACTGCTGTCTGCTGTCCACACTGATATCCCGACTGCTGTCTGCTGTCCACTGTGATGTCCCGACTGCTGTCTGCTGTGCACTCTGGTCCACCGACTGCTGTCTGCCGTCCACTGTGATATCCCAAGTGCTGTCTGCTGTCTACCCTGACATTCCGACTGCTGTCTGCTGTCTACTGTGATATCCCGACTGCTGTCTGCTGTCCACACTGATATCCCGACTGCTGTCTGCTGTCCACTCTGACATTCCGACTGCTGTCTGCTGTCCACTCTGCTATCCTGACTGCTGTCCACTCTGGTGTACCGACTGCGGTCTGCTGTACACTCTGGTGTCCTGACTGCAACCTGCTGTCTACTGTGATGTCCAAACTGCTGTCTGCTGTCCACTCTGCTATCCTGACTGCTGTCCACTCTGGTGTACCAACTGCTGTCTATTTTCCACTCTGGTGTCCTGTACACTCTGGTGTCCCGACTGCAGTCTGCTGTCCACTGTGTTTTCCCAACTGCCATCTGCTGTCCACTGTGATGTCCCGACTGCTGTCTACTGTCCCCTCTGTTATCCCGACTGCTATCTGCTTACTCTGACATTCCAACTGCTGTCTGCTGTCCACTCTGCTGTCCCAACTGCTGTCTGCTGTCCACTGTGATGTCCCAACTGCCGTCTGCTGTCCACTCTGGTGTCCCGACTGCTGTCCTCTCTGGTGTCCTGACAGCAGTCTGCTGTGCAATCTGGTCCACTGACTGCTGTCTGCCATCCAGTGTGATCTCCCGACTGCTGTCTGCTGTCCACCCTGACATTCCAACTGCTGTCTGCTGTCCACTGTGATATCCCGACTGCTGTCTGCTGTCCACTGCGATGTCCCAGCTGCCGTCTGCTTTCCACTCTGGTGTCCTGGCTGCTGTCTGCTGTCCACTCTGGTGTCCCGACTGCTGTCCTCTCTGGTGTCCTGACAGCTGTCTGCTGTGCACTCTGGTCCACCGACTGCTGTCTGCCGTCCACTGTGATATCCCAAGTGCTGTCTGCCGTCCACTGTGATCTCCCGACTGCTGTCTGCTTTCCACTCTGGTGCCCCGACTGCTGTCTGCTGTCCAGTGTGATGTCCCAACTTCAGTCTGCTGTCCAGTGTGATGTCCCGACTGCTGTGTGCTGTCCACTGTGATCTCCCGACTGCTGTCTACTTTGCACTCTGATATCCCGACTATTGTCTGCTGTGCACTCTGATATCCCGACTGCTGTCTGCTGTCCACTGTTATGTCTCGAATACTGTCTGCTGTCCACTCTGGTGTACCGACTGCGGTCTGCTGTCCACTCTGACATTCCGACTGCTGTCTGCTGTCCTCTCTGGTGTCCTGACAGCTGTCTGCTGTGCACTCTGGTCCACTGACTGCTGTCTGCCATCCACTGTGATATCCCAAGTGCTGTCTGACGTCCACTGTGATCTCCCGATTGCTGTCTGCTGTCCACTGTGATGTCCCGACTGCTGTCTGCTGTCCACCCTGACGTTCTGACAGCTGTCCGCTGTCCACTGTGATTTCCCGACTGCTGTCTGCTGTCTACCCTGACATTCCGACTGCTGTCTGCTGTCTACTGTGATATCCCGACTGCTGTCTGCTGTCCACACTGATATCCCGACTGCTGTCTGCTGTCCACACTGATATCCCGACTGCTGTCTGCTGTCCACTGTGATGTCCCGACTGCTGTCTGCTGTCCACTCTGGTGTCCCGACTGCTGTCCCCTCTGGTGTCCTGACAGCTGTCTGCTGTGCAATCTGGTCCACCGACTGCTGTCTGCCATCCAGTGTGATCTCCTGACTGCTGTCTGCTGTCCACCCTGACATTCCAACTGCTGTCTGCTGTCCACTGTGATATCCCGACTGCTGTCTGCTGTCCACCCTGACATTTTGACTGCTGTCTGCTGTCAACTGTTATGTCTCGAATACTGTCTGCTATCTACTCTAATATCCCGACTGCCCTCTGCTGGCTACTCTGCTGTCCACTGCGATGTCCCAGCTGCCATCTGCTTTCCACTCTGGTGTCCTGGCTGCTGTCTGCTGTCCACTCTGGTGTCCCGACTGCTGTCCTCTCTGGTGTCCTGACAGCTGTTTGCTGTGCACTCTGGTCCACCGACTGCTGTCTGCCGTCCACTGTGATATCCCAAGTGCTGTCTGCCGTCCACTGTGATCTCCCGACTGCTGTCTGCTGTCCACCCTGACGTTCCGACTGCGGTCTGTTGTCCACTGTGATTTCCCGACTGCTGTCTGCTGTCCACCCTGACACTCCGACTGCTGTCTGCTGTCCACTGTGATCTCCCGACTGCCGTCTGCTTTCCACTCTGGTGCCCCGACTGCTGTCTGCTGTCCAGTTTGATGTCCCAACTTCAGTCTGCTGTCCAGTGTGATGTCCCGACTGCTGTGTGCTGTCCACTGTGATCTCCCGACTGCTGTCTACTTTGCACTCTGATATCCCGACTGTTGTCTGCTGTGCACTCTGATATCCCGACTGCTGTCTGCTGTCCACTGTTATGTCTCGAATACTGTCTGCTGTCCACTCTGGTGTGCCGAATGCGGTCTGCTGTCCACTCTGACATTCCGACTACTGTCTGCTGTCCACTCTGGTGTCCCGACTGCTGTCTGCTGTCCTCTCTGGTGTCCTGACAGCTGTCTGCTGTGCACTCTGGTCCACTGACTGCTGTCTGCCATCCACTGTGATATCCCGAGTGCTGTCTGCCGTCCACTGTGATCTCCCGATTGCTGTCTGCTGTCCACTGTGATATCCCGACTGCTGTCTGCTGTCCACCCTGACATTCTGACTGCTGTCCACTGTCCACTGTGATTTTCCGACTGCTGTCTGCTGTCCACTGTGATCTCCCGACTGCTGTCTACTTTGCACTCTGATATCCCGACTGCTGTCTGCTGTCCACACTGATATCCCGACTGCTGTCTGCTGTCCACTGTGATGTCCCGACTGCTGTCTGCTGTCCACTCTGACATTCCGACTGCTGTCTGCTGTCCACTCTGCTATCCTGACTGCTGTCCACTCTGGTGTACCGACTGCGGTCTGCTGTACACTCTGGTGTCCTGACCTCAATCTGCTGTCTACTGTGATGTCCAAACTGCTGTCTGCTGTCCACTCTGGTGTCCCAACTGCTGTCTATTCTCCACTCTGGTGTCCCGACTGCAGTCTGCTGTACACTCTGGTGTCCCAACTGCCGTGTGCAGTCCACTGTGTTTTCCCAACTGCCATCTGCTGTCCACTGTGATGTCCCGACTGCTGTCTACAGTCCCCTCTGTTATCCCGACTGCTGTCTGCTGTCTACACTGACATTCCAACTGCTGTCTGCTGTCTACTCTGCTGTCCCGACTGCCGTCTGCTGTCCACTCTGCTGTCTCGACTGCCATCTGCTTTCCACTCTGGTGTCCTGGCTGCTGTCTGCTGTCCACTCTGGTGTCCGGACTGCTGTCCTCTATGGTGTCCTGACAGCTGTCTGCTGTGCACTCTGGTCCACTGACTGCTGTCTGCCAACCACTGTGATATCCCGAGTGCTGTCTGCCGTCCACTGTGATCTCCCGATTGCTGTCTGCTGTCCACTGTGATGTTCCGACTGCTGTCTGCTGTCCACCCTGACGTTCTGTCTGCTGTCCGCTGTCCACTGTGATTTCCCGACTGCTGTCTGCTGTCCACCCTGACATTCCGACTGTTGTCTGCTGTCCACTGTGATATCCCGACTGCTGTCTGCTGTCCACTGTGATGTTCCGACTGCTGTCTGCTGTCCACCCTGACGTTCTGTCTGCTGTCCGCTGTCCACTGTGATTTCCCGACTGCTGTCTGCTGTCCACCCTGACATTCCGACTGTTGTCTGCTGTCCACTGTTATGTCCCGAATACTGTCTGCTGTCTACTCTAATATCCCGACTGCTCTATGCTGGCTACTCTGCTGTCCTCTGTGATGTCCTGCCTGATGTCTGCTGTCCAGTTTAACATTACGACTGCTGTCTGCTGTCTATTCTGGTGCACCGATTGCTGTCTGCTGTCCACTTTGCTGTCCCGACTGCTGGCTTGTGTTCCCTCTGATATCCGGACGGTTGTCTACTGTCTACACTGACATTCCAACTGCTGTTTGCTGTCCACTCTGATGTCCCGTCTGCTGTCTGCTGTCCACACTGATATCCCGACTGCCATCTGCTTTCCACTCTGGTGTCCTGACTGCTGTCTGTTGTCCACTGTGATGTCCCGACTGCTGTCTGCTGTCCACTCTGATGTCCCGTCTGCTGTCTGTTGTCCACTGTGTTGTCCCGACTGCTGTCTGCTGTCCACTTTTATATCCCGACTGCTGTCTGCTGTCCACCCTGACATTCCGAATGCTGTCTGCTGTCCACTGTGTTATCCAAACTGCTGTCTGCTGTCCACCCTGACATTCCGACTGCTTTCTGCTGTCCACTGTGATCTCCCGACTGCCGTCTGTTGTCCACTGTGATCTCCCGACTGCTGTCTGTTGTCCACTGTGATGTCCCGACTGCTGTCTGCTGTCCACTGTGATGTCCGAACTGCTTGCTGTTGTCCTCTGTGATGACCCGACTGCTGTCTGCTGTCCACTCTGATGTCCCGACTGCTGTCTGTGTCCTCTGTGATGTCCTGCCTGATGTCTGCTGTCCAGTTTAACATTACGACTGCTGTCTGCTGTCTATTCTGGTGCACCGATTGCTGTCTGCTGTCCACTCTGCTGTCCCGACTGCTGGCTTGTGTTCCCTCTGATATCCGGACGGTTGTCTACTGTCTACACTGACATTCCAACTGCTGTTTGCTGTCCACTCTGCTGTCCCGTCTGCTGTCTGCTGTCCACACTGATATCCCGACTGCCATCTGCTTTCCACTCTGGTGTCCTGACTGCTGTCTGTTGTCCACTGTGATGTCCCGACTGCTGTCTGCTGTCCACTCTGATGTCCCGTCTGCTGTCTGTTGTCCACTGTGTTGTCCCGACTGCTGTCTGCTGTCCACTCTGATGTCTCGACTGCTGTCTGCTGTCCACTTTTATATCCCGACTGCTGTCTGCTGTCCACCCTGACATTCCGAATGCTGTCTGCTGTCCACTGTGTTATCCAAACTGCTGTCTGCTGTCCACCCTGACATTCTGACTGCTGTCTGTTGTCATCTGTGATGTCCCGACTGCTGTCTGCTGTCCATCCTGACATTACGACTGTTGTCTGCTGTCCACTGTGATATCCCGACTGCTGTCTGCTGTTCTCCCTGACATTCCGACTGCTGTCTGCTGTCCACCGTGATATCCCGACTGCTGTCTGCTGTCCACTGTGATATTCCGACTGCTGTCTGCTGTCCACCCTGACATTCCGACTGCTGTCTGCTGTCCAAGTTATAACCCGACTGCTGTCTGTTATCCACTCTGATGTCCCAACTGCCGTCTGCTGTCCACTGTGTTTTCCCGACTGCCGTCTACTGTCCACTTTGTTGTCCCGACTGCCGTCTACTGTCCCCTCTGATATCCCGACTGCTGTCTGCTGTCTACACTGACATTCCGACTGCTGTCTGCTGTCCACTCTGCTGTCCCGACTACTGTCTGCTGTCCACTCTGCTGTCCCGACTGCTGTCTGCTGTCTGCTGTGATATCCCGACTGATGTCTGCTGTCCGCTGTGATGTCCCAACTGTTGTCTGCTGTCCACTCTGGTGTCCCGACTTCTGTCTGCTTTCCACTATGGTGTCCCGGCTGCTGTCTTCTGTCCACTCTGGTGTCCCGACTGCTGTCTGCCATCCACTGTGATATCCTGAGTGCTGTCTGCTGTACACTCTGGTGTCCCTACTGCCGTCTGCTGTCCACTGTGATCTCCCGACTGCTGTCTGTTGTCCACTGTGATGTCCCGACTGCTGTCTGCTGTCCACTGTGATGTCCCGATTCCTGTCTGCTGTCTACTGTGATGTCCGGACTGCTGTCTGTTGTCCTCTGTGATGTCCCGACTGCTCTCTGCTGTCCAGCCTGACATTCTGACTGTTGTCTGCTGTCCACTGTGATATCCCGACTGCTGTCTGCTGTCCACACTGATATCCTGACTGCTGTCTGCTGTCCACTGTGATGTCCCGACTGCCATCTGCTTTCCACTCTGGTGTCCTGACTGCTGTCTGTTGTCCACTGTGATGTCCCGACTGCTGTCTGCTGTCCACTGTGATGTCCGGACTGCTTTCTGTTGTCCTCTGTGATGACCCGACTGCTGTCTGCTGTCCACTCTGATGTCCCGACTGCTGTCTGTGTCCTCTGTGATGTTCCGACTGCTGTCTGCTGTCCATCCTGACATTCCGACTGCTGTCTGCTGTCCACTGTGATGTCCCGACTGCTGTCTGCTGTCCACTCTGATGTCCCGTCTGCTGTCTGTTGTCCACTGTGTTGTCCCGACTGCTGTCTGCTGTCCACTGTGATATCTCGACTGCTGTCTGCTGTCCACTTTTATATCCCGACTGCTGTCTGCTGTCCACCCTGACATTCCGAATGCTGTCTGCTGTCCACTGTGTTATCCAAACTGCTGTCTGCTGTCCACCCTGACATTCCGACTGCTTTCTGCTGTCCACTCTGCTGTCCCGACTGCCGTCTGTTGTCCACTGTGATCTCCCGACTGCTGTCTGTTGTCCACTGTGATGTCCCGACTGCTGTCTGCTGTCCACTGTGATGTCCCGACTGCTGTCTGCTGTCCACTGTGATGTCCGGACTGCTGTCTGTTGTCCACTGTGAAGTCCCGCCTGCCGTCTGCTGTCTATTCTGTTGCACCGATTGCTGTCTGCTGTCCACTCTGCTGTCCCGACTGCCGTCCGCTGTCCACTCTGATGTCCCAACTGCTGTCTGCTGTCCACTATGATATTCTGACTGCCGTCTGCTGACCACACTGATATCCCGACTGCTGTCTGCTGTCCAAGTGATATCCCGACTGCTGTCTTCTGTCCACTCTGCTGTCCCGACTGCTGACTTGTGTTCCCTCTGATACCCCGACTGATGTCTGCTGTCCACTGTGATATCCCGACTGCTGCCTGCTGTCCATTGTGATGTCCCAACTGCTGTCTGCTGTCCACTCTGATGTCCCGACTGCTGTCTGCTGTCCACTGTGATCTCCCTACTGCTGTCTGCTGTCCACTCTGATGTCCCGACTGCTGTCTGCTGTCCACTGTGATCTCCCTACTGCTGTCTGCTGTGCACTCTGATGTCCCGACTGCTGTCTGCTGTCCACTGTTATGTCCCGACTGCTGTCTGCTGTCCACTGTTATGTCCCGAATACTGTCTGCTGTCTACTCTAATATCCCGACTGCTCTATGCTGGCTACTCTGCTGTCCTCTGTGATGTCCTGCCTGATGTCTGCTGTCCAGTTTAACATTACGACTGCTGTCTGCTGTCTATTCTGGTGCACCGATTGCTGTCTGCTGTCCACTTTGCTGTCCCGACTGCTGGCTTGTGTTCCCTCTGATATCCGGACGGTTGTCTACTGTCTACACTGACATTCCAACTGCTGTTTGCTGTCCACTCTGATGTCCCGTCTGCTGTCTGCTGTCCACACTGATATCCCGACTGCCATCTGCTTTCCACTCTGGTGTCCTGACTGCTGTCTGTTGTCCACTGTGATGTCCCGACTGCTGTCTGCTGTCCACTCTGATGTCCCGTCTGCTGTCTGTTGTCCACTGTGTTGTCCCGACTGCTGTCTACAGTCCCCTCTGTTATCCCGATTGCTGTCTGCTGTCTACACTGACATTCCAACTGCTGTCTGCTGTCTACTCTGCTGTCCCGACTGCCGTCTGCTGTCCACTCTGCTGTCTCGACTGCCATCTGCTTTCCACTCTGGTGTCCTGGCTGCTGTCTGCTGTCCACTCTGGTGTCCCGACTGCTGTCTGCTGTCTTCTCTGGTGTCCTGACAGCTGTCTGCTGTGCACTCTGGTCCACTGACTGCTGTCTGCCATCCACTGTGATATCCCGAGTGCTGTCTGCGTTCCACTGTGATCTCCCGATTGCTGTCTGCTGTCCACTGTGATTATTCCGACTGCTGTCTGCTGTCCACCCTGACGTTCTGTCTGCTGTCTGCTGACCACTGTGATATCCCGACTGCCGTCTGCTGTCCACTCTGACATTCTGACTGCTGTCTGCTGCCTACTCTGGTGTCCCGACTGCTGTCTGCTGTCCACTCTGGTGTCCCGACTGCTGTCTGCTGTCCACTCTGCTATCCTGACTGCTGTCCACTCTGGTGTACCGACTGCGGTCTGCTGTACACTCTTGTGTCCTGACTGCAATCTGCTGTCTACTGTGATGTCCAAACTGCTGTCTGCTGTCCACTCTGGTGTCCCAACTGCTGTCTATTTTCCACTCTGGTGTCCCGACTGCAGTCTGCTGTACACTCTGGTGTCCCGACTGCAGTCTGCTGTCCACTGTGTTTTCCCAACTGCCATCTGCTGTCCACTGTGATGTCCCGACTGCTGTCTACTGTCCCCTCTGTTATCCCGACTGCTATCTGCTGTCTACACTGACATACCAACTGCAGTCTGCTGTCCACTCTGCTGTCCCAACTGCTGTCTGCTGTCCACTGTGATGTCCCAACTGCCGTCTGCTGTCCACTCTGGTGTCCCGACTGCTGTCCTCTCTGGTGTCCTGACAGCTGTCTGCTGTGCACTCTGGTCCACCGACTGCTGTCTGCCGTCCACTGTGATATCCCAAGTGCTGTCTGCTGTCTACCCTGACATTCCGACTGCTGTCTGCTGTCTACTGTGATATCCCGACTGCTGTCTGCTGTCCACACTGATATCCCGACTGCTGTCTGCTGTCCACTCTGACATTCCGACTGCTGTCTGCTGTCCACTCTGCTATCCTGACTGCTGTCCACTCTGGTGTACCGACTGCGGTCTGCTGTACACTCTGGTGTCCTGACTGCAACCTGCTGTCTACTGTGATGTCCAAACTGCTGTCTGCTGTCCATTCTGGTGTCCCGACTGCTGTCTGCAGTCCACTCTGCTATCCTGACTGCTGTCCACTCTGGTGTACCAACTGCTGTCTATTTTCCACTCTGGTGTCCTGTACACTCTGGTGTCCCGACTGCAGTCTGCTGTCCACTGTGTTTTCCCAACTGCCATCTGCTGTCCACTGTGATGTCCCGACTGCTGTCTACTGTCCCCTCTGTTATCCCGACTGCTATCTGCTTACACTGACATTCCAACTGCTGTCTGCTGTCCACTCTGCTGTCCCAACTGCTGTCTGCTGTCCACTGTGATGTCCCAACTGCCGTCTGCTGTCCACTCTGGTGTCCCGACTGCTGTCCTCTCTGGTGTCCTGACAGCAGTCTGCTGTGCAATCTGGTCCACTGACTGCTGTCTGCCATCCAGTGTGATCTCCCGACTGCTGTCTGCTGTCCACCCTGACATTCCAACTGCTGTCTGCTGTCCACTGTGATATCCCGACTGCTGTCTGCTGTCCACCCTGACATTTTGACAGCTGTCTGCTGTCAACTGTTATGTCTCGAATACTGTCTGCTATCTACTCTAATACCCCGACTGCCCTCTGCTGGCTACTCTGCTGTCCACTGCGATGTCCCAGCTGCCGTCTGCTTTCCACTCTGGTGTCCTGGCTGCTGTCTGCTGTCCACTCTGGTGTCCCGACTGCTGTCCTCTCTGGTGTCCTGACAGCTGTCTGCTGTGCACTCTGGTCCACCGACTGCTGTCTGCCGTCCACTGTGATATCCCAAGTGCTGTCTGCCGTCCACTGTGATCTCCCGACTGCTGTCTGCTTTCCACTCTGGTGCCCCGACTGCTGTCTGCTGTCCAGTGTGATGTCCCGACTGCTGTGTGCTGTCCACTGTGATCTCCCGACTGCTGTCTACTTTGCACTCTGATATCCCGACTATTGTCTGCTGTGCACTCTGATATCCCGACTGCTGTCTGCTGTCCACTGTTATGTCTCGAATACTGTCTGCTGTCCACTCTGGTGTACCGACTGCGGTCTGCTGTCCACTCTGACATTCCGACTGCTGTCTGCTGTCCTCTCTGGTGTCCTGACAGCTGTCTGCTGTGCACTCTGGTCCACTGACTGCTGTCTGCCATCCACTGTGATATCCCAAGTGCTGTCTGACGTCCACTGTGATCTCCCGATTGCTGTCTGCTGTCCACTGTGATGTCCCGACTGCTGTCTGCTGTCCACCCTGACGTTCTGACTGCTGTCCGCTGTCCACTGTGATTTCCCGACTGCTGTCTGCTGTCTACCCTGACATTCCGACTGCTGTCTGCTGTCTACTGTGATATCCCGACTGCTGTCTGCTGTCCACACTGATATCCCGACTGCTGTCTGCTGTCCACACTGATATCCCGACTGCTGTCTGCTGTCCACTGTGATGTCCCGACTGCTGTCTGCTGTCCACTCTGCTATCCTGACTGCTGTCCACTCTGGTGTACCGACTGCGGTCTGCTGTACACTCTTGTGTCCTGACTGCAATCTGCTGTCTACTGTGATGTCCAAACTGCTGTCTGCTGTCCACTCTGGTGTCCCAACTGCTGTCTATTTTCCACTCTGGTGTCCCGACTGCAGTCTGCTGTACACTCTGGTGTCCCGACTGCAGTCTGCTGTCCACTGTGTTTTCCCAACTGCCATCTGCTGTCCACTGTGATGTCCCGACTGCTGTCTACTGTCCCCTCTGTTATTCCGACTGCTATCTGCTGTCTACACTGACATACCAACTGCTGTCTGCTGTCCACTCTGCTGTCCCAACTGCTGTCTGCTGTCCACTGTGATGTCCCAACTGCCGTCTGCTGTCCACTCTGGTGTCCCGACTGCTGTCCCCTCTGGTGTCCTGACAGCTGTCTGCTGTGCAATCTGGTCCACCGACTGCTGTCTGCCATCCAGTGTGATCTCCTGACTGCTGTCTGCTGTCCACCCTGACATTCCAACTGCTGTCTGCTGTCCACTGTGATATCCCGACTGCTGTCTGCTGTCCACCCTGACATTTTGACTGCTGTCTGCTGTCAACTGTTATGTCTCGAATACTGTCTGCTATCTACTCTAATATCCCGACTGCCCTCTGCTGGCTACTCTGCTGTCCACTGCGATGTCCCAGCTGCCGTCTGCTTTCCACTCTGGTGTCCTGGCTGCTGTCTGCTGTCCACTCTGGTGTCCCGACTGCTGTCCTCTCTGGTGTCCTGACAGCTGTTTGCTGTGCACTCTGGTCCACCGACTGCTGTCTGCCGTCCACTGTGATATCCCAAGTGCTGTCTGCCGTCCACTGTGATCTCCCGACTGCTGTCTGCTGTCCACCCTGACGTTCCGACTGCGGTCTGTTGTCCACTGTGATTTCCCGACTGCTGTCTGCTGTCCACCCTGACACTCCGACTGCTGTCTGCTGTCCACTGTGATCTCCCGACTGCCGTCTGCTTTCCACTCTGGTGCCCCGACTGCTGTCTGCTGTCCAGTTTGATGTCCCAACTTCAGTCTGCTGTCCAGTGTGATGTCCCGACTGCTGTGTGCTGTCCACTGTGATCTCCCGACTGCTGTCTACTTTGCACTCTGATATCCCGACTGTTGTCTGCTGTGCACTCTGATATCCCGACTGCTGTCTGCTGTCCACTGTTATGTCTCGAATACTGTCTGCTGTCCACTCTGGTGTGCCGAATGCGGTCTGCTGTCCACTCTGACATTCCGACTACTGTCTGCTGTCCACTCTGGTGTCCCGACTGCTGTCTGCTGTCCTCTCTGGTGTCCTGACAGCTGTCTGCTGTGCACTCTGGTCCACTGACTGCTGTCTGCCATCCACTGTGATATCCCGAGTGCTGTCTGCCGTCCACTGTGATCTCCCGATTGCTGTCTGCTGTCCACTGTGATATCCCGACTGCTGTCTGCTGTCCACCCTGACATTCTGACTGCTGTCCACTGTCCACTGTGATTTTCCGACTGCTGTCTGCTGTCCACTGTGATCTCCCGACTGCTGTCTACTTTGCACTCTGATATCCCGACTGCTGTCTGCTGTCCACACTGATATCCCGACTGCTGTCTGCTGTCCACTGTGATGTCCCGACTGCTGTCTGCTGTCCACTCTGACATTCCGACTGCTGTCTGCTGTCCACTCTGCTATCCTGACTGCTGTCCACTCTGGTGTACCGACTGCGGTCTGCTGTACACTCTGGTGTCCTGACCTCAATCTGCTGTCTACTGTGATGTCCAAACTGCTGTCTGCTGTCCACTCTGGTGTCCCAACTGCTGTCTATTCTCCACTCTGGTGTCCCGACTGCAGTCTGCTGTACACTCTGGTGTCCCAACTGCCGTCTGCTGTCCACTGTAAAGTCCCGACTGCCGTCCGCTGTCCACTGTGATGTCCCAACTGCCGTCTGCTGTCCACTGTAATGTCCCGACTGCCGTCTGCTGTCCACTGTGATGTCCCGACTGCCGTCTGCTGTCCACTGTGATGTCCCGCCTGACGTCTGCTGTCCACTGTAATGTCCCGACTGCTGTCCGCTGTCCACTGTGATATCCCAACTGCCGTCTGCTGTCCGCTCTGATATCCCGACTGCTGTCCGCTGTCCACTGTTATGTCCCGAATACTGTCTGCTGTCTACTCTAATATCCCGACTGCTCTCTGCTGGCTACTCTGCTGTCCACTGTGATGTCACGACTGCTGTCTGCTGTCCACTGTTATGTCCCGACTACTGTCTGCTGTCTACTCTAATATCCCGACTGCTCTCGGCTGGCTACTCTGCTATTCACTGTGATCTCCTGACTGCTGTCTGCTGTCCACTCTGACATTCCGACTGCTGTCTGCTGTCTACTCTGCTGTCCCGACTGCTGTCTGTTGTCCACTCTGACATTCCGACTGCTGTCTGCTGTCCACTGTGATATCCCGACTGCTGTCTGTTGTCCACGCTGACGTTCCGACTGCTGCCTGCTGTCAACTGTGATGTCCCGACTGATGTCCGCTGTCCACCGGGACATTCTGACTGCTGTCTGCTGACCACTGTGATATCCTGACTGCTGTCTGCTGTCCACTGTGATATCCCGACTGCTGTCTGCTGTCCACCCTGATATTCGGACTGCTGTCTGCTGTCCACTGTGATGTCCTGACTGCTGTCTGCTGTCCACTGTGATATCCCGACTGCTGTCTGCTGTCCACCCTGATATTCGGACTGCTGTCTGCTGTCCACTGTGATGTCCTGACTGCTGTCTGCAGTCCACTCTGGTGCCCCGACTGCTGTCTGCTGTCCAGTGTGATGTCCCAACTGCAGTCTGCTGTCCAGTGTGATGTCCTGACTGCTGTCTGCTGTCCGCTGTGATCTCCCGACTGCTGTCTGCTGTACACTGTGATCTCCTGACTGCTGTCTGCTGTCCACCCTGACATTCCGACTGCTGTCTGCTCTCCACTGTGATGTCCCGACTGCCATCTGCTGTCCACTCTGACATTCCGACTGCTGTCTGCTGTCCACTGTAATATCCCGACTGCTGTCTGTTGTCCACGCTGACTTTCTGACTGCTGTCTGCTGTCCACTGTGATGTCCCAACTGCAGGCTGCTGCCCAGTGTGATGTCCCGACTGCAGTCTGCTGTCCGCTGTGATCTCCCGACTGCTGTCTGCTGTCCACTGTGATCTCCCGACTGCTGTCTGCTGTGCACTCTGATATCCCGACTGCTGTCTGCTGTCTACTGTTATGTCCAGAATACCGTCTGCTGTCTACTCTAATATTCCGACTGCCCTCTGCTGTCCACTGTGATGTCCTGACTGCTGTCTGCTATCCACTCTGACATTCCGACTGCTGTCTGCTGCCTACTCTGGTGTCCCGACTGCTGTCTGCAGTCCACTCTGCAGTCCCGACTGCAGGCTGGTGTCCACTGTCATGTCCCAACTGCCGTCTGCTGTCCACTGTGATCTCCTGATTGCCGTCTGCTGTCCACACTGATATTCCGACTGCTTTTTGCTGTCCACTGTGATATCCCGACTGCTGTCTGCTGTCCACCCTGTCATTCCGACTGTCGTCTGCTCTCCACTGTGATGTCCCGACTGCCATCTACTGTCCACTGTGATGTCCCGACTGCTGACTGCTGTCCACTCTGGTGCCTTGACTGCCGTTTGCTGTCCAGTGTGATGTCCCAACTTCAGTCTGCTGTCCACTGTGATGTCCCCACTGCTGTCTGCTGTCCACCCTGACATTTCGACTGCTGTCTGCTTTCCACCGTGATATCCCGACTGCTGTCTGCTGTCCACCCTGACATTCCGACTGCCGTCTGCTCTCCACTGTGATGTCCCGACTGCTGTCTGCTGTCCACTGTGATATCCCGACTGCCGTCTGCTGTCCACTGTGATGTCCCGACTGCTGTCTGCTGTCCACTGTGATATCCCAACTGCTGTCTGCTGTCCACCCGGACATTCTGACTGCTGTCTGCTGACAACTGTGATATCCCGACTGCCGTCTGCTGTCCACTCTGACATTCTGACTGCTGTCTGCTGCCTACTCTGGTGTCCCGACTGCTGTCTGCTGTCCACTCTGGTGTCCCGACTGCTGTCTGCTGTCCACTCTGCTATCCTGACTGCTGTCCACTCTGGTGTACCGACTGCGGTCTGCTGTACACTCTTGTGTCCTGACTGCAATCTGCTGTCTACTGTGATGTCCAAACTGCTGTCTGCTGTCCACTCTGGTGTCCCAACTGCTGTCTATTTTCCACTCTGGTGTCCCGACTGCAGTCTGCTGTACACTCTGGTGTCCCGACTGCAGTCTGCTGTCCACTGTGTTTTCCCAACTGCCATCTGCTGTCCACTGTGATGTCCCGACTGCTGTCTACTGTCCCCTCTGTTATCCCGACTGCTATCTGCTGTCTACACTGACATACCAACTGCAGTCTGCTGTCCACTCTGCTGTCCCAACTGCTGTCTGCTGTCCACTGTGATGTCCCAACTGCCGTCTGCTGTCCACTCTGGTGTCCCGACTGCTGTCCTCTCTGGTGTCCTGACAGCTGTCTGCTGTGCAATCTGGTCCACCGACTGCTGTCTGCCATCCAGTGTGATCTCCCGACTGCTGTCTGCTGTCCACCCTGACATTTTGACTGCTGTCTGCTGTCAACTGTTATGTCTCGAATACTGTCTGCTATCTACTCTAATATCCCAACTGCCCTCTGCTGGCTACTCTGCTGTCCACTGCGATGTCCCAGCTGCCGTCTGCTTTCCACTCTGGTGTCCTGGCTGCTGTCTGCTGTCCACTCTGGTGTCCCGACTGCTGTCCTCTCTGGTGTCCTGACAGCTGTCTGTTGTGCACTCTGGTCCACCGACTGCTGTCTGCCATCCACTGTGATATCCCAAGTGCTGTCTGCTGTCTACCCTGACATTCCGACTGCTGTCTGCTGTCTACTGTGATATCCCGACTGCTGTCTGCTGTCCACACTGATATCCCGACTGCTGTCTGCTGTCCACTGTGATGTCCCGACTGCTGTCTGCTGTCCACTCTGACATTCCGACTGCTGTCTGCTGTCCACTCTGCTATCCTGACTGCTGTCCACTCTGGTGTACCGACTGCGGTCTGCTGTACACTCTGGTGTCCTGACTGCAACCTGCTGTCTACTGTGATGTCCAAACTGCTGTCTGCTGTCCACTCTGGTGTCCCGACTGCTGTCTGCAGTCCACTCTGCTATCCTGACTGCTGTCCACTCTGGTGTACCAACTGCTGTCTATTTTCCACTCTGGTGTCCTGTACACTCTGGTGTCCCCACTGCAGTCTGCTGTCCACTGTGTTTTCCCAACTGCCATCTGCTGTCCACTGTGATGTCCCGACTGCTGTCTACTGTCCCCTCTGTTATCCCGACTGCTATCTGCTTACACTGACATTCCAACTGCTGTCTGCTGTCCACTCTGCTGTCCCAACTGCTGTCTGCTGTCCACTCTGGTGTCCCGACTGCTGTCCTCTCTGGTGTCCTGACAGCAGTCTGCTGTGCAATCTGGTCCACCGACTGCTGTCTGCCATCCAGTGTGATCTCCCGACTGCTGTCTGCTGTCCACCCTGACATTCCAACTGCTGTCTGCTGTCCACTGTGATATCCCGACTGCTGTCTGCTGTCCACCCTGACATTTTGACAGCTGTCTGCTGTCAACTGTTATGTCTCGAATACTGTCTGCTATCTACTCTAATATCCCGACTGCCCTCTGCTGGCTACTCTGCTGTCCACTGCGATGTCCCAGCTGCCGTCTGCTTTCCACTCTGGTGTCCTGGCTGCTGTCTGCTGTGCACTCTGGTCCACCGACTGCTGTCTGCCGTCCACTGTGATATCCCAAGTGCTGTCTGCCGTCCACTGTGATCTCCCGACTGCTGTCTGCTGTCCACCCTGACGTTCCGACTGCTGTCTGCTGTCCACTGTGATTTCCCGACTGCTGTCTGCTGTCCACCCTGACAGTCCGACTGCTGTCTGCTGTCCACTGTGATCTCCCGACTGCTGTCTGCTTTCCACTCTGGTGCCCCGACTGCTGTCTGCTGTCCAGTGTGATGTCCCAACTTCAGTCTGCTGTCCAGTGTGATGTCCCGACTGCTGTGTGCTGTCCACTGTGATCTCCCGACTGCTGTCTACTTTGCACTCTGATATCCCGACTATTGTCTGCTGTGCACTCTGATATCCCGACTGCTGTCTGCTGTCCACTGTTATGTCTCGAATACTGTCTGCTGTCCACTCTGGTGTACCGACTGCGGTCTGCTGTCCACTCTGACATTCCGACTGCTGTCTGCTGTCCTCTCTGGTGTCCTGACAGCTGTCTGCTGTGCACTCTGGTCCACTGACTGCTGTCTGCCATCCACTGTGATATCCCAAGTGCTGTCTGCCGTCCACTGTGATCTCCCGATTGCTGTCTGCTGTCCACTGTGATGTCCCGACTGCTGTCTGCTGTCCACCCTGACGTTCTGACTGCTGTCCGCTGTCCACTGTGATTTCCCGACTGCTGTCTGCTGTCTACCCTGACATTCCGACTGCTGTCTGCTGTCTACTGTGATATCCCGACTGCTGTCTGCTGTCCACACTGATATCCCGACTGCTGTCTGCTGTCCACTGTGATGTCCCGACTGCTGTCTGCTGTCCACTCTGCTATCCTGACTGCTGTCTATTTTCCACTCTGGTGTCCCGACTGCAGTCTGCTGTACACTCTGGTGTCCCGACTGCAGTCTGCTGTCCACTGTGTTTTCCCAACTGCCATCTGCTGTCCACTGTGATGTCCCGACTGCTGTCTACTGTCCCCTCTGTTATCCCGACTGCTATCTGCTGTCTACACTGACATACCAACTGCAGTCTGCTGTCCACTCTGCTGTCCCAACTGCTGTCTGCTGTCCACTGTGATGTCCCAACTGCCGTCTGCTGTCCACTCTGGTGTCCCGACTGCTGTCCCCTCTGGTGTCCTGACAGCTGTCTGCTGTGCAATCTGGTCCACCGACTGCTGTCTGCCATCCAGTGTGATCTCCCGACTGCTGTCTGCTGTCCACCCTGACATTTTGACTGCTGTCTGCTGTCCACTGTGATATCCCGACTGCTGTCTGCTGTCCACCCTGACATTTTGACTGCTGTCTGCTGTCAACTGTTATGTCTCGAATACTGTCTGCTATCTACTCTAATATCCCGACTGCCCTCTGCTGGCTACTCTGCTGTCCACTGCGATGTCCCAGCTGCCGTCTGCTTTCCACTCTGGTGTCCTGGCTGCTGTCTGCTGTCCACTCTGGTGTCCCGACTGCTGTCCTCTCTGGTGTCCTGACAGCTGTTTGCTGTGCACTCTGGTCCACCGACTGCTGTCTGCCGTCCACTGTGATATCCCAAGTGCTGTCTGCCGTCCACTGTGATCTCCCGACTGCTGTCTGCTGTCCACCCTGACGTTCCGACTGCTGTCTGTTGTCCACTGTGATTTCCCGACTGCCATCTGCTTTCCACTCTGGTGCCCCGACTGCTGTCTGCTGTCCAGTGTGATGTCCCAACTTCAGTCTGCTGTCCAGTGTGATGTCCCGACTGCTGTGTGCTGTCCACTGTGATCTCCCGACTGCTGTCTGCTGTCCTCTCTGGTGTCCTGACAGCTGTCTGCTGTGCACTCTGGTCCACTGACTGCTGTCTGCCATCCACTGTGATATACCGAGTGCTGTCTGCCGTCCACTGTGATCTCCCGATTGCTGTCTGCTGTCCACTGTGATGTCCCGAATGCTGTCTGCTGTCCACCCTGACGTTCTGACTGCTGTCCGCTGTCCACTGTGATTTCCCGACTGCTGTCTGCTGTCCACCCTGACATTCCGACTGCTGTCTGCTGTCCACTGTGATATCCCGACTGCTGTCTGCTGTCCACACTGATATCCCGACTGCTGTCTGCTGTCCACACTGATATCCCGACTGCTGTCTGCTGTCCACCCTGATATCCCGACTGCCATCTGCTTTCCACTCTAGTTTCCGACTGCTTTTTGCTGTCCACTCTGGTGTACCGACTGCTGTCTGCTGTCCACTCTAGTGTACCGACTGCGGTCTGCTGTACACTCTGGTGTCCCAACTGCCGTGTGCTGTCCTCTGTGTTTTCCCAACTGCCACCTGCTGTCTACTGTGATGTCCCGACTGCTGTCTACAGTCCCCTCTGTTATCCCGATTGCTGTCTGCTGTCTACACTGACATTCCAACTGCTGTCTGCTGTCTACTCTGCTGTCCCGACTGCCGTCTGCTGTCCACTCTGCTGTCTCGACTGCCATCTGCTTTCCACTCTGGTGTCCTGGCTGCTGTCTGCTGTCCACTCTGGTGTCCCGACTGCTGTCTGCTGTCTTCTCTGGTGTCCTGACAGCTGTCTGCTGTGCACTCTGGTCCACTGACTGCTGTCTGCCATCCACTGTGATATCCCGAGTGCTGTCTGCGTTCCACTGTGATCTCCCGATTGCTGTCTGCTGTCCACTGTGATTATTCCGACTGCTGTCTGCTGTCCACCCTGACGTTCTGTCTGCTGTCTGCTGACCACTGTGATATCCCGACTGCCGTCTGCTGTCCACTCTGACATTCTGACTGCTGTCTGCTGCCTACTCTGGTGTCCCGACTGCTGTCTGCTGTCCACTCTGGTGTCCCGACTGCTGTCTGCTGTCCACTCTGCTATCCTGACTGCTGTCCACTCTGGTGTACCGACTGCGGTCTGCTGTACACACTTGTGTCCTGACTGCAATCTGCTGTCTACTGTGATGTCCAAACTGCTGTCTGCTGTCCACTCTGGTGTCCCAACTGCTGTCTATTTTCCACTCTGGTGTCCCGACTGCAGTCTGCTGTACACTCTGGTGTCCCGACTGCAGTCTGCTGTCCACTGTGTTTTCCCAACTGCCATCTGCTGTCCACTGTGATGTCCCGACTGCTGTCTACTGTCCCCTCTGTTATCCCGACTGCTATCTGCTGTCTACACTGACATTCCAACTACTGTCTGCTGTCCACTCTGCTGTCCCAACTGCTGTCTGCTGTCCACTGTGATGTCCCAACTGCCGTCTGCTGTCCACTCTGGTGTCCCGACTGCTGTCCTCTCTGGTGTCCTGACAGCTGTCTGCTGTGCAATCTGGTCCACCGACTGCTGTCTGCCATCCAGTGTGATCTCCCGACTGCTGTCTGCTGTCCACCCTGACATTTTGACTGCTGTCTGCTGTCAACTGTTATGTCTCGAATACTGTCTGCTATCTACTCTAATATCCCAACTGCCCTCTGCTGGCTACTCTGCTGTCCACTGCGATGTCCCAGCTGCCGTCTGCTTTCCACTCTGGTGTCCTGGCTGCTGTCTGCTGTCCACTCTGGTGTCCCGACTGCTGTCCTCTCTGGTGTCCTGACAGCTGTCTGCTGTGCACTCTGGTCCACCGACTGCTGTCTGCCGTCCACTGTGATATCCCAAGTGCTGTCTGCTGTCTACCCTGACATTCCGACTGCTGTCTGCTGTCTACTGTGATATCCCGACTGCTGTCTGCTGTCCACACTGATATCCCGACTGCTGTCTGCTGTCCACTGTGATGTCCCGACTGCTGTCTGCTGTGCACTCTGGTCCACCGACTGCTGTCTGCCGTCCACTGTGATATCCCAAGTGCTGTCTGCTGTCTACCCTGACATTCCGACTGCTGTCTGCTGTCTACTGTGATATCCCGACTGCTGTCTGCTGTCCACACTGATATCCCGACTGCTGTCTGCTGTCCACTCTGACATTCCGACTGCTGTCTGCTGTCCACTCTGCTATCCTGACTGCTGTCCACTCTGGTGTACCGACTGCGGTCTGCTGTACACTCTGGTGTCCTGACTGCAACCTGCTGTCTACTGTGATGTCCAAACTGCTGTCTGCTGTCCACTCTGCTATCCTGACTGCTGTCCACTCTGGTGTACCAACTGCTGTCTATTTTCCACTCTGGTGTCCTGTACACTCTGGTGTCCCGACTGCAGTCTGCTGTCCACTGTGTTTTCCCAACTGCCATCTGCTGTCCACTGTGATGTCCCGACTGCTGTCTACTGTCCCCTCTGTTATCCCGACTGCTATCTGCTTACTCTGACATTCCAACTGCTGTCTGCTGTCCACTCTGCTGTCCCAACTGCTGTCTGCTGTCCACTGTGATGTCCCAACTGCCGTCTGCTGTCCACTCTGGTGTCCCGACTGCTGTCCTCTCTGGTGTCCTGACAGCAGTCTGCTGTGCAATCTGGTCCACTGACTGCTGTCTGCCATCCAGTGTGATCTCCCGACTGCTGTCTGCTGTCCACCCTGACATTCCAACTGCTGTCTGCTGTCCACTGTGATATCCCGACTGCTGTCTGCTGTCCACTGCGATGTCCCAGCTGCCGTCTGCTTTCCACTCTGGTGTCCTGGCTGCTGTCTGCTGTCCACTCTGGTGTCCCGACTGCTGTCCTCTCTGGTGTCCTGACAGCTGTCTGCTGTGCACTCTGGTCCACCGACTGCTGTCTGCCGTCCACTGTGATATCCCAAGTGCTGTCTGCCGTCCACTGTGATCTCCCGACTGCTGTCTGCTTTCCACTCTGGTGCCCCGACTGCTGTCTGCTGTCCAGTGTGATGTCCCAACTTCAGTCTGCTGTCCAGTGTGATGTCCCGACTGCTGTGTGCTGTCCACTGTGATCTCCCGACTGCTGTCTACTTTGCACTCTGATATCCCGACTATTGTCTGCTGTGCACTCTGATATCCCGACTGCTGTCTGCTGTCCACTGTTATGTCTCGAATACTGTCTGCTGTCCACTCTGGTGTACCGACTGCGGTCTGCTGTCCACTCTGACATTCCGACTGCTGTCTGCTGTCCTCTCTGGTGTCCTGACAGCTGTCTGCTGTGCACTCTGGTCCACTGACTGCTGTCTGCCATCCACTGTGATATCCCAAGTGCTGTCTGACGTCCACTGTGATCTCCCGATTGCTGTCTGCTGTCCACTGTGATGTCCCGACTGCTGTCTGCTGTCCACCCTGACGTTCTGACAGCTGTCCGCTGTCCACTGTGATTTCCCGACTGCTGTCTGCTGTCTACCCTGACATTCCGACTGCTGTCTGCTGTCTACTGTGATATCCCGACTGCTGTCTGCTGTCCACACTGATATCCCGACTGCTGTCTGCTGTCCACACTGATATCCCGACTGCTGTCTGCTGTCCACTGTGATGTCCCGACTGCTGTCTGCTGTCCACTCTGGTGTCCCGACTGCTGTCCCCTCTGGTGTCCTGACAGCTGTCTGCTGTGCAATCTGGTCCACCGACTGCTGTCTGCCATCCAGTGTGATCTCCTGACTGCTGTCTGCTGTCCACCCTGACATTCCAACTGCTGTCTGCTGTCCACTGTGATATCCCGACTGCTGTCTGCTGTCCACCCTGACATTTTGACTGCTGTCTGCTGTCAACTGTTATGTCTCGAATACTGTCTGCTATCTACTCTAATATCCCGACTGCCCTCTGCTGGCTACTCTGCTGTCCACTGCGATGTCCCAGCTGCCATCTGCTTTCCACTCTGGTGTCCTGGCTGCTGTCTGCTGTCCACTCTGGTGTCCCGACTGCTGTCCTCTCTGGTGTCCTGACAGCTGTTTGCTGTGCACTCTGGTCCACCGACTGCTGTCTGCCGTCCACTGTGATATCCCAAGTGCTGTCTGCCGTCCACTGTGATCTCCCGACTGCTGTCTGCTGTCCACCCTGACGTTCCGACTGCGGTCTGTTGTCCACTGTGATTTCCCGACTGCTGTCTGCTGTCCACCCTGACACTCCGACTGCTGTCTGCTGTCCACTGTGATCTCCCGACTGCCGTCTGCTTTCCACTCTGGTGCCCCGACTGCTGTCTGCTGTCCAGTTTGATGTCCCAACTTCAGTCTGCTGTCCAGTGTGATGTCCCGACTGCTGTGTGCTGTCCACTGTGATCTCCCGACTGCTGTCTACTTTGCACTCTGATATCCCGACTGTTGTCTGCTGTGCACTCTGATATCCCGACTGCTGTCTGCTGTCCACTGTTATGTCTCGAATACTGTCTGCTGTCCACTCTGGTGTGCCGAATGCGGTCTGCTGTCCACTCTGACATTCCGACTACTGTCTGCTGTCCACTCTGGTGTCCCGACTGCTGTCTGCTGTCCTCTCTGGTGTCCTGACAGCTGTCTGCTGTGCACTCTGGTCCACTGACTGCTGTCTGCCATCCACTGTGATATCCCGAGTGCTGTCTGCCGTCCACTGTGATCTCCCGATTGCTGTCTGCTGTCCACTGTGATATCCCGACTGCTGTCTGCTGTCCACCCTGACATTCTGACTGCTGTCCACTGTCCACTGTGATTTTCCGACTGCTGTCTGCTGTCCACTGTGATCTCCCGACTGCTGTCTACTTTGCACTCTGATATCCCGACTGCTGTCTGCTGTCCACACTGATATCCCGACTGCTGTCTGCTGTCCACTGTGATGTCCCGACTGCTGTCTGCTGTCCACTCTGACATTCCGACTGCTGTCTGCTGTCCACTCTGCTATCCTGACTGCTGTCCACTCTGGTGTACCGACTGCGGTCTGCTGTACACTCTGGTGTCCTGACCTCAATCTGCTGTCTACTGTGATGTCCAAACTGCTGTCTGCTGTCCACTCTGGTGTCCCAACTGCTGTCTATTCTCCACTCTGGTGTCCCGACTGCAGTCTGCTGTACACTCTGGTGTCCCAACTGCCGTGTGCAGTCCACTGTGTTTTCCCAACTGCCATCTGCTGTCCACTGTGATGTCCCGACTGCTGTCTACAGTCCCCTCTGTTATCCCGACTGCTGTCTGCTGTCTACACTGACATTCCAACTGCTGTCTGCTGTCTACTCTGCTGTCCCGACTGCCGTCTGCTGTCCACTCTGCTGTCTCGACTGCCATCTGCTTTCCACTCTGGTGTCCTGGCTGCTGTCTGCTGTCCACTCTGGTGTCCGGACTGCTGTCCTCTATGGTGTCCTGACAGCTGTCTGCTGTGCACTCTGGTCCACTGACTGCTGTCTGCCAACCACTGTGATATCCCGAGTGCTGTCTGCCGTCCACTGTGATCTCCCGATTGCTGTCTGCTGTCCACTGTGATGTTCCGACTGCTGTCTGCTGTCCACCCTGACGTTCTGTCTGCTGTCCGCTGTCCACTGTGATTTCCCGACTGCTGTCTGCTGTCCACCCTGACATTCCGACTGTTGTCTGCTGTCCACTGTGATATCCCGACTGCTGTCTGCTGTCCACTGTGATGTTCCGACTGCTGTCTGCTGTCCACCCTGACGTTCTGTCTGCTGTCCGCTGTCCACTGTGATTTCCCGACTGCTGTCTGCTGTCCACCCTGACATTCCGACTGTTGTCTGCTGTCCACTGTTATGTCCCGAATACTGTCTGCTGTCTACTCTAATATCCCGACTGCTCTATGCTGGCTACTCTGCTGTCCTCTGTGATGTCCTGCCTGATGTCTGCTGTCCAGTTTAACATTACGACTGCTGTCTGCTGTCTATTCTGGTGCACCGATTGCTGTCTGCTGTCCACTTTGCTGTCCCGACTGCTGGCTTGTGTTCCCTCTGATATCCGGACGGTTGTCTACTGTCTACACTGACATTCCAACTGCTGTTTGCTGTCCACTCTGATGTCCCGTCTGCTGTCTGCTGTCCACACTGATATCCCGACTGCCATCTGCTTTCCACTCTGGTGTCCTGACTGCTGTCTGTTGTCCACTGTGATGTCCCGACTGCTGTCTGCTGTCCACTCTGATGTCCCGTCTGCTGTCTGTTGTCCACTGTGTTGTCCCGACTGCTGTCTGCTGTCCACTTTTATATCCCGACTGCTGTCTGCTGTCCACCCTGACATTCCGAATGCTGTCTGCTGTCCACTGTGTTATCCAAACTGCTGTCTGCTGTCCACCCTGACATTCCGACTGCTTTCTGCTGTCCACTGTGATCTCCCGACTGCCGTCTGTTGTCCACTGTGATCTCCCGACTGCTGTCTGTTGTCCACTGTGATGTCCCGACTGCTGTCTGCTGTCCACTGTGATGTCCGAACTGCTTGCTGTTGTCCTCTGTGATGACCCGACTGCTGTCTGCTGTCCACTCTGATGTCCCGACTGCTGTCTGTGTCCTCTGTGATGTCCTGCCTGATGTCTGCTGTCCAGTTTAACATTACGACTGCTGTCTGCTGTCTATTCTGGTGCACCGATTGCTGTCTGCTGTCCACTCTGCTGTCCCGACTGCTGGCTTGTGTTCCCTCTGATATCCGGACGGTTGTCTACTGTCTACACTGACATTCCAACTGCTGTTTGCTGTCCACTCTGCTGTCCCGTCTGCTGTCTGCTGTCCACACTGATATCCCGACTGCCATCTGCTTTCCACTCTGGTGTCCTGACTGCTGTCTGTTGTCCACTGTGATGTCCCGACTGCTGTCTGCTGTCCACTCTGATGTCCCGTCTGCTGTCTGTTGTCCACTGTGTTGTCCCGACTGCTGTCTGCTGTCCACTCTGATGTCTCGACTGCTGTCTGCTGTCCACTTTTATATCCCGACTGCTGTCTGCTGTCCACCCTGACATTCCGAATGCTGTCTGCTGTCCACTGTGTTATCCAAACTGCTGTCTGCTGTCCACCCTGACATTCTGACTGCTGTCTGTTGTCATCTGTGATGTCCCGACTGCTGTCTGCTGTCCATCCTGACATTACGACTGTTGTCTGCTGTCCACTGTGATATCCCGACTGCTGTCTGCTGTTCTCCCTGACATTCCGACTGCTGTCTGCTGTCCACCGTGATATCCCGACTGCTGTCTGCTGTCCACTGTGATATTCCGACTGCTGTCTGCTGTCCACCCTGACATTCCGACTGCTGTCTGCTGTCCAAGTTATAACCCGACTGCTGTCTGTTATCCACTCTGATGTCCCAACTGCCGTCTGCTGTCCACTGTGTTTTCCCGACTGCCGTCTACTGTCCACTTTGTTGTCCCGACTGCCGTCTACTGTCCCCTCTGATATCCCGACTGCTGTCTGCTGTCTACACTGACATTCCGACTGCTGTCTGCTGTCCACTCTGCTGTCCCGACTACTGTCTGCTGTCCACTCTGCTGTCCCGACTGCTGTCTGCTGTCTGCTGTGATATCCCGACTGATGTCTGCTGTCCGCTGTGATGTCCCAACTGTTGTCTGCTGTCCACTCTGGTGTCCCGACTTCTGTCTGCTTTCCACTATGGTGTCCCGGCTGCTGTCTTCTGTCCACTCTGGTGTCCCGACTGCTGTCTGCCATCCACTGTGATATCCTGAGTGCTGTCTGCTGTACACTCTGGTGTCCCTACTGCCGTCTGCTGTCCACTGTGATCTCCCGACTGCTGTCTGTTGTCCACTGTGATGTCCCGACTGCTGTCTGCTGTCCACTGTGATGTCCCGATTCCTGTCTGCTGTCTACTGTGATGTCCGGACTGCTGTCTGTTGTCCTCTGTGATGTCCCGACTGCTCTCTGCTGTCCAGCCTGACATTCTGACTGTTGTCTGCTGTCCACTGTGATATCCCGACTGCTGTCTGCTGTCCACACTGATATCCTGACTGCTGTCTGCTGTCCACTGTGATGTCCCGACTGCCATCTGCTTTCCACTCTGGTGTCCTGACTGCTGTCTGTTGTCCACTGTGATGTCCCGACTGCTGTCTGCTGTCCACTGTGATGTCCGGACTGCTTTCTGTTGTCCTCTGTGATGACCCGACTGCTGTCTGCTGTCCACTCTGATGTCCCGACTGCTGTCTGTGTCCTCTGTGATGTTCCGACTGCTGTCTGCTGTCCATCCTGACATTCCGACTGCTGTCTGCTGTCCACTGTGATGTCCCGACTGCTGTCTGCTGTCCACTCTGATGTCCCGTCTGCTGTCTGTTGTCCACTGTGTTGTCCCGACTGCTGTCTGCTGTCCACTGTGATATCTCGACTGCTGTCTGCTGTCCACTTTTATATCCCGACTGCTGTCTGCTGTCCACCCTGACATTCCGAATGCTGTCTGCTGTCCACTGTGTTATCCAAACTGCTGTCTGCTGTCCACCCTGACATTCCGACTGCTTTCTGCTGTCCACTCTGCTGTCCCGACTGCCGTCTGTTGTCCACTGTGATCTCCCGACTGCTGTCTGTTGTCCACTGTGATGTCCCGACTGCTGTCTGCTGTCCACTGTGATGTCCCGACTGCTGTCTGCTGTCCACTGTGATGTCCGGACTGCTGTCTGTTGTCCACTGTGAAGTCCCGCCTGCCGTCTGCTGTCTATTCTGTTGCACCGATTGCTGTCTGCTGTCCACTCTGCTGTCCCGACTGCCGTCCGCTGTCCACTCTGATGTCCCAACTGCTGTCTGCTGTCCACTATGATATTCTGACTGCCGTCTGCTGACCACACTGATATCCCGACTGCTGTCTGCTGTCCAAGTGATATCCCGACTGCTGTCTTCTGTCCACTCTGCTGTCCCGACTGCTGACTTGTGTTCCCTCTGATACCCCGACTGATGTCTGCTGTCCACTGTGATATCCCGACTGCTGCCTGCTGTCCATTGTGATGTCCCAACTGCTGTCTGCTGTCCACTCTGATGTCCCGACTGCTGTCTGCTGTCCACTGTGATCTCCCTACTGCTGTCTGCTGTCCACTCTGATGTCCCGACTGCTGTCTGCTGTCCACTGTGATCTCCCTACTGCTGTCTGCTGTGCACTCTGATGTCCCGACTGCTGTCTGCTGTCCACTGTTATGTCCCGACTGCTGTCTGCTGTCCACTGTTATGTCCCGAATACTGTCTGCTGTCTACTCTAATATCCCGACTGCTCTATGCTGGCTACTCTGCTGTCCTCTGTGATGTCCTGCCTGATGTCTGCTGTCCAGTTTAACATTACGACTGCTGTCTGCTGTCTATTCTGGTGCACCGATTGCTGTCTGCTGTCCACTTTGCTGTCCCGACTGCTGGCTTGTGTTCCCTCTGATATCCGGACGGTTGTCTACTGTCTACACTGACATTCCAACTGCTGTTTGCTGTCCACTCTGATGTCCCGTCTGCTGTCTGCTGTCCACACTGATATCCCGACTGCCATCTGCTTTCCACTCTGGTGTCCTGACTGCTGTCTGTTGTCCACTGTGATGTCCCGACTGCTGTCTGCTGTCCACTCTGATGTCCCGTCTGCTGTCTGTTGTCCACTGTGTTGTCCCGACTGCTGTCTACAGTCCCCTCTGTTATCCCGATTGCTGTCTGCTGTCTACACTGACATTCCAACTGCTGTCTGCTGTCTACTCTGCTGTCCCGACTGCCGTCTGCTGTCCACTCTGCTGTCTCGACTGCCATCTGCTTTCCACTCTGGTGTCCTGGCTGCTGTCTGCTGTCCACTCTGGTGTCCCGACTGCTGTCTGCTGTCTTCTCTGGTGTCCTGACAGCTGTCTGCTGTGCACTCTGGTCCACTGACTGCTGTCTGCCATCCACTGTGATATCCCGAGTGCTGTCTGCGTTCCACTGTGATCTCCCGATTGCTGTCTGCTGTCCACTGTGATTATTCCGACTGCTGTCTGCTGTCCACCCTGACGTTCTGTCTGCTGTCTGCTGACCACTGTGATATCCCGACTGCCGTCTGCTGTCCACTCTGACATTCTGACTGCTGTCTGCTGCCTACTCTGGTGTCCCGACTGCTGTCTGCTGTCCACTCTGGTGTCCCGACTGCTGTCTGCTGTCCACTCTGCTATCCTGACTGCTGTCCACTCTGGTGTACCGACTGCGGTCTGCTGTACACTCTTGTGTCCTGACTGCAATCTGCTGTCTACTGTGATGTCCAAACTGCTGTCTGCTGTCCACTCTGGTGTCCCAACTGCTGTCTATTTTCCACTCTGGTGTCCCGACTGCAGTCTGCTGTACACTCTGGTGTCCCGACTGCAGTCTGCTGTCCACTGTGTTTTCCCAACTGCCATCTGCTGTCCACTGTGATGTCCCGACTGCTGTCTACTGTCCCCTCTGTTATCCCGACTGCTATCTGCTGTCTACACTGACATACCAACTGCAGTCTGCTGTCCACTCTGCTGTCCCAACTGCTGTCTGCTGTCCACTGTGATGTCCCAACTGCCGTCTGCTGTCCACTCTGGTGTCCCGACTGCTGTCCTCTCTGGTGTCCTGACAGCTGTCTGCTGTGCACTCTGGTCCACCGACTGCTGTCTGCCGTCCACTGTGATATCCCAAGTGCTGTCTGCTGTCTACCCTGACATTCCGACTGCTGTCTGCTGTCTACTGTGATATCCCGACTGCTGTCTGCTGTCCACACTGATATCCCGACTGCTGTCTGCTGTCCACTCTGACATTCCGACTGCTGTCTGCTGTCCACTCTGCTATCCTGACTGCTGTCCACTCTGGTGTACCGACTGCGGTCTGCTGTACACTCTGGTGTCCTGACTGCAACCTGCTGTCTACTGTGATGTCCAAACTGCTGTCTGCTGTCCATTCTGGTGTCCCGACTGCTGTCTGCAGTCCACTCTGCTATCCTGACTGCTGTCCACTCTGGTGTACCAACTGCTGTCTATTTTCCACTCTGGTGTCCTGTACACTCTGGTGTCCCGACTGCAGTCTGCTGTCCACTGTGTTTTCCCAACTGCCATCTGCTGTCCACTGTGATGTCCCGACTGCTGTCTACTGTCCCCTCTGTTATCCCGACTGCTATCTGCTTACACTGACATTCCAACTGCTGTCTGCTGTCCACTCTGCTGTCCCAACTGCTGTCTGCTGTCCACTGTGATGTCCCAACTGCCGTCTGCTGTCCACTCTGGTGTCCCGACTGCTGTCCTCTCTGGTGTCCTGACAGCAGTCTGCTGTGCAATCTGGTCCACTGACTGCTGTCTGCCATCCAGTGTGATCTCCCGACTGCTGTCTGCTGTCCACCCTGACATTCCAACTGCTGTCTGCTGTCCACTGTGATATCCCGACTGCTGTCTGCTGTCCACCCTGACATTTTGACAGCTGTCTGCTGTCAACTGTTATGTCTCGAATACTGTCTGCTATCTACTCTAATACCCCGACTGCCCTCTGCTGGCTACTCTGCTGTCCACTGCGATGTCCCAGCTGCCGTCTGCTTTCCACTCTGGTGTCCTGGCTGCTGTCTGCTGTCCACTCTGGTGTCCCGACTGCTGTCCTCTCTGGTGTCCTGACAGCTGTCTGCTGTGCACTCTGGTCCACCGACTGCTGTCTGCCGTCCACTGTGATATCCCAAGTGCTGTCTGCCGTCCACTGTGATCTCCCGACTGCTGTCTGCTTTCCACTCTGGTGCCCCGACTGCTGTCTGCTGTCCAGTGTGATGTCCCGACTGCTGTGTGCTGTCCACTGTGATCTCCCGACTGCTGTCTACTTTGCACTCTGATATCCCGACTATTGTCTGCTGTGCACTCTGATATCCCGACTGCTGTCTGCTGTCCACTGTTATGTCTCGAATACTGTCTGCTGTCCACTCTGGTGTACCGACTGCGGTCTGCTGTCCACTCTGACATTCCGACTGCTGTCTGCTGTCCTCTCTGGTGTCCTGACAGCTGTCTGCTGTGCACTCTGGTCCACTGACTGCTGTCTGCCATCCACTGTGATATCCCAAGTGCTGTCTGACGTCCACTGTGATCTCCCGATTGCTGTCTGCTGTCCACTGTGATGTCCCGACTGCTGTCTGCTGTCCACCCTGACGTTCTGACTGCTGTCCGCTGTCCACTGTGATTTCCCGACTGCTGTCTGCTGTCTACCCTGACATTCCGACTGCTGTCTGCTGTCTACTGTGATATCCCGACTGCTGTCTGCTGTCCACACTGATATCCCGACTGCTGTCTGCTGTCCACACTGATATCCCGACTGCTGTCTGCTGTCCACTGTGATGTCCCGACTGCTGTCTGCTGTCCACTCTGCTATCCTGACTGCTGTCCACTCTGGTGTACCGACTGCGGTCTGCTGTACACTCTTGTGTCCTGACTGCAATCTGCTGTCTACTGTGATGTCCAAACTGCTGTCTGCTGTCCACTCTGGTGTCCCAACTGCTGTCTATTTTCCACTCTGGTGTCCCGACTGCAGTCTGCTGTACACTCTGGTGTCCCGACTGCAGTCTGCTGTCCACTGTGTTTTCCCAACTGCCATCTGCTGTCCACTGTGATGTCCCGACTGCTGTCTACTGTCCCCTCTGTTATTCCGACTGCTATCTGCTGTCTACACTGACATACCAACTGCTGTCTGCTGTCCACTCTGCTGTCCCAACTGCTGTCTGCTGTCCACTGTGATGTCCCAACTGCCGTCTGCTGTCCACTCTGGTGTCCCGACTGCTGTCCCCTCTGGTGTCCTGACAGCTGTCTGCTGTGCAATCTGGTCCACCGACTGCTGTCTGCCATCCAGTGTGATCTCCTGACTGCTGTCTGCTGTCCACCCTGACATTCCAACTGCTGTCTGCTGTCCACTGTGATATCCCGACTGCTGTCTGCTGTCCACCCTGACATTTTGACTGCTGTCTGCTGTCAACTGTTATGTCTCGAATACTGTCTGCTATCTACTCTAATATCCCGACTGCCCTCTGCTGGCTACTCTGCTGTCCACTGCGATGTCCCAGCTGCCGTCTGCTTTCCACTCTGGTGTCCTGGCTGCTGTCTGCTGTCCACTCTGGTGTCCCGACTGCTGTCCTCTCTGGTGTCCTGACAGCTGTTTGCTGTGCACTCTGGTCCACCGACTGCTGTCTGCCGTCCACTGTGATATCCCAAGTGCTGTCTGCCGTCCACTGTGATCTCCCGACTGCTGTCTGCTGTCCACCCTGACGTTCCGACTGCGGTCTGTTGTCCACTGTGATTTCCCGACTGCTGTCTGCTGTCCACCCTGACACTCCGACTGCTGTCTGCTGTCCACTGTGATCTCCCGACTGCCGTCTGCTTTCCACTCTGGTGCCCCGACTGCTGTCTGCTGTCCAGTTTGATGTCCCAACTTCAGTCTGCTGTCCAGTGTGATGTCCCGACTGCTGTGTGCTGTCCACTGTGATCTCCCGACTGCTGTCTACTTTGCACTCTGATATCCCGACTGTTGTCTGCTGTGCACTCTGATATCCCGACTGCTGTCTGCTGTCCACTGTTATGTCTCGAATACTGTCTGCTGTCCACTCTGGTGTGCCGAATGCGGTCTGCTGTCCACTCTGACATTCCGACTACTGTCTGCTGTCCACTCTGGTGTCCCGACTGCTGTCTGCTGTCCTCTCTGGTGTCCTGACAGCTGTCTGCTGTGCACTCTGGTCCACTGACTGCTGTCTGCCATCCACTGTGATATCCCGAGTGCTGTCTGCCGTCCACTGTGATCTCCCGATTGCTGTCTGCTGTCCACTGTGATATCCCGACTGCTGTCTGCTGTCCACCCTGACATTCTGACTGCTGTCCACTGTCCACTGTGATTTTCCGACTGCTGTCTGCTGTCCACTGTGATCTCCCGACTGCTGTCTACTTTGCACTCTGATATCCCGACTGCTGTCTGCTGTCCACACTGATATCCCGACTGCTGTCTGCTGTCCACTGTGATGTCCCGACTGCTGTCTGCTGTCCACTCTGACATTCCGACTGCTGTCTGCTGTCCACTCTGCTATCCTGACTGCTGTCCACTCTGGTGTACCGACTGCGGTCTGCTGTACACTCTGGTGTCCTGACCTCAATCTGCTGTCTACTGTGATGTCCAAACTGCTGTCTGCTGTCCACTCTGGTGTCCCAACTGCTGTCTATTCTCCACTCTGGTGTCCCGACTGCAGTCTGCTGTACACTCTGGTGTCCCAACTGCCGTGTGCAGTCCACTGTGTTTTCCCAACTGCCATCTGCTGTCCACTGTGATGTCCCGACTGCTGTCTACAGTCCCCTCTGTTATCCCGACTGCTGTCTGCTGTCTACACTGACATTCCAACTGCTGTCTGCTGTCTACTCTGCTGTCCCGACTGCCGTCTGCTGTCCACTCTGCTGTCTCGACTGCCATCTGCTTTCCACTCTGGTGTCCTGGCTGCTGTCTGCTGTCCACTCTGGTGTCCGGACTGCTGTCCTCTATGGTGTCCTGACAGCTGTCTGCTGTGCACTCTGGTCCACTGACTGCTGTCTGCCAACCACTGTGATATCCCGAGTGCTGTCTGCCGTCCACTGTGATCTCCCGATTGCTGTCTGCTGTCCACTGTGATGTTCCGACTGCTGTCTGCTGTCCACCCTGACGTTCTGTCTGCTGTCCGCTGTCCACTGTGATTTCCCGACTGCTGTCTGCTGTCCACCCTGACATTCCGACTGTTGTCTGCTGTCCACTGTGATATCCCGACTGCTGTCTGCTGTCCACTGTGATGTTCCGACTGCTGTCTGCTGTCCACCCTGACGTTCTGTCTGCTGTCCGCTGTCCACTGTGATTTCCCGACTGCTGTCTGCTGTCCACCCTGACATTCCGACTGTTGTCTGCTGTCCACTGTTATGTCCCGAATACTGTCTGCTGTCTACTCTAATATCCCGACTGCTCTATGCTGGCTACTCTGCTGTCCTCTGTGATGTCCTGCCTGATGTCTGCTGTCCAGTTTAACATTACGACTGCTGTCTGCTGTCTATTCTGGTGCACCGATTGCTGTCTGCTGTCCACTTTGCTGTCCCGACTGCTGGCTTGTGTTCCCTCTGATATCCGGACGGTTGTCTACTGTCTACACTGACATTCCAACTGCTGTTTGCTGTCCACTCTGATGTCCCGTCTGCTGTCTGCTGTCCACACTGATATCCCGACTGCCATCTGCTTTCCACTCTGGTGTCCTGACTGCTGTCTGTTGTCCACTGTGATGTCCCGACTGCTGTCTGCTGTCCACTCTGATGTCCCGTCTGCTGTCTGTTGTCCACTGTGTTGTCCCGACTGCTGTCTGCTGTCCACTTTTATATCCCGACTGCTGTCTGCTGTCCACCCTGACATTCCGAATGCTGTCTGCTGTCCACTGTGTTATCCAAACTGCTGTCTGCTGTCCACCCTGACATTCCGACTGCTTTCTGCTGTCCACTGTGATCTCCCGACTGCCGTCTGTTGTCCACTGTGATCTCCCGACTGCTGTCTGTTGTCCACTGTGATGTCCCGACTGCTGTCTGCTGTCCACTGTGATGTCCGAACTGCTTGCTGTTGTCCTCTGTGATGACCCGACTGCTGTCTGCTGTCCACTCTGATGTCCCGACTGCTGTCTGTGTCCTCTGTGATGTCCTGCCTGATGTCTGCTGTCCAGTTTAACATTACGACTGCTGTCTGCTGTCTATTCTGGTGCACCGATTGCTGTCTGCTGTCCACTCTGCTGTCCCGACTGCTGGCTTGTGTTCCCTCTGATATCCGGACGGTTGTCTACTGTCTACACTGACATTCCAACTGCTGTTTGCTGTCCACTCTGCTGTCCCGTCTGCTGTCTGCTGTCCACACTGATATCCCGACTGCCATCTGCTTTCCACTCTGGTGTCCTGACTGCTGTCTGTTGTCCACTGTGATGTCCCGACTGCTGTCTGCTGTCCACTCTGATGTCCCGTCTGCTGTCTGTTGTCCACTGTGTTGTCCCGACTGCTGTCTGCTGTCCACTCTGATGTCTCGACTGCTGTCTGCTGTCCACTTTTATATCCCGACTGCTGTCTGCTGTCCACCCTGACATTCCGAATGCTGTCTGCTGTCCACTGTGTTATCCAAACTGCTGTCTGCTGTCCACCCTGACATTCTGACTGCTTTCTGCTGTCCACTCTGCTGTCCCGACTGCTGTCTGCTCTCCATCCTGACATTCCGACTGCTGTCTGCTGTCCACTGTGATGTCCCGACTGCTGTCTGCTGTCCATCCTGACATTCCGACTGCTGTCTGTTGTCATCTGTGATGTCCCGACTGCTGTCTGCTGTCCATCCTGACATTACGACTGTTGTCTGCTGTCCACTGTGATATCCCGACTGCTATCTGCTGTTCTCCCTGACATTCCGACTGCTGTCTGCTGTCCACCGTGATATCCCGACTGCTGTCTGCTGTCCACTGTGATATTCCGACTGCTGTCTGCTGTCCACCCTGACATTCCGACTGCTGTCTGCTGTCCACTGTGATGTCCCGATTCCTGTCTGCTGTCTACTGTGATGTCCGGACTGCTGTCTGTTGTCCTCTGTGATGTCCCGACTGCTCTCTGCTGTCCAGCCTGACATTCTGACTGTTGTCTGCTGTCCACTGTGATATCCCGACTGCTGTCTGCTGTCCACACTGATATCCTGACTGCTGTCTGCTGTCCACTGTGATGTCCCGACTGCCATCTGCTTTCCACTCTGGTGTCCTGACTGCTGTCTGTTGTCCACTGTGATGTCCCGACTGCTGTCTGCTGTCCACTGTGATGTCCGGACTGCTTTCTGTTGTCCTCTGTGATGACCCGACTGCTGTCTGCTGTCCACTCTGATGTCCCGACTGCTGTCTGTGTCCTCTGTGATGTTCCGACTGCTGTCTGCTGTCCATCCTGACATTCCGACTGCTGTCTGCTGTCCACTGTGATGTCCCGACTGCTGTCTGCTGTCCACTCTGATGTCCCGTCTGCTGTCTGTTGTCCACTGTGTTGCCCCGACTGCTGTCTGCTGTCCACTGTGATATCTCGACTGCTGTCTGCTGTCCACTTTTATATCCCGACTGCTGTCTGCTGTCCACCCTGACATTCCGAATGCTGTCTGCTGTCCACTGTGTTATCCAAACTGCTGTCTGCTGTCCACCCTGACATTCCGACTGCTTTCTGCTGTCCACTCTGCTGTCCCGACTGCCGTCTGTTGTCCACTGTGATCTCCCGACTGCTGTCTGTTGTCCACTGTGATGTCCCGACTGCTGTCTGCTGTCCACTGTGATGTCCCGACTGCTGTCTGCTGTCCACTGTGATGTCCGGACTGCTGTCTGTTGTCCACTGTGAAGTCCCGCCTGCCGTCTGCTGTCTATTCTGTTGCACCGATTGCTGTCTGCTGTCCACTCTGCTGTCCCGACTGCCGTCCGCTGTCCACTCTGATGTCCCAACTGCTGTCTGCTGTCCACTATGATATTCTGACTGCCGTCTGCTGACCACACTGATATCCCGACTGCTGTCTGCTGTCCAAGTGATATCCCGACTGCTGTCTTCTGTCCACTCTGCTGTCCCGACTGCTGACTTGTGTTCCCTCTGATACCCCGACTGATGTCTGCTGTCCACTGTGATATCCCGACTGCTGCCTGCTGTCCATTGTGATGTCCCAACTGCTGTCTGCTGTCCACTCTGATGTCCCGACTGCTGTCTGCTGTCCACTGTGATCTCCCTACTGCTGTCTGCTGTCCACTCTGAAGTCCCGACTGCTGTCTGCTGTCCACTGTGATCTCCCGACTGCTGTCTGCTGTGCACTCTGATGTCCCGACTGCTGTCTGCTGTCCACTGTTATGTCCCGACTGCTGTCTGCTGTCCACTGTTATGTCCCGAATACTGTCTGCTGTCTACTCTAATATCCCGACTGCTCTATGCTGGCTACTCTGCTGTCCTCTGTGATGTCCTGCCTGATGTCTGCTGTCCAGTTTAACATTACGACTGCTGTCTGCTGTCTATTCTGGTGCACCGATTGCTGTCTGCTGTCCACTTTGCTGTCCCGACTGCTGGCTTGTGTTCCCTCTGATATCCGGACGGTTGTCTACTGTCTACACTGACATTCCAACTGCTGTTTGCTGTCCACTCTGATGTCCCGTCTGCTGTCTGCTGTCCACACTGATATCCCGACTGCCATCTGCTTTCCACTCTGGTGTCCTGACTGCTGTCTGTTGTCCACTGTGATGTCCCGACTGCTGTCTGCTGTCCACTCTGATGTCCCGTCTGCTGTCTGTTGTCCACTGTGTTGTCCCGACTGCTGTCTGCTGTCCACTTTTATATCCCGACTGCTGTCTGCTGTCCACCCTGACATTCCGAATGCTGTCTGCTGTCCACTGTGTTATCCAAACTGCTGTCTGCTGTCCACCCTGACATTCCGACTGCTTTCTGCTGTCCACTCTGCTGTCCCGACTGCCGTCTGTTGTCCACTGTGATCTCCCGACTGCTGTCTGTTGTCCACTGTGATGTCCCGACTGCTGTCTGCTGTCCACTGTGATGTCCGAACTGCTTGCTGTTGTCCTCTGTGATGACCCGACTGCTGTCTGCTGTCCACTCTGATGTCCCGACTGCTGTCTGTGTCCTCTGTGATGTCCTGCCTGATGTCTGCTGTCCAGTTTAACATTACGACTGCTGTCTGCTGTCTATTCTGGTGCACCGATTGCTGTCTGCTGTCCACTCTGCTGTCCCGACTGCTGGCTTGTGTTCCCTCTGATATCCGGACGGTTGTCTACTGTCTACACTGACATTCCAACTGCTGTTTGCTGTCCACTCTGCTGTCCCGTCTGCTGTCTGCTGTCCACACTGATATCCCGACTGCCATCTGCTTTCCACTCTGGTGTCCTGACTGCTGTCTGTTGTCCACTGTGATGTCCCGACTGCTGTCTGCTGTCCACTCTGATGTCCCGTCTGCTGTCTGTTGTCCACTGTGTTGTCCCGACTGCTGTCTGCTGTCCACTCTGATGTCTCGACTGCTGTCTGCTGTCCACTTTTATATCCCGACTGCTGTCTGCTGTCCACCCTGACATTCCGAATGCTGTCTGCTGTCCACTGTGTTATCCAAACTGCTGTCTGCTGTCCACCCTGACATTCTGACTGCTTTCTGCTGTCCACTCTGCTGTCCCGACTGCTGTCTGCTGTCCATCCTGACATTCCGACTGCTGTCTGCTGTCCACTGTGATGTCCCGACTGCTGTCTGCTGTCCATCCTGACATTCCGACTGCTGTCTGTTGTCATCTGTGATGTCCCGACTGCTGTCTGCTGTCCATCCTGACATTACGACTGTTGTCTGCTGTCCACTGTGATATCCCGACTGCTGTCTGCTGTTCTCCCTGACATTCCGACTGCTGTCTGCTGTCCACCGTGATATCCCGACTGCTGTCTGCTGTCCACTGTGATATTCCGACTGCTGTCTGCTGTCCACCCTGACATTCCGACTGCTGTCTGCTGTCCAAGTGATAACCCGACTGCTGTCTGTTATCCACTCTGATGTCCCAACTGCCGTCTGCTGTCCACTGTGTTTTCCCGACTGCCGTCTACTGTCCACTTTGTTGTCCCGACTGCCGTCTACTGTCCCCTCTGATATCCCGACTGCTGTCTGCTGTCTACACTGACATTCCGACTGCTGTCTGCTGTCCACTCTGCTGTCCCGACTACTGTCTGCTGTCCACTCTGCTGTCCCGACTGCTGTCTGCTGTCTGCTGTGATATCCCGACTGATGTCTGCTGTCCGCTGTGATGTCCCAACTGTTGTCTGCTGTCCACTCTGGTGTCCCGACTTCTGTCTGCTTTCCACTATGGTGTCCCGGCTGCTGTCTTCTGTCCACTCTGGTGTCCCGACTGCTGTCTGCCATCCACTGTGATATCCTGAGTGCTGTCTGCTGTACACTCTGGTGTCCCTACTGCCGTCTGCTGTCCACTGTGATCTCCCGACTGCTGTCTGTTGTCCACTGTGATGTCCCGACTGCTGTCTGCTGTCCACTGTGATGTCCCGATTCCTGTCTGCTGTCTACTGTGATGTCCGGACTGCTGTCTGTTGTCCTCTGTGATGTCCCGACTGCTCTCTGCTGTCCAGCCTGACATTCTGACTGTTGTCTGCTGTCCACTGTGATATCCCGACTGCTGTCTGCTGTCCACACTGATATCCTGACTGCTGTCTGCTGTCCACTGTGATGTCCCGACTGCCATCTGCTTTCCACTCTGGTGTCCTGACTGCTGTCTGTTGTCCACTGTGATGTCCCGACTGCTGTCTGCTGTCCACTGTGATGTCCGGACTGCTTTCTGTTGTCCTCTGTGATGACCCGACTGCTGTCTGCTGTCCACTCTGATGTCCCGACTGCTGTCTGTGTCCTCTGTGATGTTCCGACTGCTGTCTGCTGTCCATCCTGACATTCCGACTGCTGTCTGCTGTCCACTGTGATATCCCGACTGCTGTCTGCTGTCCACACTGATATCCTGACTGCTGTCTGCTGTCCACTGTGATGTCCCGACTGCCATCTGCTTTCCACTCTGGTGTCCTGACTGCTGTCTGTTGTCCACTGTGATGTCCCGACTGCTGTCTGCTGTCCACTGTGATGTCCGGACTGCTTTCTGTTGTCCTCTGTGATGACCCGACTGCTGTCTGCTGTCCACTCTGATGTCCCGACTGCTGTCTGTGTCCTCTGTGATGTTCCGACTGCTGTCTGCTGTCCATCCTGACATTCCGACTGCTGTCTGCTGTCCACTGTGATGTCCCGACTGCTGTCTGCTGTCCACTCTGATGTCCCGTCTGCTGTCTGTTGTCCACTGTGTTGTCCCGACTGCTGTCTGCTGTCCACTGTGATATCTCGACTGCTGTCTGCTGTCCACTTTTATATCCCGACTGCTGTCTGCTGTCCACCCTGACATTCCGAATGCTGTCTGCTGTCCACTGTGTTATCCAAACTGCTGTCTGCTGTCCACCCTGACATTCTGACTGCTTTCTGCTGTCCACTCTGCTGTCCCGACTGCTGTCTGCTGTCCATCCTGACATTCCGACTGCTGTCTGCTGTCCACTGTGATGTCCCGACTGCTGTCTGCTGTCCATCCTGACATTCCGACTGCTGTCTGTTGTCATCTGTGATGTCCCGACTGCTGTCTGCTGTCCATCCTGACATTACGACTGTTGTCTGCTGTCCACTGTGATATCCCGACTGCTGTCTGCTGTTCTCCCTGACATTCCGACTGCTGTCTGCTGTCCACTGTGATGTCCCGACTGCCATCTGCTTTCCACTCTGGTGTCCTGACTGCTGTCTGTTGTCCACTGTGATGTCCCGACTGCTGTCTGCTGTCCACTGTGATGTCCGGACTGCTTTCTGTTGTCCTCTGTGATGACCCGACTGCTGTCTGCTGTCCACTCTGATGTCCCGACTGCTGTCTGTGTCCTCTGTGATGTTCCGACTGCTGTCTGCTGTCCATCCTGACATTCCGACTGCTGTCTGCTGTCCACTGTGATATCCCGACTGCTGTCTGCTGTCCACACTGATATCCTGACTGCTGTCTGCTGTCCACTGTGATGTCCCGACTGCCATCTGCTTTCCACTCTGGTGTCCTGACTGCTGTCTGTTGTCCACTGTGATGTCCCGACTGCTGTCTGCTGTCCACTGTGATGTCCGGACTGCTTTCTGTTGTCCTCTGTGATGACCCGACTGCTGTCTGCTGTCCACTCTGATGTCCCGACTGCTGTCTGTGTCCTCTGTGATGTTCCGACTGCTGTCTGCTGTCCATCCTGACATTCCGACTGCTGTCTGCTGTCCACTGTGATGTCCCGACTGCTGTCTGCTGTCCACTCTGATGTCCCGTCTGCTGTCTGTTGTCCACTGTGTTGTCCCGACTGCTGTCTGCTGTCCACTGTGATATCTCGACTGCTGTCTGCTGTCCACTTTTATATCCCGACTGCTGTCTGCTGTCCACCCTGACATTCCGAATGCTGTCTGCTGTCCACTGTGTTATCCAAACTGCTGTCTGCTGTCCACCCTGACATTCCGACTGCTTTCTGCTGTCCACTCTGCTGTCCCGACTGCCGTCTGTTGTCCACTGTGATCTCCCGACTGCTGTCTGTTGTCCACTGTGATGTCCCGACTGCTGTCTGCTGTCCACTGTGATGTCCCGACTGCTGTCTGCTGTCCACTGTGATGTCCGGACTGCTGTCTGTTGTCCACTGTGAAGTCCCGCCTGCCGTCTGCTGTCTATTCTGTTGCACCGATTGCTGTCTGCTGTCCACTCTGCTGTCCCGACTGCCGTCCGCTGTCCACTCTGATGTCCCAACTGCTGTCTGCTGTCCACTATGATATTCTGACTGCCGTCTGCTGACCACACTGATATCCCGACTGCTGTCTGCTGTCCAAGTGATATCCCGACTGCTGTCTTCTGTCCACTCTGCTGTCCCGACTGCTGACTTGTGTTCCCTCTGATACCCCGACTGATGTCTGCTGTCCACTGTGATATCCCGACTGCTGCCTGCTGTCCATTGTGATGTCCCAACTGCTGTCTGCTGTCCACTCTGATGTCCCGACTGCTGTCTGCTGTCCACTGTGATCTCCCTACTGCTGTCTGCTGTCCACTCTGATGTCCCGACTGCTGTCTGCTGTCCACTGTGATCTCCCGACTGCTGTCTGCTGTGCACTCTGATGTCCCGACTGCTGTCTGCTGTCCACTGTTATGTCCCGACTGCTGTCTGCTGTCCACTGTTATGTCCCGAATACTGTCTGCTGTCTACTCTAATATCCCGACTGCTCTATGCTGGCTACTCTGCTGTCCTCTGTGATGTCCTGCCTGATGTCTGCTGTCCAGTTTAACATTACGACTGCTGTCTGCAGTCTATTCTGGTGCACCGATTGCTGTCTGCTGTCCACTTTGCTGTCCCGACTGCTGGCTTGTGTTCCCTCTGATATCCGGACGGTTGTCTACTGTCTACACTGACATTCCAACTGCTGTTTGCTGTCCACTCTGATGTCCCGTCTGCTGTCTGCTGTCCACACTGATATCCCGACTGCCATCTGCTTTCCACTCTGGTGTCCTGACTGCTGTCTGTTGTCCACTGTGATGTCCCGACTGCTGTCTGCTGTCCACTGTGATGTCCGGACTGCTTTCTGTTGTCCTCTGTGATGACCCGACTGCTGTCTGCTGTTCTCCCTGACATTCCGACTGCTGTCTGCTGTCCACTGTGATGTCCCGACTGCCATCTGCTTTCCACTCTGGTGTCCTGACTGCTGTCTGTTGTCCACTGTGATGTCCCGACTGCTGTCTGCTGTCCACTGTGATGTCCGGACTGCTTTCTGTTGTCCTCTGTGATGACCCGACTGCTGTCTGCTGTCCACTCTGATGTCCCGACTGCTGTCTGTGTCCTCTGTGATGTTCCGACTGCTGTCTGCTGTCCATCCTGACATTCCGACTGCTGTCTGCTGTCCACTGTGATATCCCGACTGCTGTCTGCTGTCCACACTGATATCCTGACTGCTGTCTGCTGTCCACTGTGATGTCCCGACTGCCATCTGCTTTCCACTCTGGTGTCCTGACTGCTGTCTGTTGTCCACTGTGATGTCCCGACTGCTGTCTGCTGTCCACTGTGATGTCCGGACTGCTTTCTGTTGTCCTCTGTGATGACCCGACTGCTGTCTGCTGTCCACTCTGATGTCCCGACTGCTGTCTGTGTCCTCTGTGATGTTCCGACTGCTGTCTGCTGTCCATCCTGACATTCCGACTGCTGTCTGCTGTCCACTGTGATTTCCCGACTGCTGTCTGCTGTCCACTCTGATGTCCCGTCTGCTGTCTGTTGTCCACTGTGTTGTCCCGACTGCTGTCTGCTGTCCACTGTGATATCTCGACTGCTGTCTGCTGTCCACTTTTATATCCCGACTGCTGTCTGCTGTCCACCCTGACATTCCGAATGCTGTCTGCTGTCCACTGTGTTATCCAAACTGCTGTCTGCTGTCCACCCTGACATTCCGACTGCTTTCTGCTGTCCACTCTGCTGTCCCGACTGCCGTCTGTTGTCCACTGTGATCTCCCGACTGCTGTCTGTTGTCCACTGTGATGTCCCGACTGCTGTCTGCTGTCCACTGTGATGTCCCGACTGCTGTCTGCTGTCCACTGTGATGTCCGGACTGCTGTCTGTTGTCCACTGTGAAGTCCCGCCTGCCGTCTGCTGTCTATTCTGTTGCACCGATTGCTGTCTGCTGTCCACTCTGCTGTCCCGACTGCCGTCCGCTGTCCACTCTGATGTCCCAACTGCTGTCTGCTGTCCACTATGATATTCTGACTGCCGTCTGCTGACCACACTGATATCCCGACTGCTGTCTGCTGTCCAAGTGATATCCCGACTGCTGTCTTCTGTCCACTCTGCTGTCCCGACTGCTGACTTGTGTTCCCTCTGATACCCCGACTGATGTCTGCTGTCCACTGTGATATCCCGACTGCTGCCTGCTGTCCATTGTGATGTCCCAACTGCTGTCTGCTGTCCACTCTGATGTCCCGACTGCTGTCTGCTGTCCACTGTGATCTCCCTACTGCTGTCTGCTGTCCACTCTGATGTCCCGACTGCTGTCTGCTGTCCACTGTGATCTCCCGACTGCTGTCTGCTGTGCACTCTGATGTCCCGACTGCTGTCTGCTGTCCACTGTTATGTCCCGACTGCTGTCTGCTGTCCACTGTTATGTCCCGAATACTGTCTGCTGTCTACTCTAATATCCCGACTGCTCTATGCTGGCTACTCTGCTGTCCTCTGTGATGTCCTGCCTGATGTCTGCTGTCCAGTTTAACATTACGACTGCTGTCTGCAGTCTATTCTGGTGCACCGATTGCTGTCTGCTGTCCACTTTGCTGTCCCGACTGCTGGCTTGTGTTCCCTCTGATATCCGGACGGTTGTCTACTGTCTACACTGACATTCCAACTGCTGTTTGCTGTCCACTCTGATGTCCCGTCTGCTGTCTGCTGTCCACACTGATATCCCGACTGCCATCTGCTTTCCACTCTGGTGTCCTGACTGCTGTCTGTTGTCCACTGTGATGTCCCGACTGCTGTCTGCTGTCCACTCTGATGTCCCGTCTGCTGTCTGTTGTCCACTGTGTTGTCCCGACTGCTGTCTGCTGTCCACTTTTATATCCCGACTGCTGTCTGCTGTCCACCCTGACATTCCGAATGCTGTCTGCTGTCCACTGTGTTATCCAAACTGCTGTCTGCTGTCCACCCTGACATTCCGACTGCTTTCTGCTGTCCACTCTGCTGTCCCGACTGCCGTCTGTTGTCCACTGTGATCTCCCGACTGCTGTCTGTTGTCCACTGTGATGTCCCGACTGCTGTCTGCTGTCCACTGTGATGTCCGAACTGCTTGCTGTTGTCCTCTGTGATGACCCGACTGCTGTCTGCTGTCCACTCTGATGTCCCGACTGCTGTCTGTGTCCTCTGTGATGTCCTGCCTGATGTCTGCTGTCCAGTTTAACATTACGACTGCTGTCTGCTGTCTATTCTGGTGCACCGATTGCTGTCTGCTGTCCACTCTGCTGTCCCGACTGCTGGCTTGTGTTCCCTCTGATATCCGGACGGTTGTCTACTGTCTACACTGACATTCCAACTGCTGTTTGCTGTCCACTCTGCTGTCCCGTCTGCTGTCTGCTGTCCACACTGATATCCCGACTGCCATCTGCTTTCCACTCTGGTGTCCTGACTGCTGTCTGTTGTCCACTGTGATGTCCCGACTGCTGTCTGCTGTCCACTCTGATGTCCCGTCTGCTGTCTGTTGTCCACTGTGTTGTCCCGACTGCTGTCTGCTGTCCACTCTGATGTCTCGACTGCTGTCTGCTGTCCACTTTTATATCCCGACTGCTGTCTGCTGTCCACCCTGACATTCCGAATGCTGTCTGCTGTCCACTGTGTTATCCAAACTGCTGTCTGCTGTCCACCCTGACATTCTGACTGCTTTCTGCTGTCCACTCTGCTGTCCCGACTGCTGTCTGCTGTCCATCCTGACATTCCGACTGCTGTCTGCTGTCCACTGTGATGTCCCGACTGCTGTCTGCTGTCCATCCTGACATTCCGACTGCTGTCTGTTGTCATCTGTGATGTCCCGACTGCTGTCTGCTGTCCATCCTGACATTACGACTGTTGTCTGCTGTCCACTGTGATATCCCGACTGCTGTCTGCTGTTCTCCCTGACATTCCGACTGCTGTCTGCTGTCCACCGTGATATCCCGACTGCTGTCTGCTGTCCACTGTGATATTCCGACTGCTGTCTGCTGTCCACCCTGACATTCCGACTGCTGTCTGCTGTCCAAGTGATAACCCGACTGCTGTCTGTTATCCACTCTGATGTCCCAACTGCCGTCTGCTGTCCACTGTGTTTTCCCGACTGCCGTCTACTGTCCACTTTGTTGTCCCGACTGCCGTCTACTGTCCCCTCTGATATCCCGACTGCTGTCTGCTGTCTACACTGACATTCCGACTGCTGTCTGCTGTCCACTCTGCTGTCCCGACTACTGTCTGCTGTCCACTCTGCTGTCCCGACTGCTGTCTGCTGTCTGCTGTGATATCCCGACTGATGTCTGCTGTCCGCTGTGATGTCCCAACTGTTGTCTGCTGTCCACTCTGGTGTCCCGACTTCTGTCTGCTTTCCACTATGGTGTCCCGGCTGCTGTCTTCTGTCCACTCTGGTGTCCCGACTGCTGTCTGCCATCCACTGTGATATCCTGAGTGCTGTCTGCTGTACACTCTGGTGTCCCTACTGCCGTCTGCTGTCCACTGTGATCTCCCGACTGCTGTCTGTTGTCCACTGTGATGTCCCGACTGCTGTCTGCTGTCCACTGTGATGTCCCGATTCCTGTCTGCTGTCTACTGTGATGTCCGGACTGCTGTCTGTTGTCCTCTGTGATGTCCCGACTGCTCTCTGCTGTCCAGCCTGACATTCTGACTGTTGTCTGCTGTCCACTGTGATATCCCGACTGCTGTCTGCTGTCCACACTGATATCCTGACTGCTGTCTGCTGTCCACTGTGATGTCCCGACTGCCATCTGCTTTCCACTCTGGTGTCCTGACTGCTGTCTGTTGTCCACTGTGATGTCCCGACTGCTGTCTGCTGTCCACTGTGATGTCCGGACTGCTTTCTGTTGTCCTCTGTGATGACCCGACTGCTGTCTGCTGTCCACTCTGATGTCCCGACTGCTGTCTGTGTCCTCTGTGATGTTCCGACTGCTGTCTGCTGTCCATCCTGACATTCCGACTGCTGTCTGCTGTCCACTGTGATGTCCCGACTGCTGTCTGCTGTCCACTCTGATGTCCCGTCTGCTGTCTGTTGTCCACTGTGTTGTCCCGACTGCTGTCTGCTGTCCACTGTGATATCTCGACTGCTGTCTGCTGTCCACTTTTATATCCCGACTGCTGTCTGCTGTCCACCCTGACATTCCGAATGCTGTCTGCTGTCCACTGTGTTATCCAAACTGCTGTCTGCTGTCCACCCTGACATTCCGACTGCTTTCTGCTGTCCACTCTGCTGTCCCGACTGCCGTCTGTTGTCCACTGTGATCTCCCGACTGCTGTCTGTTGTCCACTGTGATGTCCCGACTGCTGTCTGCTGTCCACTGTGATGTCCCGACTGCTGTCTGCTGTCCACTGTGATGTCCGGACTGCTGTCTGTTGTCCACTGTGAAGTCCCGCCTGCCGTCTGCTGTCTATTCTGTTGCACCGATTGCTGTCTGCTGTCCACTCTGCTGTCCCGACTGCCGTCCGCTGTCCACTCTGATGTCCCAACTGCTGTCTGCTGTCCACTATGATATTCTGACTGCCGTCTGCTGACCACACTGATATCCCGACTGCTGTCTGCTGTCCAAGTGATATCCCGACTGCTGTCTTCTGTCCACTCTGCTGTCCCGACTGCTGACTTGTGTTCCCTCTGATACCCCGACTGATGTCTGCTGTCCACTGTGATATCCCGACTGCTGCCTGCTGTCCATTGTGATGTCCCAACTGCTGTCTGCTGTCCACTCTGATGTCCCGACTGCTGTCTGCTGTCCACTGTGATCTCCCTACTGCTGTCTGCTGTCCACTCTGATGTCCCGACTGCTGTCTGCTGTCCACTGTGATCTCCCTACTGCTGTCTGCTGTCCACTCTGATGTCCCGACTGCTGTCTGCTGTCCACTGTGATCTCCCGACTGCTGTCTGCTGTGCACTCTGATGTCCCGACTGCTGTCTGCTGTCCACTGTTATGTCCCGACTGCTGTCTGCTGTGCACTCTGATATCCCGACTGCTGTCTGCTGTCCACTGTGATATCCCGACTGCTGTCTGCTGTCCACTGTGATATCCCGACTGCTGTCTGCTGTGCACTCTGATATCCCGACTGCTGTCTGCTGTCCACTGTGATATCCCGACTGCTGTCTGCTGTGCACTCTGATATCCCGACTGCTGTCTGCTGTCCACTGTGATATCCCGACTGCTGTCTGCTGTGCACTCTGATATCCCGACTGCTGTCTGCTGTCCACTGTTATGTCCCGAATACTGTCTGCTGTCTACTCTAATATCCCGACTGCTCTATGCTGGCTACTCTGCTGTCCTCTGTGATGTCCTGCCTGATGTCTGCTGTCCAGTTTAACATTACGACTGCTGTCTGCTGTCTATTCTGGTGCACCGATTGCTGTCTGCTGTCCACTTTGCTGTCCCGACTGCTGGCTTGTGTTCCCTCTGATATCCGGACGGTTGTCTACTGTCTACACTGACATTCCAACTGCTGTTTGCTGTCCACTCTGATGTCCCGTCTGCTGTCTGCTGTCCACACTGATATCCCGACTGCCATCTGCTTTCCACTCTGGTGTCCTGACTGCTGTCTGTTGTCCACTGTGATGTCCCGACTGCTGTCTGCTGTCCACTCTGATGTCCCGTCTGCTGTCTGTTGTCCACTGTGTTGTCCCGACTGCTGTCTGCTGTCCACTTTTATATCCCGACTGCTGTCTGCTGTCCACCCTGACATTCCGAATGCTGTCTGCTGTCCACTGTGTTATCCAAACTGCTGTCTGCTGTCCACCCTGACATTCCGACTGCTTTCTGCTGTCCACTCTGCTGTCCCGACTGCCGTCTGTTGTCCACTGTGATCTCCCGACTGCTGTCTGTTGTCCACTGTGATGTCCCGACTGCTGTCTGCTGTCCACTGTGATGTCCGAACTGCTTGCTGTTGTCCTCTGTGATGACCCGACTGCTGTCTGCTGTCCACTCTGATGTCCCGACTGCTGTCTGTGTCCTCTGTGATGTCCTGCCTGATGTCTGCTGTCCAGTTTAACATTACGACTGCTGTCTGCTGTCTATTCTGGTGCACCGATTGCTGTCTGCTGTCCACTCTGCTGTCCCGACTGCTGGCTTGTGTTCCCTCTGATATCCGGACGGTTGTCTACTGTCTACACTGACATTCCAACTGCTGTTTGCTGTCCACTCTGCTGTCCCGTCTGCTGTCTGCTGTCCACACTGATATCCCGACTGCCATCTGCTTTCCACTCTGGTGTCCTGACTGCTGTCTGTTGTCCACTGTGATGTCCCGACTGCTGTCTGCTGTCCACTCTGATGTCCCGTCTGCTGTCTGTTGTCCACTGTGTTGTCCCGACTGCTGTCTGCTGTCCACTCTGATGTCTCGACTGCTGTCTGCTGTCCACTTTTATATCCCGACTGCTGTCTGCTGTCCACCCTGACATTCCGAATGCTGTCTGCTGTCCACTGTGTTATCCAAACTGCTGTCTGCTGTCCACCCTGACATTCTGACTGCTTTCTGCTGTCCACTCTGCTGTCCCGACTGCTGTCTGCTGTCCATCCTGACATTCCGACTGCTGTCTGCTGTCCACTGTGATGTCCCGACTGCTGTCTGCTGTCCATCCTGACATTCCGACTGCTGTCTGTTGTCATCTGTGATGTCCCGACTGCTGTCTGCTGTCCATCCTGACATTACGACTGTTGTCTGCTGTCCACTGTGATATCCCGACTGCTGTCTGCTGTTCTCCCTGACATTCCGACTGCTGTCTGCTGTCCACCGTGATATCCCGACTGCTGTCTGCTGTCCACTGTGATATTCCGACTGCTGTCTGCTGTCCACCCTGACATTCCGACTGCTGTCTGCTGTCCAAGTGATAACCCGACTGCTGTCTGTTATCCACTCTGATGTCCCAACTGCCGTCTGCTGTCCACTGTGTTTTCCCGACTGCCGTCTACTGTCCACTTTGTTGTCCCGACTGCCGTCTACTGTCCCCTCTGATATCCCGACTGCTGTCTGCTGTCTACACTGACATTCCGACTGCTGTCTGCTGTCCACTCTGCTGTCCCGACTACTGTCTGCTGTCCACTCTGCTGTCCCGACTGCTGTCTGCTGTCTGCTGTGATATCCCGACTGATGTCTGCTGTCCGCTGTGATGTCCCAACTGTTGTCTGCTGTCCACTCTGGTGTCCCGACTTCTGTCTGCTTTCCACTATGGTGTCCCGGCTGCTGTCTTCTGTCCACTCTGGTGTCCCGACTGCTGTCTGCCATCCACTGTGATATCCTGAGTGCTGTCTGCTGTACACTCTGGTGTCCCTACTGCCGTCTGCTGTCCACTGTGATCTCCCGACTGCTGTCTGTTGTCCACTGTGATGTCCCGACTGCTGTCTGCTGTCCACTGTGATGTCCCGATTCCTGTCTGCTGTCTACTGTGATGTCCGGACTGCTGTCTGTTGTCCTCTGTGATGTCCCGACTGCTCTCTGCTGTCCAGCCTGACATTCTGACTGTTGTCTGCTGTCCACTGTGATATCCCGACTGCTGTCTGCTGTCCACCCTGACATTCCGACTGCTGTCTGCTGTCCAAGTGATATCCCAACTGCCGTCTGCTGTCCACTCTGCTGTCCCGACTGCTGACTTGTGTTCCCTCTGATACCGTGACTGATGTCTGCTGTCCACTGTGATGTCCCAACTTCAGTCTGCTGTCCACTCTGATGTCCTGCCTGCTGTCTGCTGTCCAGTCTAACATTACGACTGCTGTCTGCTGTCTATTCTGGTGCACCGATTGTTGTCTGCTGTCCACTCTGCTGTCCCGACTGCTGGCTTGTGTTCCCTCTGATATTCCGACGGTTGTCTGCTGTCTACACTGACATTCCGACTGCTGTTTGCTGTCCACTCTGCTGTCCTGTCTGCTGTCTGCTGTCCACTCTGACATTCCGACTGCTGTCTGCTGTCCACTCTGATGTCCCAACTGCTGTCTGCTGTCCACTCTGATATCCCGACTGCTGTCTGCTGTCCACTCTGACATTCTGACTGCTGTCTGCTGTCCACTGTGATATCCCAACTGCTGTCTGCTGTCCACCCTGACGTTTCGACTGCTGTCTGCTGTCCTCTGTGATCTCCCAACTGCTGTCTGCTGTCCACTGTTATGTCCCGACTGCTGTCTGCTGTCCACCCTGACATTCCGACTGCTGTCTGCTGTCCACTGTGATGTCCTGACTCCTGTCTGCTCTCCACTCTGGTGCCCCGACTACTGTCTGCTGTCCTCTGTGATACCCCGACTGCTGACTGCTGTCCACCCTGACATTCCGACTGCTGTCTGCTGTCCAAGTGATATCCCGACTGCCGTCTGCTATCCACTCTGCTGTCCCGTCTGCTGTCCACTGTAATGTTGCAACTGCTGTCTGCTGTCCACTGTGATCTCCCGACTGCCGTCTGCTGTCCACACTGATATCCCGACTGCCATCTGCTTTCCACCCTGGTGTCCCAACTGATGTCTGTTGTCCACTGTGATGTCCCGACTGCTGTCTGCTGTCCACTCTGATGTCCCGTCTGCTGTCTGCTGTCCACTGTGTTATCCCAACTGCTGTCTGCTGTCCACTGTGATGTCCTGACTCCTGTCTGCTGTCCACTCTGGTGCCCCGACTGCTGTCTGCTGTCCTCTGTGATCTCCCAACTGCTGTCTGCTGTCCACTGTTATGTCCCGACTACTGTCTGCTGTCTACTCTAATATCCCGACTGCACTCTGCTGGCTACTCTGCTGTCCACTGTGATGTCTTGACTGCAGTCTGCTGTCCACCCTGACATTCCGACTGCTGTCTGCTGTCCACTGTGATATCCTGACTCCTGTCTGCTCTCCACTCTGGTGCCCCGACCACTGTCTGCTGTCCTCTGTGATCTCCTGACTGCTGTTTGCTGTCCACTGTTATGTCCCGACTACTGTCTGCTGTCTACTCTAATATCCCGACTGCTCTCTGTTGGCTACTCTGCTGTCCACTGTGATGTCTTGACTGCTGTCTGCTGTTCTCCCTGACATTCCGACTGCTGTCTGCTGTCCACTCTGTTGTCCCGACTGCTTTCTGCTGTCCACTCTGCTGCCCCGACTGCCGTCTGTTGTCCACTGTGATCTCCCGACTGCTGTCTGCTGTCTACTCTGGTGTCCCGACTGCTGTCTGCTGCACACTCTGATGTCACTACTGCCATCTGTTGTCAACTGTGATATCCCGACTGATGTCTGCTGTCCACTCTGGTGTCCCAACTGCTGTCTGCTGTCCACCCTGACAATCCGACTGCTGTTTGCTGTCCACCCTGACATTCCGACTGCTGTCTGCTGTCCACTCTGACATTCCGACTGCTGTCTGCTGTACAAGTGATATCCCGACTGCTGTCTGCTGTCCACTGTGATATCCCGACTGCTGACTGCTTTCCACCCTGACATTTCGACTGCTGTCTGCTGTACAAGTGATATCCCGACTGCTGTCTGTATGTCCACTGTGATGTCCCGATTACTGTCTGCTTTCCACTCTGACATTCTGAATGCTGTCTGCTGTCTACTCTGGTGTCCCTACTGCCGTCTGCTGTCCACTGTGATGTCCCGATTATTGTCTGCTTTCCACTCTGACATTCTGACTGCTGCCTGCTGTCTACTCTGGTGTCCCTACTGCCGTCTGCTGCCCACTGTGATCTCGCGACTGCTGTCTGTATGTCCACTGTGATGTCCCGATTACTGTCTGCTTTCCACTCTGACATTCTGAATGCTGTCTGCTGTCTACTCTGGTGTCCCTACTGCCGTCTGCTGTCCACTGTGATCTCCCGACTGCTGTCTGCTGTCCACTCTGAAATTCTGACTGCTGTCTGCTGTCTACTCTGTTGTCCCTACTGCCGTCTGCTGTCCACTGTGATCTCCCGACTGCTGTCTGTTGTCCACTGTGATGTCCCAAATGCTGTCTGCTGTCCACTGTGATGTCCCGACTGCTGTCTGCTGTCCACTCTGACATTCTGACTGCTGTCTGCTGTCTACTCTGGTGTCCCTACTGCAGTCTGCTGTCCACCGTGATCTCCCAACTGCAGCCTGCTGTCCACTCTGATATCACGACTGCCGTCTGCTCTCCACTGTGATATATTGACTGCTGTCTGCTGTGCACTCTGACATTCCGACTGCTTTCTGCTGTCTACTCTGGTGTCCCGACTGCTGTCCACTCTGGTGTCCTGACAGCTGTCTGCTGTCCACTCTGGTCCACCGACTGCTGTCTGCCGTCCACTGTGATCTCCCGACTGCTGTCTACTGTGCACTCTAATATCCCGACTGCTCTCTGCTGGCTACTCTGCTGTCCACTGTGATGTCCCGACTGCTGTCTGCTGTCCACCCTGACATTCCTACTGCTGTCTGCTGTCCACTCTGATATCCCGACTGACATCTGCTGTCCACTGTGATAACCCCACTGCCATTTGCTGTCTACTGTGATGTCCGAACTGCTATCTGCTGTCCACTCTGGTGTCCCGACTGCTGTCTGCTGTCCACTGTTATGTCCCAAATACTGTCTGCTGTCCACCCTGACATTCTGACTGCTGTCTGCTGTCCACTGTGATGTCCGGAGTGCTGTCTCCTGTCCACTGTGATGTCCCGACTGCTGTCTGCTGTCCAACCTGACGTTCCGACTGCTGTCTGCTGTCCACTGTGATGTCCCGACTGCTGTCTGCTGTCCACCCTACCATTCCGACTGCTGTCTGCTGTCCACTGTGATATCCTGACTGCTGTCTGCTGTCCTCTGTGATCTCCCGACTGCTGTCTGCAGTCCACTGTCATGTCCCGACTACTGTCTGCTGTCTACTCTAATATCCCGACTGCTCTCTGCTGGCTACTCTGCTGTCCTCTGTGATGTCCTGCCTGCTGTCTGCTGTCCACCCTGACATTCCGACTGCTGTCTGCTGTCCACTGTGATGTCCCGACTGCTGTCTGCTGTCCACCCTGACGTTCCGACTGCTGTCTGCTGTCCACTGTGATGTCCCGACTGCTGTATGCTGTCCACCCTACCATTCCGACTGCTGTCTGCTGTCTACTCTAATATCCTGACTGCTGTCTGCTGTCCTCTGTGATCTCCCGACTGCTGTCTGCAGTCCACTGTGATGTCCCGACTGCCATCTGCTTTCCACTCTGGTGTCCTGACTGCTGTCTGATGTCCACTGTGATGTCCCGACTGCTGTCTGCTGTCCTCTGTGATGTCCCGACTGCTGTCTGCTGTCCACTGTGATATCCCGACTGCTGTCTGCTGTCCACTGTGATATCCCGATTGCTGTCTGCTGTCCACTGTGATCTCCCCACTGCTGTCAGCTGTCCACCCTGACATTTCGACTGCTGTCTGCTCTCCACTGTGATATCCTGACTATTGTCTGCTGTCCACTGTGATATCCCGATTGCTGTCTGCTGTCCACTGTGATCTCCCCACTGCTGTCTGCTGTGCACTCTGATATCCCGACTGCTGTCTGCTGTCCACTGTTATGTCCCGAATACTGTCTGCTGTCTACTCTAATATCCCGACTGCTGTCTGCTGTCCACTCTGCTGTCCCGACTGCTGTCTGTTGTCCACTCTGATATCCCGACTGCTGTCTGCTGTCCACTGTGATGTCCCGACTGCTGTCTGTTGTCCACTGTTATCTCCCGACTGCTGTCTGCTGTCCACTCTGCTGTCACGACTGCTGTCTGCTGTCCACTCTGCTGTCCCGACTGCTGTCTGTTGTCCACTCTGATATCCCGACTGCTGTCTGCTGTCCACTGTGATGTCCCGACTGCTGTCTGTTGTCCACTGTTATCTCCCGACTGCTGTCTGCTGTCCACTCTGCTGTCACGACTGCTTTCTGCTGTCCACTCTGATGTCCCGACTGCCGTCTGCTGTCCACTCTGATGTCCCGACTGCCGTCTGCTGTCCACTGTGATATCCCGACTGCTGTCTTCTCTCCACTGTGATATCCTGACTGCTGTCTGCTGTCCACTGTGATATCCCGACTACTGTCTGCTCTCCACTGTGATATCCTGACTGCTGTCTGCTGTCCACCCTGACATTCCGACTGCCGTCTGCTGTCCCTACTGCTGGCTTGTGTTCCCTCTGATATCCCGACTGCTGTCTGCTGTCCACTGTGATCTCCCGACTGCTGTCTGCTGTGCACTCTGATATCCCGACTGCTGTCTGCTGTCCACTGTGATCTCCCGACTGCTGTCTGCTGTGCACTCTGATATCCCGACTGCTGTCTGCTGTCCACTGTTATGTCCCGAATACTGTCTGCTGTCTACTCTAATATCCCGACTGCTCTCTGCTGGCTACTCTGCTGTCCACTGTGATGTCCTGACTGCTGTCTGCTGTCCACTCTGCTGTCCCAACTGCTGTTTGTTGTCCACTCTGATATCCCGACTGCTGTCTGCTGTCCACTGTGATGTCCCGACTGCTGTCTGTTGTCCACTTATCCCCCGACTGCTGTCTGCTGTCCACTCTGATGTCCCGACTGCTGTCTGTTGTCCACTGTAATGTCCCGACTGCTGTCTGTTGTCCACTGTGTTGTTTCGACTGCTGTCTGTTGTCCACTGTGATGTCCCAACTGCTGTCTGCTGTCCACAGTGATATCCCAACAGCTGTCTGCTGTCCACTCTGATGTCCCAACTGCTGTCTGTTGTCCACTGTGATCTCCCGACTGCTGTCTGCTGTCCACAGTGATATCCCAACAGCTGTCTGCTGTCCACTCTGATGTCCCAACTGCTGTCTGTTGTCCACTGTTATAGCCCGACTGCTGTCTGCTCTCCACTCTGATGTCCCGACTGCCGTCTGCTGTCCCGACTGCTGGCTTGTGTTCCCTCTGATATCCCGACTGCTGTCTGCTGTCCACTGTGATCTCCCGACTGCTGTCTGCTGTGCACTCTGATATCCCGACTGCTGTCCGCTGTCCACTGTTATGTCCCGAATACTGTCTGCTGTCTACTCTAATATCCCGACTGCTCTCTGCTGGCTACTCTGCTGTCCACTGTGATGTCCTGACTGCTGTCTGCTGTCCACTCTGCTGTCCCGACTGCTGTTTGTTGTCCACTCTGATATCCCGACTGCTGTCTGCTGTCCACTGTGATGTCCCGACTGCTGTCTGTTGTCCACTGTGATCTCCCGACTGCTGTCTGCTGTCCACTGATGTCCCGACTGCTGTCTGTTGTCCACTGTTATCTCCCGACTGCTGTCTGCTGTCCACTCTGATGTCCCGACTGCTGTCTGCTGTCCACTGTGATCTCCCGACTGCTGTCTGCTGTCCACTGTGATATCCCGACTGCTGTGTGCTGTCCACTCTGATGTCCTGACTGCTGTCTGTTGTCCACTGTGATGTCCCGACTGCTGTCTGCTTTCCACTCTGACGTTCCAACTGCTGTCTGTTGTCCACTCTGATGTCCTGACTGCTGTCTGTTGTCCATTGTGATGTCCCGACTGCTGTCTGCTTTCCACTCTGACGTTCCAACTGCTGTCTGCTGTCCACTCTGATGTCCTGACTGCTGTCTGCTGTCCATAGTGATGACCCTTTGTTACCCTGACTTCTGTCCCACTATGATTTTCCAATTACCCCCTCTCTCTGATGCCCCAACAGCTGCTCCACTGTGATATCCTAACTGGTAGTTTGAAGTTTAAGAAGCTTCTTTGGAGAACTTAGCTGAATGTGTTGTTAATGTTACCCAGTTGTGGAGTAGGGTAATCGGCTGCTCAGCCCATGGTCACTAATTGCTTTGCTCACATTAAGGCTGAATCCTCTCGGCCTTGCCTTTTTCACTGTTTAAATCTGATTCCACCTCCTGCTCTGACAGAGAGTTCCTATATCAATCGCTCCCTGTGTGGAATTCCCTTTTAAAACTCTGCCTCTCACCTTATAGATATGCCTGCCTGTGTTTTTCAACCCCCTATTCGGGTAATGATTCCGACTATCCACCCGATTTCAACTTCTCAATTTCGATATTTCGGTCAGGTCATCCCTCAGCCTCGGCCTCCCTTGCTCCGGGGGAGAGAGGACCAGCCGGTTTAGTCCCTCACTGTGATTTAGCCCCTTCAATGTAGTCAACATTCTGGTGAATCCCCTCGTGTGTCAACATCATCTTCCTTCTGTGAATGAGCACATGAACTCACGTGGCCGCGGTAAGCAGCCTGTCAGCGGTGTTGAATGCCTCAGCCAAGCCACGCTGAATCAGGGGCATTAAATCCTGGGCTCTCAGTGCTGACGGACGTGGCTATGATCCTGAGCAGGCGGGAATACTGACTCCAGCTTCGTTCCTTTGCAGCTAGCACAGATACTTCCAACTGAAGAGAACTTCTTACTGTGCTTCCGGCAGTGCGTGCGGTCCAGCGGAGAATTCATGGAGGTATTGCTTTCTTTACTGTTGTCGTACACAAATAGAAACGTGATGGCCTTCTGCAGCGTCAGCATGATACATAAATAATCAAATTCACAATCACTGGCATACTGACACTGGTTCTGTGACAGCACTGCAGTTAAATACATAAAATAAACAATAAATGTTTATGGCTCGATGGTAACACCGCAAACTTATCCTGTATTCAATACAGACTGTGAGTAGTTCAGTCACTGCTTGATGGTAACGCAGAAACTTTATCGTGTCTTCAATATCGACTGTGAGATAGCGACTGTGACACAGAAACTTGTATCTTATCGTTGATGTAGACTGTGAGTGGTAGAGTGACTGCTCGATTGTAACCAGAAACTTTATCCTGTCTTCGATATCAACTATGAGATAGCGACAGTGACACAGAAACTTGTATCTTATCGTTGATGTAGACTGTGAGTGGTAGAGTGACGGCTCGACGGTAACACAGAAACTTTATCCTGCGTTTCGTGTAGACTGTGAGTGGTAGAGTGACGGCTCGATGGTAACACAGAAACTTTATCCTGCGTTCAGTGTTGACTGTGAGTGGTACAGTGACGACTCGATGGTAACACAGAATCTTTATCCTGCGTTCAGTGTAGACTGTGAGTGGTAGAGTGACGGCTCGATGGTAACACAGAATCTTTATCCTGCGTTCAGTGTAGACTGTGAGTGGTAGAGTGACGGCTCGATGGTAACACAGAATCTTTATCCTGCGTTCAGTGTAGACTGTGAGTGGTAGAGTGACGGCTCGATGGTAACACAGAATCTTTATCCTGCTTTCAGTGCAGACTGTGAATGGTAGAGTGACGGCTCGATGGTAACACAGAATCTTTATCCTGCTTTCAGTGTAGACTGTGAGTGGTAGAGTTACGGCTCGATGGTAACACAGAACATTTATCCTGCGTTCAGTGTAGACTGTGAGTGGTAGAGTTACGGCTCGACGGTAACACAGAATCTTTATCCTGCGTTCAGTGTAGACTGTGAATGGTAGAGTGACGGCTCGATGGTAACACAGAATCTTTATCCTGCGTTCAGTGTAGACTGTGAGTGGTAGAGTGACGGCTCGATGTTAACACAGAATCTTTATCCTGCGTTCAGTGTAGACTCTGAGTGGTAGAGTGACGTCTCGATGGTAACTCAGAATCTTAATCCTGCGTTCAGTGTAGACTGTTTGTGGTAGAGTGACGGCTCGATGGTAACACAGAATCTTTATCCTGCGTTCAGTGTAGACTGTGAGTGGTAGAGTGACGGCTCGATGTTAACACAGAATCTTTATCCTGCGTTCAGTGTAGACTGTGAGTGGTAGAGTGACGTCTCGATGGTAACTCAGAATCTTAATCCTGCGTTCAGTGTAGACTGTTTCTGGTAGAGTGACGGCTCGATGGTAACACAGAATCTTTATCCTGTCTACGATATCGACTGGGAGATCGCGACTGTGACACAGAAACTTGTATCTTATCTTTGATGTAGACTGTGAGTGGTAGAGTGACGGCTCGATTGGAACCAGAAACTTTATCCTGTTTTGATATCAACTGTGAGATAGCGACTGTGACACAGAAACTTGTATCTTATCGTTGATGTAGACTGTGAGTGGTAGAGTGACGGCTCGATTGTAACCAGAAACTTTATGCTGCTTTCAGTGTAGACTGTGAGTGGTAGAGTGACGGCTCGATGTTAACACAGAATCTTTATCCTGCGTTCAGTGTAGACTGTGAGTGGTAGAGTGACGGCTCGATGGTAACACAGAATCTTTATCCTACGTTCAGTGTAGACTGTGACTGGTAGAGTTACGGCTCGATGGTAACACAGAAACTTTATCCTGCGTTCAGTGTAGACTGTGAGTGGTAGAGTAACGGCTCGATGGTAACACAGTAACTTTGTCCTGTGACGGATATAGACTGTGAGTGTCAGAATGTGATCTCGATGGTAACACAGAAACTTTCTCCTGTGTTCAATATTGACTGTGAGTGGTAGAGTTACGGCTCGATGGTAGCACAGAATCTTTATCCTGCGTTCAATGTAGACTGTGAGTGGTAGAGTGACGGCTCGATGGTAACACAGAATCTTTATCCTGCGTTCAGTGTAGACTGTGAGTGTCAGAATGTGATCTCGATGGTAACACAGAAACTTTCTCCTGTGTTCAATATTGACTGTGAGTGGTAGAGTTACGGCTCGATGGTAGCACAGAATCTTTATCCTGCGTTCAATGTAGACTGTGAGTGGTAGAGTGACGGCTCGATGGTAACACAGAATCTTTATCCTGCGTTCAGTGTCGACTGTGAGTGGTAGAGTGACGGCTCGATGGTAACACAGAATCTTTATCCTGCGTTCAGTGTAGACTGTGAGTGGTAGAGTGACGGCTCGATGGTCACACATAATCTTTATCCTGCGTTCAGTGTAGACTGTGAGTGGTAGAGTTACGGCTCGATGGTAACACAGAATCTTTATCCTGCGTTCAGTGTAGACTGTGAGTGGTAGAGTGACGGCTCGATGGTAACACAGAATCTTTATCCTACGTTCAGTGTAGACTGTGACTGGTAGAGTGACGGCTCGATGGTAACACAGAATCTTTATCCTGCTTTCAGTGTAGACTGTGAGTGGTAGAGTGACTGCTCGATGGTAAAACAGAAACTTTATCCTGCGTTCAGTGTAGACTGTGAGTGGTAGAGTCACGTCTCGATGGTAACACAGAATCTTTATCCTGCGTTCAGTGTAGACTGTGACTGGTAGAGTTACGGCTCGATGGTAACACAGAATCTTTATCCTGCGTTCACTGTAGACTGTGAGTGGTAGAGTGACGGCTCGATGGTAACACAGAATCTTTATCCTGCGTTCAGTGTAGACTGTGAGTGTTAGAGTGACGGCTCGATGGTAGCACAGAATCTTTATCCTGCGTTTCGTGTAGACTGTGAGTGGTAGAGTGACGGCTCGATGGTAACACAGAATCTTTATCCTGCGTTCAGTGTAGACTGTGAGTGGTAGAGTGACGGCTCGATGTTAACACAGAATCTTTATCCTGCGTTCAGTGTAGACTGTGAGTGGTAGAGTGACGTCTCGATGGTAACTCAGAATCTTAATCCTGCGTTCAGTGTAGACTGTTTGTGGTAGAGTGACGGCTCGATGGTAACACAGAATCTTTATCCTGTCTACGATATCGACTGGGAGATCGCGACTGTGACACAGAAACTTGTATCTTATCTTTGATGTAGACTGTGAGTGGTAGAGTGACGGCTCGATTGGAACCAGAAACTTTATCCTGTTTTGATATCAACTGTGAGATAGCGACTGTGACACAGAAACTTGTATCTTATCGTTGATGTAGACTGTGAGTGGTAGAGTGACGGCTCGATTGTAACCAGAAACTTTATGCTGCTTTCAGTGTAGACTGTGAGTGGTAGAGTGACGGCTCGATGTTAACACAGAATCTTTATCCTGCGTTCAGTGTAGACTGTGAGTGGTAGAGTGACGGCTCGATGGTAACACAGAATCTTTATCCTACGTTCAGTGTAGACTGTGACTGGTAGAGTTACGGCTCGATGGTAACACAGAAACTTTATCCTGCGTTCAGTGTAGACTGTGAGTGGTAGAGTAACGGCTCGATGGTAACACAGTAACTTTGTCCTGTGACGGATATAGACTGTGAGTGTCAGAATGTGATCTCGATGGTAACACAGAAACTTTCTCCTGTGTTCAATATTGACTGTGAGTGGTAGAGTTACGGCTCGATGGTAGCACAGAATCTTTATCCTGCGTTCAGTGTTGACTGTGAGTGGTAGAGTGACGGCTCGATGGTAACACAGAATCTTTATCCTGCGTTCAGTGTCGACTGTGAGTGGTAGAGTGACGGCTCGATGGTAACACAGAATCTTTATCCTGCGTTCAGTGTAGACTGTGAGTGGTAGAGTGACGGCTCGATGGTAACACAGAATCTTTATACCTGCGTTCAGTGTAGACTGTGAGTGGTAGAGTGACGGCTCGATGGTAACACAGAATCTTTATCCTGCGTTCAGTGTAGACTGTGAGTGGTAGAGTTACGGCTCGATGGTAACACAGAATCTTTATCCTGCGTTCAGTGTAGACTGTGAGTGGTAGAGTGACGGCTCGATGGTAACACAGAATCTTTATCCTGCGTTCAGTGTAGACTGTGAGTGGTAGAGTGACGGCTCGATGGTCACACATAATCTTTATCCTGCGTTCAGTGTAGACTGTGAGTGGTAGAGTTACGGCTCGATGGTAACACAGAATCTTTATCCTGCGTTCAGTGTAGACTGTGAGTGGTAGAGTGACGGCTCGATGGTAACACAGAATCTTTATCCTACGTTCAGTGTAGACTGTGACTGGTAGAGTGACGGCTCGATGGTAACACAGAATCTTTATCCTGCTTTCAGTGTAGACTGTGAGTGATATAGTGACGGCTCGATGGTAGCACTGAATCTTTATCCTGCGTTCAGTGTAGACTGTGAGTGGTAGAGTTACGGCTCGATGGTCACACAGAATCGTTATCCTGTGTTCACTGTAGACTGTGAGTGGTAGAGTTACGGCTCGATGGTAACACAGAATCTTTATCCTGCGTTCAGTGTAGACTGTGAGTGGTAGAGTGACGGCTCGATGGTAACACAGAATCGTTATCCTGCGTTCAGTGTAGACTGTGAGTGGTAGAGTTACGGCTCGATGGTAACACAGAATCTTTATCCTGCGTTCCGTGTAGACTGTGAGTGGTAGAGTCACGTCTCGATGATAACACAGAATCTTTATCCTGCGTTCAGTGTAGACTGTGAGTGGTAGAGTGACGGCTCGATAGTAACACAGAATCTTTATCCTGCGTTCAGTGTAGACTGTGAGTGGTAGAGTTACGGCTCGATGGTCACACATAATCTTTATCCTGCGTTCAGTGTAGACTGTGAGTGGTAGAGTTACGGCTCGATGGTCACACATAATCTTTATCCTGCGTTCAGTTTAGACTGTGAGTGGTAGAGTGACGGCTCGATGGTAACACAGAATCTTTATCCTACGTTCAGTGTAGACTGTGACTGGTAGAGTTACGGCTCGATGGTAACACAGAAACTTTATCCTGCGTTCAGTGTAGACTGTGAGTGGTAGAGTAACGGCTCGATGGTAACACAGTAACTTTGTCCTGTGACGGATATAGACTGTGAGTGTCAGAATGTGATCTCGATGGTAACACAGAAACTTTCTCCTGTGTTCAATATTGACTGTGAGTGGTAGAGTTACGGCTCGATGGTAGCACAGAATCTTTATCCTGCGTTCAATGTAGACTGTGAGTGGTAGAGTGACGGCTCGATGGTAACACAGAATCTTTATCCTGCGTTCAGTGTCGACTGTGAGTGGTAGAGTGACGGCTCGATGGTAACACAGAATCTTTATCCTGCGTTCAGTGTAGACTGTGAGTGGTAGAGTGACGGCTCGATGGTCACACATAATCTTTATCCTGCGTTCAGTGTAGACTGTGAGTGGTAGAGTTACGGCTCGATGGTAACACAGAATCTTTATCCTGCGTTCAGTGTAGACTGTGAGTGGTAGAGTGACGGCTCGATGGTAACACAGAATCTTTATCCTACGTTCAGTGTAGACTGTGACTGGTAGAGTGACGGCTCGATGGTAACACAGAATCTTTATCCTGCTTTCAGTGTAGACTGTGAGTGGTAGAGTGACTGCTCGATGGTAAAACAGAAACTTTATCCTGCGTTCAGTGTAGACTGTGAGTGGTAGAGTCACGTCTCGATGGTAACACAGAATCTTTATCCTGCGTTCAGTGTAGACTGTGACTGGTAGAGTTACGGCTCGATGGTAACACAGAATCTTTATCCTGCGTTCACTGTAGACTGTGAGTGGTAGAGTGACGGCTCGATGGTAACACAGAATCTTTATCCTGCGTTCAGTGTAGACTGTGAGTGTTAGAGTGACGGCTCGATGGTAGCACAGAATCTTTATCCTGCGTTTCGTGTAGACTGTGAGTGGTAGAGTGACGGCTCGATGGTAACACAGAATCTTTATCCTGCGTTCAGTGTAGACTGTGAGTGGTAGAGTGACGGCTCGATGTTAACACAGAATCTTTATCCTGCGTTCAGTGTAGACTGTGAGTGGTAGAGTGACGTCTCGATGGTAACTCAGAATCTTAATCCTGCGTTCAGTGTAGACTGTTTGTGGTAGAGTGACGGCTCGATGGTAACACAGAATCTTTATCCTGTCTACGATATCGACTGGGAGATCGCGACTGTGACACAGAAACTTGTATCTTATCTTTGATGTAGACTGTGAGTGGTAGAGTGACGGCTCGATTGGAACCAGAAACTTTATCCTGTTTTGATATCAACTGTGAGATAGCGACTGTGACACAGAAACTTGTATCTTATCGTTGATGTAGACTGTGAGTGGTAGAGTGACGGCTCGATTGTAACCAGAAACTTTATGCTGCTTTCAGTGTAGACTGTGAGTGGTAGAGTGACGGCTCGATGTTAACACAGAATCTTTATCCTGCGTTCAGTGTAGACTGTGAGTGGTAGAGTGACGGCTCGATGGTAACACAGAATCTTTATCCTACGTTCAGTGTAGACTGTGACTGGTAGAGTTACGGCTCGATGGTAACACAGAAACTTTATCCTGCGTTCAGTGTAGACTGTGAGTGGTAGAGTAACGGCTCGATGGTAACACAGTAACTTTGTCCTGTGACGGATATAGACTGTGAGTGTCAGAATGTGATCTCGATGGTAACACAGAAACTTTCTCCTGTGTTCAATATTGACTGTGAGTGGTAGAGTTACGGCTCGATGGTAGCACAGAATCTTTATCCTGCGTTCAATGTAGACTGTGAGTGGTAGAGTGACGGCTCGATGGTAACACAGAATCTTTATCCTGCGTTCAGTGTCGACTGTGAGTGGTAGAGTGACGGCTCGATGGTAACACAGAATCTTTATCCTGCGTTCAGTGTAGACTGTGAGTGGTAGAGTGACGGCTCGATGGTCACACATAATCTTTATCCTGCGTTCAGTGTAGACTGTGAGTGGTAGAGTTACGGCTCGATGGTAACACAGAATCTTTATCCTGCGTTCAGTGTAGACTGTGAGTGGTAGAGTGACGGCTCGATGGTAACACAGAATCTTTATCCTACGTTCAGTGTAGACTGTGACTGGTAGAGTGACGGCTCGATGGTAACACAGAATCTTTATCCTGCTTTCAGTGTAGACTGTGAGTGATATAGTGACGGCTCGATGGTAGCACTGAATCTTTATCCTGCGTTCAGTGTAGACTGTGAGTGGTAGAGTTACGGCTCGATGGTCACACAGAATCGTTATCCTGTGTTCACTGTAGACTGTGAGTGGTAGAGTTACGGCTCGATGGTAACACAGAATCTTTATCCTGCGTTCAGTGTAGACTGTGAGTGGTAGAGTGACGGCTCGATGGTAACACAGAATCGTTATCCTGCGTTCAGTGTAGACTGTGAGTGGTAGAGTTACGGCTCGATGGTAACACAGAATCTTTATCCTGCGTTCCGTGTAGACTGTGAGTGGTAGAGTCACGTCTCGATGATAACACAGAATCTTTATCCTGCGTTCAGTGTAGACTGTGAGTGGTAGAGTGACGGCTCGATAGTAACACAGAATCTTTATCCTGCGTTCAGTGTAGACTGTGAGTGGTAGAGTTACGGCTCGATGGTCACACATAATCTTTATCCTGCGTTCAGTGTAGACTGTGAGTGGTAGAGTTACGGCTCGATGGTCACACATAATCTTTATCCTGCGTTCAGTTTAGACTGTGAGTGGTAGAGTGACGGCTCGATGGTAACACAGAATCTTTATCCTGCGTTCAGTGTAGACTGTGAGTCGTAGAGTGACGGCTCGATGGTAACACAGAATCTTTATCCTGCGTTCAGTGTAGACTGTGAGTGGTAGAGTTACGGCTCGATGGTAACACAGAATCTTTATCCTGCGTTCAGTGTAGACTGTGAGTGGTAGAGTTACGGCTCGATGGTAACACAGAATCTTTATCCTGCGTTCAGTGTAGACTGTGAGTGGTAGAGTTACGGCTCGATGGTAACACAGAATCTTTATCCTGCGTTCAGTGTAGACTGTGAGTGGTAGAGTTACGGCTCGATGGTAACACAGAATCTTTATCCTGCGTTCAGTGTAGACTGTGAGTGGTAGAGTGACGGCTCGATGGTAACACAGAATCTTTATCCTGCGTTCAGTGTAGTCTGTGAGTGGTAGAGTGACGGCTCGATGGTAACACAGAAACTTTATCCTGCGTTCAGTGTAGACTGTGAGTGCTAGAGTGACGGCTCGATGGTAACACAGAATCTTTATCCTGCGTTCAGTGTAGACTGTGAGTGGTAGAGTTACGGCTCGATGGTAACACAGAATCTTTATCCTGCGTTCAGTGTAGACTGTGAGTGGTAGAGTGACGGCTCGATGTTAACACAGAATCTTTATCCTGCGTTCAGTGTAGACTGTGAGTGGTAGAGTGACGTCTCGATGGTAACTCAGAATCTTAATCCTACGTTCAGTGTAGACTATTTGTGGTAGAGTGACGGCTCGATGGTAACACAGAATCTTTATCCTGTCTACGATATCGACTGTGAGATCGCGACTGTGACACAGAAACTTGTATCTTATCTTTGATGTAGACTGTGAGTGGTAGAGTGACGGCTCGATTGGAACCAGTAACTTTATCCTGTTTTGATATCAACTGTGAGATAGCGACTGTGACACAGAAACTTGTATCTTATCGTTGATGTAGACTGTGAGTGGTAGAGTGACGGCTCGATTGTAACCAGAAACTTTATCCTGCTTTCAGTGTAGACTGTGAGTGGTAGAGTGACGGCTCGATGTTAACACAGAATCTTTATCCTGCGTTCAGTGTAGACTGTGAGTGGTAGAGTGACGGCTCGATGGTAACACAGAATCTTTATCCTACGTTCAGTGTAGACTGTGACTGGTAGAGTTACGGCTCGATGGTAACACAGAAACTTTATCCTGCGTTCAGTGTAGACTGTGAGTGGTAGAGTAACGGCTTGATGGTAACACAGTAACTTTGTCCTGTGACGGATATAGACTGTGAGTGTCAGAATGTGATCTCGATGGTAACACAGAAACTTTCTCCTGTGTTCAATATTGACTGTGAGTGGTAGAGTTACGGCTCGATGGTAGCACAGAATCTTTATCCTGCGTTCAATGTAGACTGTGAGTGGTAGAGTGACGGCTCGATGGTAACACAGAATCTTTATCCTGCGTTCAGTGTCGACTGTGAGTGGTAGAGTGACGGCTCGATGGTCACACAGAATCTTTATCCTGCGTTCAGTGTAGACTGTGAGTGGTAGAGTTACGGCTCGATGGTAACACAGAATCTTTATCCTGCGTTCAGTGTAGACTGTGAGTGGTAGAGTTACGGCTCGATGGTAACACAGAATCTTTATCCTGCGTTCAGTGTAGTCTGTGAGTGGTAGAGTTACGGCTCGATGGTAGCACAGAATCTTTATCCTGCGTTCAATGTAGACTGTGAGTGGTAGAGTGACGGCTCGATGGTAACACAGAATCTTTATCCTGCGTTCAGTGTAGACTGTGAGTCGTAGAGTGACCGCTCGATGGTAACACAGAATCTTTATCCTGCGTTCAGTGTAGACTGTGAGTGGTAGAGTTACGGCTCGATGGTAACACAGAATCGTTATCCTGCGTTCAGTGTAGACTGTGAGTGGTAGAGTTACGGCTCGATGGTCACACAGAATCTTTATCCTGCGTTCAGTGTAGACTGTGAGTGGTAGAGTTACGGCTCGAAGGTAACACAGAATCTTTAACCTGCGTTCAGTGTACACTGTGAGTGGTAGAGTTACGGCTCGACGGTAACACAGAATCTTTATCCTGCGTTCAGTGTAGACTGTGAGTGGTAGAGTTACGGCTCGATGGTAACACAGAATCTTTATCCTGCGTTCAGTGTAGACTGTGAGTGGTAGAGTTACGGCTCGATGGTAACACAGAATCTTTATCCTGCCTTCAGTGTAGACTGTGAGTGGTAGAGTTACGGCTCGATGGTAACACAGAACATTTATCCTGCGTTCAGTGTAGACTGTGAGTGGTAGAGTTACGGCTCGATGGTAACACAGAATCTTTATCCTGCGTTCAGTGTAGACTGTGAGTGGTAGAGTTACGGCTCGATGGTAACACAGAATCTTTATCCTGCGTTCAGTGTAGACTGTGAGTGGTAGAGTTACGGCTCGATGGTAACACAGAATCTTTATCCTGCGTTCAGTGTAGACTGTGAGTGGTAGAGTGACGGCTCGATGGTCACACAGTATCTTTATCCTGCGTTCAGTGTAGACTGTGAGTGGTAGAGTTACGGCTCGATGGTAACACAGAATCTTTATCCTGCGTTCAGTGTAGACTGTGAGTGGTAGAGTTACGGCTCGATGGTAACACAGAATCTTTATCCTGCGTTCAGTGTAGACTGTGAGTGGTAGAGTTACGGCTCGATGGTAACACAGAATCTTTATCCTGCGTTCAGTGTAGACTGTGAGTGGTAGAGTTACGGCTCGATGGTCACACAGAATCTTTATCCTGCGTTCAGTGTAGACTGTGAGTGGTAGAGTGACGGCTCGATGGTCACACAGAATCTTTATCCTGCGTTCAGTGTAGACAGTTTGTGGTAGAGTTACGGCTCGATGGTAACACAGAATCTTTATCCTGTCTACGATATCGACTGTGAGATAGCGACTGTGACACAGAAACTTGTATCTTATCTTTGATGTAGACTGTGAGTGGTAGAGTGAGGGCTCGATTGGAACCAGAAACTTTATCCTGCTTTCAGTGTAGACTGTGAGTGGTAGAGTGACGGCTCGATGTTAACACAGAATCTTTATCCTGCGTTCAGTGTAGACTGTGAGTGGTAGAGTGACGGCTCGATGGTAACACAGAATCTTTATCCTACGTTCAGTGTAGACTGTGACTGGTAGAGTTACGGCTCGATGGTAACACAGAAACTTTATCCTGCGTTCAGTGTAGACTGTGAGTGGTAGAGTAACGGCTCGATGGTAACACAGTAACTTTGTCCTGTGACGGATATAGACTGTGAGTGTCAGAATGTGATCTCGATGGTAACACAGAAACTTTCTCCTGTGTTCAATATTGACTGTGAGTGGTAGAGTTACGGCTCGATGGTAGCACAGAATCTTTATCCTGCGTTCAGTGTCGACTGTGAGTGGTAGAGTGACGGCTCGATGGTAACACAGAATCTTTATCCTGCGTTCAGTGTAGACTGTGAGTGGTAGAGTTACGGCTCGATGGTAACACAGAATCTTTATCCTGCGTTCAGTGTAGACTGTGAGTGGTAGAGTGACGGCTCGATGGTAACACAGAATCTTTATCCTGCGTTCAGTGTAGACTGTGAGTGGTAGAGTGACGGCTCGATGGTAACACAGAATCTTTATCCTGCGTTCAGTGTAGACTGTGACTGGTAGAGTTACGGCTCGATGGTAACACAGAATCTTTATCCTGCGTTCACTGTAGACTGTGAGTGGTAGAGTGACGGCTCGATGGTAACACAGAATCTTTATCCTGCGTTCAGTGTAGACTGTGAGTGTTAGAGTGACGGCTCGATGGTAGCACAGAATCTTTATCCTGCGTTTCGTGTAGACTGTGAGTGGTAGAGTGACGGCTCGATGGTAACACAGAATCTTTATCCTGCGTTCAGTGTAGACTGTGAGTGGTAGAGTGACGGCTCGATGTTAACACAGAATCTTTATCCTGCGTTCAGTGTAGACTGTGAGTGGTAGAGTGACGTCTCGATGGTAACTCAGAATCTTAATCCTGCGTTCAGTGTAGACTGTTTGTGGTAGAGTGACGGCTCGATGGTAACACAGAATCTTTATCCTGTCTACGATATCGACTGTGAGATCGCGACTGTGACACAGAAACTTGTATCTTATCTTTGATGTAGACTGTGAGTGGTAGAGTGACGGCTCGATTGGAACCAGAAACTTTATCCTGTTTTGATATCAACTGTGAGATTGCGACTGTGACACAGAAACTTGTATCTTATCGTTGATGTAGACTGTGAGTGGTAGAGTGACGGCTCGATTGTAACCAGAAACTTTATCCTGCTTTCAGTGTAGACTGTGAGTGGTAGAGTGACGGCTCGATGTTAACACAGAATCTTTATCCTGCGTTCAGTGTAGACTGTGAGTGGTAGAGTTACGGCTCGATGGTAACACAGAATCTTTATCCTACGTTCAGTGTAGACTGTGACTGGTAGAGTTACGGCTCGATGGTAACACAGAAACTTTATCCTGCGTTCAGTGTAGACTGTGAGTGGTAGAGTAACGGCTCGATGGTAACACAGTAACTTTGTCCTGTGACGGATATAGACTGTGAGTGTCAGAATGTGATCTCGATGGTAACACAGAAACTTTCTCCTGTGTTCAATATTGACTGTGAGTGGTAGAGTTATGGCTCGATGGTCACACAGAATCTTTATCCTGCGTTCAGTGTAGACTCTGAGTGTTAGAGTGACGGCTCGATGGTAACACAGAATCATTATCCTGCGTTCAGTGTAGACTGTGAGTGGTAGAGTTACGGCTCGATGGTAACACAGAATCTTTATCCTGCGTTCAGTGTAGACTGTGAGTGGTAGAGTTACGGCTCGATGGTAACACAGAATCTTTATCCTGCGTTCAGTGTAGACTGTGAGTGGTAGAGTTACGGCTCGATGGTCACACATAATCTTTATCCTGCGTTCTGTGTAGACTGTGAGTGGTAGAGTTACGGCTCGATGGTCACACAGAATCTTTATCCTGCGTTCAGTGTAGACTGTGAGTGGTAGAGTGACGGCTCGATGGTAACACAGAATCTTTATCCTGCGTTCAGTGTAGACTGTGAGTGGTAGAGTGACGGCTCGATGGTAACACAGAATCTTTATCCTGCGTTCAGTGTAGACTGTGAGTGGTAGAGTTACGGCTCGATGGTAACACAGAATCTTTATCCTGCGTTCAGTGTAGACTGTGAGTGGTAGAGTTACGGCTCGATGGTAACACAGAATCTTTATCCTGCCTTCAGTGTAGACTGTGAGTGGTAGAGTTACGGCTCGATGGTAACACAGAACATTTATCCTGCGTTCAGTGTAGACTGTGAGTGGTAGAGTTACGGCTCGATGGTAACACAGAATCTTTATCCTGCGTTCAGTGTAGACTGTGAGTGGTAGAGTTACGGCTCGATGGTAACACAGAATCTTTATCCTGCGTTCAGTGTAGACTGTGAGTGGTAGAGTTACGGCTCGATGGTAACACAGAATCTTTATCCTGCGTTCAGTGTAGACTGTGAGTGGTAGAGTGACGGCTCGATGGTCACACAGTATCTTTATCCTGCGTTCAGTGTAGACTGTGAGTGGTAGAGTTACGGCTCGATGGTAACACAGAATCTTTATCCTGCGTTCAGTGTAGACTGTGAGTGGTAGAGTTACGGCTCGATGGTAACACAGAATCTTTATCCTGCGTTCAGTGTAGACTGTGAGTGGTAGAGTTACGGCTCGATGGTAACACAGAATCTTTATCCTGCGTTCAGTGTAGACTGTGAGTGGTAGAGTTACGGCTCGATGGTCACACAGAATCTTTATCCTGCGTTCAGTGTAGACTGTGAGTGGTAGAGTGACGGCTCGATGGTCACACAGAATCTTTATCCTGCGTTCAGTGTAGACAGTTTGTGGTAGAGTTACGGCTCGATGGTAACACAGAATCTTTATCCTGTCTACGATATCGACTGTGAGATAGCGACTGTGACACAGAAACTTGTATCTTATCTTTGATGTAGACTGTGAGTGGTAGAGTGACGGCTCGATGGTAACACAGAATCTTTATCCTGCGTTCAGTGTAGACTGTGAGTGGTAGAGTAACGGCTCGATGGTAACACAGTAACTTTGTCCTGTGACGGATATAGACTGTGAGTGTCAGAATGTGATCTCGATGGTAACACAGAAACTTTCTCCTGTGTTCAATATTGACTGTGAGTGGTAGAGTTACGGCTCGATGGTAGCACAGAATCTTTATCCTGCGTTCAATGTAGACTGTGAGTGGTAGAGTGACGGCTCGATGGTAACACAGAATCTTTATCCTGCGTTCAGTGTCGACTGTGAGTGGTAGAGTGACGGCTCGATGGTAGCACAGAATCTTTATCCTGCTTTCAGTGTAGACTGTGAGTGGTAGAGTCACGTCTCGATGGTAACACAGAATCTTTATCCTGCGTTCAGTGTAGACTGTGACTGGTAGAGTTACGGCTCGATGGTAACACAGAATCTTTATCCTGCGTTCACTGTAGACTGTGAGTGGTAGAGTGACGGCTCGATGGTAACACAGAATCTTTATCCTGCGTTCAGTGTAGACTGTGAGTGTTAGAGTGACGGCTCGATGGTAGCACAGAATCTTTATCCTGCGTTTCGTGTAGACTGTGAGTGGTAGAGTGACGGCTCGATGGTAACACAGAATCTTTATCCTGCGTTCAGTGTAGACTGTGAGTGGTAGAGTGACGGCTCGATGTTAACACAGAATCTTTATCCTGCGTTCAGTGTAGACTGTGAGTGGTAGAGTGACGTCTCGATGGTAACTCAGAATCTTAATCCTGCGTTCAGTGTAGACTGTTTGTGGTAGAGTGACGGCTCGATGGTAACACAGAATCTTTATCCTGTCTACGATATCGACTGTGAGATCGCGACTGTGACACAGAAACTTGTATCTTATCTTTGATGTAGACTGTGAGTGGTAGAGTGACGGCTCGATTGGAACCAGAAACTTTATCCTGTTTTGATATCAACTGTGAGATAGCGACTGTGACACAGAAACTTGTATCTTATCGTTGATGTAGACTGTGAGTGGTAGAGTGACGGCTCGATTGTAACCAGAAACTTTATCCTGCTTTCAGTGTAGACTGTGAGTGGTAGAGTGACGGCTCGATGTTAACACAGAATCTTTATCCTGCGTTCAGTGTAGACTGTGAGTGGTAGAGTTACGGCTCGATGGTAACACAGAATCTTTATCCTACGTTCAGTGTAGACTGTGAGTGGTAGAGTTACGGCTCGATGGTAACACAGAATCTTTATCCTGCGTTCAGTGTAGACTGTGAGTGGTAGAGTTACGGCTCGATGGTAACACAGAATCTTTATCCTGCGTTCAGTGTAGACTGTGAGTGGTAGAGTGACGGCTCGATGGTAACACAGAATCTTTATCCTACGTTCAGTGTAGACTGTGACTGGTAGAGTTACGGCTCGATGGTAACACAGAAACTTTATCCTGCGTTCAGTGTAGACTGTGAGTGGTAGAGTAACGGCTCGATGGTAACACAGTAACTTTGTCCTGTGACGGATATAGACTGTGAGTGTCAGAATGTGATCTCGATGGTAACACAGAAACTTTCTCCTGTGTTCAATATTGACTGTGAGTGGTAGAGTTATGGCTCGATGGTCACACAGAATCTTTATCCTGCGTTCAGTGTAGACTCTGAGTGTTAGAGTGACGGCTCGATGGTAACACAGAATCATTATCCTGCGTTCAGTGTAGACTGTGAGTGGTAGAGTTACGGCTCGATGGTAACACAGAATCTTTATCCTGCGTTCAGTGTAGACTGTGAGTGGTAGAGTTACGGCTCGATGGTAACACAGAATCTTTATCCTGCGTTCAGTGTAGACTGTGAGTGGTAGAGTTACGGCTCGATGGTCACACATAATCTTTATCCTGCGTTCTGTGTAGACTGTGAGTGGTAGAGTTACGGCTCGATGGTCACACAGAATCTTTATCCTGCGTTCAGTGTAGACTGTGAGTGGTAGAGTGACGGCTCGATGGTAACACAGAATCTTTATCCTGCGTTCAGTGTAGACTGTGAGTGGTAGAGTGACGGCTCGATGGTAACACAGAATCTTTATCCTGCGTTCAGTGTAGACTGTGAGTGGTAGAGTTACGGCTCGATGGTAACACAGAATCTTTATCCTGCGTTCAGTGTAGACTGTGAGTGGTAGAGTTACGGCTCGATGGTAACACAGAACCTTTATCCTGCGTTCAGTGTAGACTGTGAGTGGTAGAGTTACGGCTCGATGGACACACATAATCTTTATCCTGCGATCAGTGTAGACTGTGAGTGGTAGAGTTACGGCTCGATGGTCACACAGAATCTTTATCCTGCGTTCAGTGTAGACTGTGAGTGGTAGAGTTACGGCTCGATGGTAACACAGAATCTTTAACCTGCGTTCAGTGTACACTGTGAGTGGTAGAGTTACGGCTCGACGGTAACACAGAATCTTTATCCTGCGTTCAGTGTAGACTGTGAGTGGTAGAGTTACGGCTCGATGGTAACACAGAATCTTTATCCTGCGTTCAGTGTAGACTGTGAGTGGTAGAGTTACGGCTCGATGGTAACACAGAACCTTTATCCTGCGTTCAGTGTAGACTGTGAGTGGTAGAGTTACGGCTCGATGGACACACATAATCTTTATCCTGCGATCAGTGTAGACTGTGAGTGGTAGAGTTACGGCTCGATGGTCACACAGAATCTTTATCCTGCGTTCAGTGTAGACTGTGAGTGGTAGAGTTACGGCTCGATGGTAACACAGAATCTTTAACCTGCGTTCAGTGTACACTGTGAGTGGTAGAGTTACGGCTCGACGGTAACACAGAATCTTTATCCTGCGTTCAGTGTAGACTGTGAGTGGTAGAGTTACGGCTCGACGGTAACACAGAATCTTTATCCTGCGTTCAGTGTAGACTGTGAGTGGTAGAGTTACGGCTCGATGGTAACACAGAATCTTTATCCTGCGTTCAGTGTAGACTGTGAGTGGTAGAGTTACGGCTCGATGGTAACACAGAACATTTATCCTGCGTTCAGTGTAGACTGTGAGTGGTAGAGTTACGGCTCGATGGTAACACAGAATCTTTATCCTGCGTTCAGTGTAGACTGTGAGTGGTAGAGTTACGGCTCGATGGTCACACATAATCTTTATCCTGCGTTCAGTGTAGACTGTGAGTGGTAGAGTTACGGCTCGATGGTAACACAGAACATTTATCCTGCGTTCAGTGTAGACTGTGAGTGGTAGAGTTACGGCTCGATGGTAACACAGAATCTTTATCCTGCGTTCAGTGTAGACTGTGAGTGGTAGAGTTACGGCTCGATGGTAACACAGAATCTTTATCCTGCGTTCAGTGTAGACTGTGAGTGGTAGAGTGACGGCTCGATGGTCACACAGTATCTTTATCCTGCGTTCAGTGTAGACTGTGAGTGGTAGAGTTTCGGCTCGATGGTAACACAGAATCTTTATCCTGCGTTCAGTGTAGACTGTGAGTGGTAGAGTTACGGCTCGATGGTAACACAGAATCTTTATCCTGCGTTCAGTGTAGACTGTGAGTGGTAGAGTTACGGCTCGATGGTAACACAGAATCTTTATCCTGCGTTCAGTGTAGACTGTGAGTGGTAGAGTTACGGCTCGATGGTCACACAGAATCTTTATCCTGCGTTCAGTGTAGACTGTGAGTGGTAGAGTGACGGCTCGATGGTCACACAGAATCTTTATCCTGCGTTCAGTGTAGACAGTTTGTGGTAGAGTTACGGCTCGATGGTCACACAGAATCTTTATCCTGCGTTCAGTGTAGACTGTGAGTGGTAGAGTTACGGCTCGATGGTCACACATAATCTTTATCCTGCGTTCAGTGTAGACTGTGAGTGGTAGAGTTACGGCTCGATGGTCACACAGAATCTTTATCCTGCGTTCAGTGTAGACTGTGAGTGGTAGAGTGACGGCTCGATGGTAACACAGAATCTTTATCCTGCGTTCAGTGTAGACTGTGAGTGGTAGAGTTACGGCTCGATGGTAACACAGAATCTTTATCCTGCGTTCAGTGTAGACTGTGAGTGGTAGAGTTACGGCTCGATGGTAACACAGAACCTTTATCCTGCGTTCAGTGTAGACTGTGAGTGGTAGAGTTACGGCTCGATGGACACACATAATCTTTATCCTGCGATCTGTGTAGACTGTGAGTGGTAGAGTTACGGCTCGATGGTCACACAGAATCTTTATCCTGCGTTCAGTGTAGACTGTGAGTGGTAGAGTTACGGCTCGATGGTAACACAGAATCTTTAACCTGCGTTCAGTGTACACTGTGAGTGGTAGAGTTACGGCTCGACGGTAACACAGAATCTTTATCCTGCGTTCAGTGTAGACTGTGAGTGGTAGAGTTACGGCTCGACGGTAACACAGAATCTTTATCCTGCGTTCAGTGTAGACTGTGAGTGGTAGAGTTACGGCTCGATGGTAACACAGAATCTTTATCCTGCGTTCAGTGTAGACTGTGAGTGGTAGAGTTACGGCTCGATGGTAACACAGAACATTTATCCTGCGTTCAGTGTAGACTGTGAGTGGTAGAGTTACGGCTCGATGGTAACACAGAATCTTTATCCTGCGTTCAGTGTAGACTGTGAGTGGTAGAGTTACGGCTCGATGGTAACACAGAATCTTTATCCTGCGTTCAGTGTAGACTGTGAGTGGTAGAGTGACGGCTCGATGGTCACACAGTATCTTTATCCTGCGTTCAGTGTAGACTGTGAGTGGTAGAGTTTCGGCTCGATGGTAACACAGAATCTTTATCCTGCGTTCAGTGTAGACTGTGAGTGGTAGAGTTACGGCTCGATGGTAACACAGAATCTTTATCCTGCATTCAGTGTAGACTGTGAGTGGTAGAGTTACGGCTCGATGGTAACACAGAATCTTTATCCTGCGTTCAGTGTAGACTGTGAGTGGTAGAGTTACGGCTCGATGGTCACACAGAATCTTTATCCTGCGTTCAGTGTAGACTGTGAGTGGTAGAGTGACGGCTCGATGGTCACACAGAATCTTTATCCTGCGTTCAGTGTAGACAGTTTGTGGTAGAGTTACGGCTCGATGGTCACACAGAATCTTTATCCTGCGTTCAGTGTAGACTGTGAGTGGTAGAGTGACGGCTCGATGGTCACACAGAATCTTTATCCTGCGTTCAGTGTAGACAGTTTGTGGTAGAGTTACGGCTCGATGGTAACACAGAATCTTTATCCTGTCTACGATATCGACTGTGAGATAGCGACTGTGACACAGAAACTTGTATCTTATCTTTGATGTAGACTGTGAGTGGTAGAGTGACGGCTCGATTGGAACCAGAAACTTTATCCTGTTTTGATATCAACTGTGAGATAGCGACTGTGACACAGAAACTTGTATCTTATCGTTGATGTAGACTGTGAGTGGTAGAGTGACGGCTCGATTGTAACCAGAAACTTTATCCTGCTTTCAGTGTAGACTGTGAGTGGTAGAGTGACGGCTCGATGTTAATACAGAATCTTTATCCTGCGTTCAGTGTAGACTGTGAGTGGTAGAGTTACGGCTCGATTGGAACCAGAAACTTTATCCTGTTTTGATATCAACTGTGAGATAGCGACTGTGACACAGAAACTTGTATCTTATCGTTGATGTAGACTGTGAGTGGTAGAGTGACGGCTCGATTGTAACCAGAAACTTTATCCTGCTTTCAGTGTAGACTGTGAGTGGTAGAGTGACGGCTCGATGGTAACACAGAATCTTTATCCTACGTTCAGTGTAGACTGTGACTGGTAGAGTTACGGCTCGATGGTAACACAGAAACTTTATCCTGCGTTCAGTGTAGACTGTGAGTGGTAGAGTAACGGCTCGATGGTAACACAGTAACTTTGTCCTGTGACGGATATAGACTATGAGTGTCAGAATGTGATCTCGATGGTAACACAGAAACTTTCTCCTGTGTTCAATATTGACTGTGAGTGGTAGAGTTAAGGCTCGATGGTAGCACAGAATCTTTATCCTGCGTTCAATGTAGACTGTGAGTGGTAGAGTGACGGCTCGATGGTAACACAGAATCTTTATCCTGCGTTCAGTGTCGACTGTGAGTGGTAGAGTGACGGCTCGATGGTAACACAGAATCTTTATCCTGCTTTCAGTGTAGACTGTGAGTGGTAGAGTGACGGCTCGATGGTAACACAGAATCTTTATCCTGCTTTCAGTGTAGACTGTGAGTGGTAGAGTGACTGCTCGATGGTAAAACAGAAACTTTATCCTGCGTTCAGTGTAGACTGTGAGTGGTAGAGTCACGTCTCGATGGTAACACAGAATCTTTATCCTGCGTTCAGTGTAGACTGTGACTGGTAGAGTTACGGCTCGATGGTAACACAGAATCTTTATCCTGCGTTCACTGTAGACTGTGAGTGGTAGAGTGACGGCTCGATGGTAACACAGAATCTTTATCCTGCGTTCAGTGTAGACTGTGAGTGTTAGAGTGACGGCTCGATGGTAGCACAGAATCTTTATCCTGCGTTTCGTGTAGTCTGTGAGTGGTAGAGTGACGGCTCGATGGTAACACAGAATCTTTATCCTGCGTTCAGTGTAGACTGTGAGTGGTAGAGTGACGGCTCGATGTTAACACAGAATCTTTATCCTGCGTTCAGTGTAGACTGTGAGTGGTAGAGTGACGTCTCGATGGTAACTCAGAATCTTAATCCTGCGTTCAGTGTAGACTGTTTGTGGTAGAGTGACGGCTCGATGGTAAAACAGAATCTTTATCCTGTCTACGATATCGACTGTGAGATCGCGACTGTGACACAGAAACTTGTATCTTATCTTTGATGTAGACTGTGAGTGGTAGAGTGACGGCTCGATTGGAACCAGAAACTTTATCCTGTTTTGATATCAACTGTGGGATAGCGACTGTGACACAGAAACTTGTATCTTATCGTTGATGTAGACTGTGAGTGGTAGAGTGACGGCTCGATTGTAACCAGAAACTTTATCCTGCTTTCAGTGTAGACTGTGAGTGGTAGAGTGACGGCTCGATGTTAACACAGAATCTTTATCCTGCGTTCAGTGTAGACTGTGAGTGGTAGAGTGACGGCTCGATGGTAACACAGAATCTTTATCCTACGTTCAGTGTAGACTGTGACTGGTAGAGTTACGGCTCGATGGTAACACAGAAACTTTATCCTGCGTTCAGTGTAGACTGTGAGTGGTAGAGTAACGGCTCGATGGTAACACAGTAACTTTGTCCTGTGACGGATATAGACTGTGAGTGTCAGAATGTGATCTCGATGGTAACACAGAAACTTTATCCTGCGTTCAGTGTAGACTGTGAGTGGTAGAGTGACGGCTCGATGGTAACACAGAATCTTTATCCTGCGTTCAGTGTAGACTGTGAGTGGTAGAGTTACGGCTCGATGGTAACACAGAATCTTTATCCTGCGTTCAGTGTAGACTGTGAGTGGTAGAGTTACGGCTCGATGGTAACACAGAACCTTTATCCTGCGTTCAGTGTAGACTGTGAGTGGTAGAGTTACGGCTCGATGGTCACACATAATCTTTATCCTGCGATCAGTGTAGACTGTGAGTGGTAGAGTTACGGCTCGATGGTCACACAGAATCTTTATCCTGCGTTCAGTGTAGACTGTGAGTGGTAGAGTTACGGCTCTATGGTAACACAGAATCTTTATCCTGCGTTCAGTGTAGACTGTGAGTGGTAGAGTTACGGCTTGATGGTAACACAGAATCTTTATCCTGCGTTCAGTGTAGACTGTGAGTGGTAGAGTTACGGCTCGATGGTAACACAGAACATTTATCCTGCGTTCAGTGTAGACTGTGAGTGGTAGAGTTACGGCTCGATGGTAACACAGAATCTTTATCCTGCGTTCAGTGTAGACTGTGAGTGGTAGAGTTACGGCTCGATGGTAACACAGAATCTTTATCCTGCGTTCAGTGTAGACTGTGAGTGGTAGAGTTACGGCTCGATGGTAACACAGAATCTTTATCCTGCGTTCAGTGTAGACTGTGAGTGGTAGAGTGACGGCTCGATGGTCACACAGTATCTTTATCCTGCGTTCAGTGTAGACTGTGAGTGGTAGAGTTACGGCTCGATGGTAACACAGAATCTTTATCCTGCGTTCAGTGTAGACTGTGAGTGGTAGAGTTACGGCTCGATGGTAACACAGAATCTTTATCCTGCGTTCAGTGTAGACTGTGAGTGGTAGAGTTACGGCTCGATGGTAACACAGAATCTTTATCCTGCGTTCAGTGTAGACTGTGAGTGGTAGAGTTACAGCTCGATGGTCACACAGAATCTTTATCCTGCGTTCAGTGTAGACTGTGAGTGGTAGAGTGACGGCTCGATGGTCACACAGAATCTTTATCCTGCGTTCAGTGTAGACAGTTTGTGGTAGAGTTACGGCTCGATGGTAACACAGAATCTTTATCCTGTCTACGATATCGACTGTGAGATAGCGACTGTGACACAGAAACTTGTATCTTATCTTTGATGTAGACTGTGAGTGGTAGAGTAACGGCTCGATTGGAACCAGAAACTTTATCCTGTTTTGATATCAACTGTGAGATAGCGACTGTGACACAGAAACTTGTATCTTATCGTTGATGTAGACTGTGAGTGGTAGAGTGACGGCTCGATTGTAACCAGAAACTTTATCCTGCTTTCAGTGTAGACTGTGAGTGGTAGAGTGACGGCTCGATGTTAACACAGAATCTTTATCCTGCGTTCAGTGTAGACTGTGAGTGGTAGAGTGACGGCTCGATGGTAACACAGAATCTTTATCCTACGTTCAGTGTAGACTGTGACTGGTAGAGTTACGGCTCGATGGTAACACAGAAACTTTATCCTGCGTTCAGTGTAGACTGTGAGTGGTAGAGGAACGGCTCGATGGTAACACAGTAACTTTGTCCTGTGACGGATATAGACTGTGAGTGTCAGAATGTGATCTCGATGGTAACACAGAAACTTTCTCCTGTGTTCAATATTGACTGTGAGTGGTAGAGTTACGGCTCGATGGTAGCACAGAATCTTTATCCTGCGTTCAATGTAGACTGTGAGTGGTAGAGTGACGGCTCGATGGTAACACAGAATCTTTATCCTGCGTTCTGTGTCGACTGTGAGTGGTAGAGTGACGGCTCGATGGTAACACAGAATCTTTATCCTGCTTTCAGTGTAGACTGTGAGTGGTAGAGTGACGGCTCGATGGTAACACAGAATCTTTATCCTGCTTTCAGTGTAGACTGTGAGTGGTAGAGTGACTGCTCGATGGTAAAACAGAAACTTTATCCTGCGTTCAGTGTAGACTGTGAGTGGTAGAGTCACGTCTCGATGGTAACACAGAATCTTTATCCTGCGTTCAGTGTAGACTGTGACTGGTAGAGTTACGGCTCGATGGTAACACAGAATCTTTATCCTGCGTTCACTGTAGACTGTGAGTGGTAGAGTGACGGCTCGATGGTAACACAGAATCTTTATCCTGTCTACGATATCGACTGTGAGATCGCGACTGTGACACAGAAACTTGTATCTTATCTTTGATGTAGACTGTGAGTGGTAGAGTGACGGCTCGATTGGAACCAGAAACTTTATCCTGTTTTGATATCAACTGTGAGATAGCGACTGTGACACAGAAACTTGTATCTTATCGTTGATGTATACTGTGAGTGGTAGAGTGACGGCTCGATTGTAACCAGAAACTTTATCCTGCTTTCAGTGTAGACTGTGAGTGGTAGAGTGACGGCTCGATGTTAACACAGAATCTTTATCCTGCGTTCAGTGTAGACTGTGAGTGTTAGAGTTACGGCTCGATGGTAGCACAGAATCTTTATCCTGCGTTCAGTGTAGACTGTGAGTGGTAGAGTGACGGCTCGATGGTAACACAGAATCTTTATCCTACGTTCAGTGTAGACTGTGACTGGTAGAGTTACGGCTCGATGGTAACACAGAAACTTTATCCTGCGTTCAGTGTAGACTGTGAGTGGTAGAGTAACGGCTCGATGGTAACACAGTAACTTTGTCCTGTGACGGATATAGACTGTGAGTGTCAGAATGTGATCTCGATGGTAACACAGAAACTTTCTCCTGTGTTCAATATTGACTGTGAGTGGTAGAGTTACGGCTCGATGGTCACACAGAATCTTTATCCTGCGTTCAGTGTAGACTCTGAGTGTTAGAGTGACGGCTCGATGGTAACACAGAATCATTATCCTGCGTTCAGTGTAGACTGTGAGTGGTAGAGTTACGGCTCGATGGTAACACAGAATCTTTATCCTGCGTTCAGTGTAGACTGTGAGTGGTAGAGTTACGGCTCGATGGTAACACAGAATCTTTATCCTGCGTTCAGTGTAGACTGTGAGTGGTAGAGTTACGGCTCGATGGTCACACAGAATCTTTATCCTGCGTTCAGTGTAGACTGTGAGTGGTAGAGTGACGGCTCGATGGTAACACAGAATCTTTATCCTGCGTTCAGTGTAGACTGTGAGTGGTAGAGTGACGGCTCGATGGTAACACAGAATCTTTATCCTGCGTTCAGTGTAAACTGTGAGTGGTAGAGTTACGGCTCGATGGTAACACAGAATCTTTATCCTGCGTTCAGTGTAGACTGTGAGTGGTAGAGTTACGGCTCGATGGTAACACAGAACCTTTATCCTGCGTTCAGTGTAGACTGTGAGTGGTAGAGTTACGGCTCGATGGTCACACAGAATCTTTATCCTGCGTTCAGTGTAGACTGTGACTGGTAGAGTTACGGCTCGATGGTAACACAGAATCTTTATCCTGCGTTCACTGTAGACTGTGAGTGGTAGAGTGACGGCTCGATGGTAACACAGAATCTTTATCCTGTCTACGATATCGACTGTGAGATCGCGACTGTGACACAGAAACTTGTATCTTATCTTTGATGTAGACTGTGAGTGGTAGAGTGACGGCTCGATTGGAACCAGAAACTTTATCCTGTTTTGATATCAACTGTGAGATAGCGACTGTGACACAGAAACTTGTATCTTATCGTTGATGTATACTGTGAGTGGTAGAGTGACGGCTCGATTGTAACCAGAAACTTTATCCTGCTTTCAGTGTAGACTGTGAGTGGTAGAGTGACGGCTCGATGTTAACACAGAATCTTTATCCTGCGTTCAGTGTAGACTGTGAGTGTTAGAGTTACGGCTCGATGGTAGCACAGAATCTTTATCCTGCGTTCAGTGTAGACTGTGAGTGGTAGAGTGACGGCTCGATGGTAACACAGAATCTTTATCCTACGTTCAGTGTAGACTGTGACTGGTAGAGTTACGGCTCGATGGTAACACAGAAACTTTATCCTGCGTTCAGTGTAGACTGTGAGTGGTAGAGTAACGGCTCGATGGTAACACAGTAACTTTGTCCTGTGACGGATATAGACTGTGAGTGTCAGAATGTGATCTCGATGGTAACACAGAAACTTTCTCCTGTGTTCAATATTGACTGTGAGTGGTAGAGTTACGGCTCGATGGTCACACAGAATCTTTATCCTGCGTTCAGTGTAGACTCTGAGTGTTAGAGTGACGGCTCGATGGTAACACAGAATCATTATCCTGCGTTCAGTGTAGACTGTGAGTGGTAGAGTTACGGCTCGATGGTAACACAGAATCTTTATCCTGCGTTCAGTGTAGACTGTGAGTGGTAGAGTTACGGCTCGATGGTAACACAGAATCTTTATCCTGCGTTCAGTGTAGACTGTGAGTGGTAGAGTTACGGCTCGATGGTCACACAGAATCTTTATCCTGCGTTCAGTGTAGACTGTGAGTGGTAGAGTGACGGCTCGATGGTAACACAGAATCTTTATCCTGCGTTCAGTGTAGACTGTGAGTGGTAGAGTGACGGCTCGATGGTAACACAGAATCTTTATCCTGCGTTCAGTGTAAACTGTGAGTGGTAGAGTTACGGCTCGATGGTAACACAGAATCTTTATCCTGCGTTCAGTGTAGACTGTGAGTGGTAGAGTTACGGCTCGATGGTAACACAGAACCTTTATCCTGCGTTCAGTGTAGACTGTGAGTGGTAGAGTTACGGCTCGATGGTCACACAGAATCTTTATCCTGCGTTCAGTGTAGACTGTGAGTGGTAGAGTGACGGCTCGATGGTAACACAGAATCTTTATCCTACGTTCAGTGTAGACTGTGACTGGTAGAGTTACGGCTCGATGGTAACACAGAAACTTTATCCTGCGTTCAGTGTAGACTGTGAGTGGTAGAGTAACGGCTCGATGGTAACACAGTAACTTTGTCCTGTGACGGATATAGACTGTGAGTGTCAGAATGTGATCTCGATGGTAACACAGAAACTTTCTCCTGTGTTCAATATTGACTGTGAGTGGTAGAGTTACGGCTCGATGGTCACACAGAATCTTTATCCTGCGTTCAGTGTAGACTCTGAGTGTTAGAGTGACGGCTCGATGGTAACACAGAATCATTATCCTGCGTTCAGTGTAGACTGTGAGTGGTAGAGTTACGGCTCGATGGTAACACAGAATCTTTATCCTGCGTTCAGTGTAGACTGTGAGTGGTAGAGTTACGGCTCGATGGTAACACAGAATCTTTATCCTGCGTTCAGTGTAGACTGTGAGTGGTAGAGTTACGGCTCGATGGTCACACAGAATCTTTATCCTGCGTTCAGTGTAGACTGTGAGTGGTAGAGTGACGGCTCGATGGTAACACAGAATCTTTATCCTGCGTTCAGTGTAGACTGTGAGTGGTAGAGTGACGGCTCGATGGTAACACAGAATCTTTATCCTGCGTTCAGTGTAAACTGTGAGTGGTAGAGTTACGGCTCGATGGTAACACAGAATCTTTATCCTGCGTTCAGTGTAGACTGTGAGTGGTAGAGTTACGGCTCGATGGTAACACAGAACCTTTATCCTGCATTCAGTGTAGACTGTGAGTGGTAGAGTTACGGCTCGATGGTCACACATAATCTTTATCCTGCGTTCAGTGTAGACTGTGAGTGGTAGAGTTACGGCTCGATGGTAACACAGAACCTTTATCCTGCGTTCAGTGTAGACTGTGAGTGGTAGAGTTACGGCTCGATGGTAACACAGAATCTTTATCCTGCGTTCAGTATAGACTGTGAGTGCTAGAGTTACGGCTCAATGGTAACACAGAATCTTTATCCTGCGTTCAGTGTAGACTGTGAGTGCTAGAGTGACTGCTCGATGGTAACACAGAATCTTTATCCTGCGTTCAGTGTAGACTGTGAGTGGTAGAGTGACGGCTCGATGTTAACACAGAATCTTTATCCTGCGTTCAGTGTAGACTGTGAGTGGTAGAGTGATGTCTCGATGGTAACTCAGAATCTTAATCCTGCGTTCAGTGTAGACTGTTTGTGGTAGAGTGACGGCTCGATGGTAACACAGAATCTTTATCCTGTCTACGATATCGACTGTGAGATCGCGACTGTGACACAGAAACTTGTATCTTATCTTTGATGTAGACTGTGAGTGGTAGAGTGACGGCTCGATGGTAACACAGTAACTTTGTCCTGTGACGGATATAGACTGTGACTGTCAGAATGTGATCTCGATGGTAGCACAGAATCTTTATCCTGCGTTCAGTGTAGACTGTGAGTGGTAGAGTAACGGCTCGATGGTAACACAGTAACTTTGTCCTGTGACGGATATAGACTGTGACTGTCAGAATGTGATCTCGATGGTAGCACAGAATCTTTATCCTGCGTTCAGTGTAGACTGTGAGTGGTAGAGTGACGGCTCGATGGTAACACAGAATCTTTATCCTGCTTTCAGTGTCGACTGTGAGTGGTAGAGTTACGGCTCGATGGTAACACTGAATTTTTATCCTGCGTTCAATGTAGACTGTGAGTGGTAGAGTGACGGCTCGATGGTAACACAGAATCTTTATCCTGCGTTCAGTGTAGACTGTGAGTGGTAGAGTGACGGCTCGATGGTAACACAGAATCTTTATCCTGCGTTCAGTGTAGACTGTGAGTGGTAGAGTGACGGCTCGATGTTAACACAGAATCTTTATCCTGCGTTCAGTGTAGACTGTGAGTGGTAGAGTGACGTCTCGATGGTAACTCAGAATCTTAATCCTGCGTTCAGTGTAGACTGTTTGTGGTAGAGTGACGGCTCGATGGTAACACAGTATCTTTATCCTGTCTACGATATCAACTGTGAGATAGCGACTGTGACACAGAAACTTGTATCTTATCGTTGATGTAGACTGTGAGTGGTAGTGACTGCTCGATTGTAACCAGAAACTTTATCCTGCGTTCAGTGTAGACTGTGAGTGGTAGAGTTACGGCTCGATGGTAACACAGAATCTTTATCCTGCGTTCAGTGTAGACTGTGAGTGGTAGAGTTACGGCTCGATGGTAACACAGAATCTTTATCCTGTGTTCAGTGTAGACTGTCAGTGGTAGAGTTACCGCTCGATGGTAACACAGAATCTTTATCCTGCGTTCAGTGTAGACTGTGAGTGGTAGAGTTACGGCTCGATGGTAACACAGAATCTTTATCCTGCGTTCAGTGTAGACTGTGAGTGGTAGAGTTACGGCTCGATGGTCACACAGAATCTTTATCCTGCGTTCAGTGTAGACTGTGAGTGGTAGAGTTATGGCTCGATGGTAACACAGAATATTTATCCTGCGTTCAGTGTTGAATGTGAGTGGTAGAGTTACGGCTCGATGGTAACACAGAATATTTATCCTGCGTTCAGTGTAGACTGTGAGTGGTAGAGTTACGGCTCGATGGTAACACAGAATATTTATCCTGCGTTCAGTGTAGACTGTGAGTGGTAGAGTTACGGCTCGATGGTAACACAGAATCTTTATCCTGCGTTCAGTGTAGACTGTGAGTGGTAGAGTTACGGCTCGATGGTCACACAGAATCTTTATCCTGCGTTCAGTGTAGACTGTGAGTGGTAGAGTGACGGCTCGATGGTAACACAGAATCTTTATCCTGCGTTCAGTGTAGACTGTGAGTGGTAGAGTTACGGCTCGATGGTAACACAGAATCTTTATCCTGCGTTCAGTGTAGACTGTGAGTGGTAGAGTTACGGCTCGATGGTAACACAGAATCTTTATCCTGCGTTCAGTGTAGACTGTGAGTGGTAGAGTTACGGCTCGATGGTAACACAGAATCTTTATCCTGCGTTCAGTGCAGACTGTGAGTGGTAGAGTGACGGCTCGATGGTAACACAGAATCTTTATCCTGCGTTCAGTGTAGACTGTGAGTGGTAGAGTTACGGCTCGATGGTAACACAGAATCTTTATCCTGCGTTCAGTGTAGACTGTGAGTGGTAGAGTGACGGCTCGATGGTAACACAGAATCTTTATCCTGCGTTCAGTGTAGACTGTGAGTGGTAGATTTACGGCTCGATGGTAACACAGAATCTTTATCCTGCATTCAGTGTAGATTGTGAGTGGTAGAGTTACGGCTCGATGATCACACAGAATCTTTATCCTGCGTTCAGGGTAGACTGTGAGTGGTAGAGTTACGGCTCGATGGTAACACAGAATCTTTATCCTGTCTACGATATCGACTGTGAGATAGCGACTGTGACACAGAAACTTGTATCTTATCTTTGATGTAGACTGTGAGTGGTAGAGTGACGGCTCGATTGTAACCAGAAACTTTATCCTGTTTTGATATCAACTGTGAGATAGCGACTGTGACACAGAAACATGTATCTTATCGTTGATGTAGACTGTGAGTGGTAGAGTGACGGCTCGATTGTAACCAGAAACTTTATCCTGCGTTCAGTGTAGACTGTGAGTGGTAGAGTGACTGCTCGATGGTAACACAGAATCTTTATCCTGCGTTCAGTGTAGACTGTGAGTGGTAGAGTGACTGCTCGATGGTAACACAGAATCTTTATCCTGCGTTCAGTGTAGACTGTGAGTGGTAGAGTGACGGCTCGATGTTAACACAGAATCTTTATCCTGCGTTCAGTGTAGTCTGTGAGTGGTAGAGTGACGGCTCGATGGTAACACAGAATCTTTATCCTACGTTCAGTGTAGACTGTGACTGGTAGAGTTACGGCTCGATGGTAACACAGAAACTTTATCCTGCGTTCAGTGTAGACTGTGAGTGGTAGAGTAACGGCTCGATGGTAACACAGTAACTTTGTCCTGTGACGGATATAGACTGTGAGTGTCAGAATGTGATCTCGATGGTAACACAGAAACTTTCTCCTGTGTTCAATATTGACTGTGAGTGGTAGAGTTACGGCTCGATGGTAGCACAGAATCTTTATCCTGCGTTCAATGTAGACTGTGAGTGGTAGAGTGACGGCTCGATGGTAACACAGAATCTTTATCCTGCGTTCAGTGTAGACTGTGAGTGGTAGAGTGACGGCTCGATGGTAACACAGAATCTTTATCCTGCGTTCAGTGTAGACTGTGAGTGGTAGAGTGACGGCTCGATGGTAACACAGCATCATTATCCTGCGTTCAGTGTAGACTGTGAGTGGTAGAGTGACGGCTCGATGGTAACACAGAATCTTTATCCTGCGTTCAGTGTAGACTGTGACTGGTAGAGTTATGCCTCGATGGTAACACAGAATCTTTATCCTGCGTTCAGTGTACACTGTGAGTAGTAGAGTTACGGCTCGACGGTAACACAGAATCTTTATCCTGCGTTCAGTGTAGACTGTGAGTGGTAGAGTTACGGCTCGATGGTAACACAGAATCTTTATCCTGCGTTCAGTGTAGAATGTGAGTGGTACAGTGACGGCTCGATGGTAACACAGAATCTTTATCCTGCGTTCAGTGTAGACTGTGAGTGGTAGAGTGACGGCTCGATGGTAACACAGAATCTTTATCCTGCGTTCAGTGTAGACTGTGAGTGGTAGAGTGACGGCTCGATGGTAACACAGAATCTTTATCTTGCGTTCAGTGTCGACTGTGAGTGGTAGAGTGACGGCTCGATGGTCACACATAATCTTTATCCTGCGTTCAGTGTAGACTGTGAGTGGTAGAGTGACGGCTCGATGGTAACACTGAATCTTTATCCTGCGTTCAGTGTAGACTGTGAGTGGTAGAGTTACGGCTCGATGGTAACACAGAATCTTTATCCTGCGTTCAGTGTAGACTGTGTGTTGTAGAGTGACGGCTCGATGGTAACACATAATCTTTATCCTGCGTTCAGTGTAGACTGTGAGTGGTAGAGTTACGGCTCGATGGTCACACAGAATCTTTATCCTGCGTTCAGTGTAGACTGTGAGTGGTAGAGTTACGGCTCGATGGTCACACATAATCTTTATCCTGCGTTCAGTGTAGACTGTGAGTGGTAGAGTGACGGCTCGATGTTAACACAGAATCTTTATCCTGCGTTCAGTGTAGACTGTGAGTGGTAGAGTGACGTCTCGATGGTAACTCAGAATCTTAATCCTGCGTTCAGTGTAGACTGTTTGTGGTAGAGTGACGGCTCGATGGTAACACAGTATCTTTATCCTGTCTACGATATCAACTGTGAGATAGCGACTGTGACACAGAAACTTGTATCTTATCGTTGATGTAGACTGTGAGTGGTAGTGACGGCTCGATTGTAACCAGAAACTTTATCCTGCGTTCAGTGTAGACTGTGAGTGGTAGAGTTACGGCTCGATGGTAACACAGAATCTTTATCCTGCGTTCAGTGTAGACTGTGAGTGGTAGAGTTACGGCTCGATGGTAACACAGAATCTTTATCCTGTGTTCAGTGTAGACTGTCAGTGGTAGAGTTACCGCTCGATGGTAACACAGAATCTTTATCCTGCGTTCAGTGTAGACTGTGAGTGGTAGAGTTACGGCTCGATGGTAACACAGAATCTTTATCCTGCGTTCAGTGTAGACTGTGAGTGGTAGAGTTACGGCTCGATGGTCACACAGAATCTTTATCCTGAGTTCAGTGTAGACTGTGAGTGGTAGAGTTACGGCTCGATGGTAACACAGAATATTTATCCTGCGTTCAGTGTTGACTGTGAGTGGTAGAGTTACGGCTCGATGGTAACACAGAATATTTATCCTGCGTTCAGTGTAGACTGTGAGTGGTAGAGTTACGGCTCGATGGTAACACAGAATATTTATCCTGCGTTCAGTGTAGACTGTGAGTGGTAGAGTTACGGCTCGATGGTAACACAGAATCTTTATCCTGCGTTCAGTGTAGACTGTGAGTGGTAGAGTTACGGCTCGATGGTCACACAGAATCTTTATCCTGCGTTCAGTGTAGACTGTGAGTGGTAGAGTGACGGCTCGATGGTAACACAGAATCTTTATCCTGCGTTCAGTGTAGACTGTGAGTGGTAGAGTTACGGCTCGATTGTAACACAGAATCTTTATCCTGCGTTCAGTGTAGACTGTGAGTGGTAGAGTGACGGCTCGATGGTAACACAGAATCTTTATCCTGCGTTCAGTGTAGACTGTGAGTGGTAGATTTACGGCTCGATGGTAACACAGAATCTTTATCCTGCATTCAGTGTAGATTGTGAGTGGTAGAGTTACGGCTCGATGATCACACAGAATCTTTATCCTGCGTTCAGGGTAGACTGTGAGTGGTAGAGTTACGGCTCGATGGTAACACAGAATCTTTATCCTGTCTACGATATCGACTGTGAGATAGCGACTGTGACACAGAAACTTGTATCTTATCTTTGATGTAGACTGTGAGTGGTAGAGTGACGGCTCGATTGTAACCAGAAACTTTATCCTGTTTTGATATCAACTGTGAGATAGCGACTGTGACACAGAAACATGTATCTTATCGTTGATGTAGACTGTGAGTGGTAGAGTGACGGCTCGATTGTAACCAGAAACTTTATCCTGCTTTCAGTGTAGACTGTGAGTGGTAGAGTGACGGCTCGATGTTAACACAGAATCTTTATCCTGCGTTCAGTGTAGACTGTGAGTGGTAGAGTGACGGCTCGATGGTAACACAGAATCTTTATCCTACGTTCAGTGTAGACTGTGACTGGTAGAGTTACGGCTCGATGGTAACACAGAAACTTTATCCTGCGTTCAGTGTAGACTGTGAGTGGTAGAGTAACGGCTCGATGGTAACACAGTAACTTTGTCCTGTGACGGATATAGACTGTGAGTGTCAGAATGTGATCTCGATGGTAACACAGAAACTTTCTCCTGTGTTCAATATTGACTGTGAGTGGTAGAGTTACGGCTCGATGGTAGCACAGAATCTTTATCCTGCGTTCAATGTAGACTGTGAGTGGTAGAGTGACGGCTCGATGGTAACACAGAATCTTTATCCTGCGTTCAGTGTAGACTGTGAGTGGTAGAGTGACGGCTCGATGGTAACACAGAATCTTTATCCTGCGTTCAGTGTAGACTGTGAGTGGTAGAGTGACGGCTCGATGGTAACACAGAACCTTTATCCTGCGTTCAGTGTAGACTGTGAGTGGTAGAGTGACGGCTCGATGGTAACACAGAATCTTTATCCTGCGTTCAGTGTAGACTGTGAGTGGTAGAGTTACGGCTCGATGGTCACACAGAATCATTATCCTGCTTTCAGTGTAGACTGTGAGTGGTAGAGTGACGGCTCGATGGTAACACAGCATCATTATCCTGCGTTCAGTGTAGACTGTGAGTGGTAGAGTGACGGCTCGATGGTAACACAGAATCTTTATCCTGCGTTCAGTGTAGACTGTGACTGGTAGAGTTATGCCTCGATGGTAACACAGAATCTTTATCCTGCGTTCAGTGTACACTGTGAGTAGTAGAGTTACGGCTCAACGGTAACACGGAATCTTTATACTGCGTTCCGTGTAGACTCTGAGTTGTAGAGTGACGGCTCGATGGTCACACATAATCTTTATCCTGCGTTCAGTGTAGACTGTGAGTGGTAGAGTGACGGCTCGATGGTAACACAGAATCTTTATCCTGCGTTCAGTGTAGACTGTGAGTGGTAGAGTTACGGCTCGATGGTAACACAGAATCTTTATCCTGCGTTCAGTGTAGACTGTGTGTGGTAGAGTGACGGCTCGATGGTAACACATAATCTTTATCCTGCGTTCAGTGTAGACTGTGAGTGGTAGAGTTACGGCTCGATGGTCACACAGAATCTTTATCCTGCGTTCAGTGTAGACTGTGAGTGGTAGAGTTACGGCTCGATGGTCACACATAATCTTTATCCTGCGTTCAGTGTAGACTGTGAGTGGTAGAGTTACGGCTCGATGGTAACACAGAATCTTTATCCTGCGTTCAGTGTAGACTGTGAGTGGTAGAGTTACGGCTCGATGGTAACACAGAATCTTTATCCTGCGTTCAGTGTAGACTGTGAGTGGTAGAGTTACGTCTCGATGGTAACACAGAATCTTTATCCTGCGTTCAGTGTAGACTGTGAGTGGTAGAGTGACGGCTCGATGGTAACACAGAATCTTTATCCTGCGTTCAGTGTAGACTGTGAGTGGTAGAGTGACGGCTCGATGGTAACACAGAATCTTTATCCTGCGTTCAGTGTAGACTGTGAGTGGTAGAGTGACGGCTCGATGGTAACACAGAATCTTTATCCTGCGTTCAGTGTAGACTGTGAGTGGTAGAGTTACGGCTCGATGGTAACACAGAATCTTTATCCTGCGGTGAGTGTCGACTGTGACTGGTAGAGTGACGGCTCGATGGTCACACAGAATCTTTATCCTGCGTTCAGTGTAGACTGTGAGTGGTAGAGTGACGGCTCGATGGTCACACAGAATCTTTATCCTACGTTCAGTGTAGACTGTGAGTGGTAGAGTGACGGCTCGATGGTAACACAGAATCTTTATCCTGCGTTCAGTGTAGACTGTGAGTGGTAGAGTTACGGCTCGATGGTAACACAGAATCTTTATCCTGCGGTGAGTGTCGACTGTGACTGGTAGAGTGACGGCTCGATGGTCACACAGAATCTTTATCCTGCGTTCAGTGTAGACTGTGAGTGGTAGAGTTACGGCTCGATGGTAACACAGAATCTTTATCTTGCGTTCTGTGTAGACTGTGAGTGGTAGAGTGACGGCTCGATGGTCACACAGAATCTTTATCCTACGTTCAGTGTAGACTGTGAGTGGTAGAGTTACGGCTCGATGGTCACACAGAATCTTTATCCTACGTTCAGTGTAGACTGTGACTGGTAGAGTTACGGCTCGATGGTAACACAGAAACTTTATCCTGCGTTCAGTGTAGACTGTGAGTGGTAGAGTAACGGCTCGATGGTAACACAGTAACTTTGTCCTGTGACGGATATAGACTGTGAGTGTCAGAATGTGATCTCGATGGTAACACAGAAACTTTCTCCTGTGTTCAATATTGACTGTGAGTGGTAGAGTTACGGCTCGATGGTCACACAGAATCTTTATCCTGCGTTCAGTGTAGACTCTGAGTGTTAGAGTGACGGCTCGATGGTAACACAGAATCATTATCCTGCGTTCAGTGTAGACTGTGAGTGGTAGAGTTACGGCTCGATGGTAACACAGAATCTTTATCCTGCGTTCAGTGTAGACTGTGAGTGGTAGAGTTACTGCTCGATGGTAACACAGAATCTTTATCCTGCGTTCAGTGTAGACTGTGAGTGGTAGAGTGACGGCTCGATGGTAACACAGAATCTTTATCCTGCGTTCAGTGTAGACTGTGAGTGGTAGAGTTACGGCTCGATGGTAACACATAATCTTTATCCTGCGTTCAGTGTAGACTGTGAGTGGTAGAGTGACGGCTCGATGGTAACACAGAATCTTTATCCTGCGTTCAGTGTAGACTGTGAGTGGTAGAGTGACGGCTCGATGGTAACACAGAATCTTTATCCTGCGTTCAGTGTAGCCTGTGAGTGGTAGAGTTACGGCTCGATGGTAACACAGAATCTTTATCCTGCGTTCAGTGTAGACTGTGAGTGGTAGAGTTACGGCTCGATGGTAACACAGAACCTTTATCCTGCGTTCAGTGTAGACTGTGAGTGGTAGAGTTACGGCTCGATGGTCACACATAATCTTTATCCTGCGTTCAGTGTAGACTGTGAGTGGTAGAGTTACGGTTCGATGGTAACACAGAACCTTTATCCTGCGTTCAGTGTAGACTGTGAGTGGTAGAGTGACGGCTCGATGGTAACACAGAATCTTTATCCTGCGTTCAGTGTAGACTGTCAGTGCTAGAGTGACGGCTCGATGGTAACACAGAATCTTTATCCTGCGTTCAGTGTAGACTGTGAGTGGTAGAGTGACGGCTCTATGTTAACACAGAATCTTTATCTTCTCTACGATATCGACTGTGAGATCGCGACTGTGACACAGAAACTTGTATCTTATCTTTGATGTAGACTGTGAGTGGTAGAGTGACGGCTCGATTGGAACCAGTAACTTTATCCTGTTTTGAAATCAACTGTGAGATAGCGACTGTGACACAGAAACTTGTATCTTATCGTTGATGTAGACTGTGAGTGGTAGAGTGACGGCTCGATTGTAACCAGAAACTTTATCCTGCTTTCAGTGTAGACTGTGAGTGGTAGAGTGACGGCTCGATGTTAACACAGAATCTTTATCCTGCGTTCAGTGTAGACTGTGAGTGGTAGAGTGACGGCTCGATGGTAACACAGAACCTTTATCCTGCGTTCAGTGTAGACTGTGAGTGGTAGAGTTACGGCTCGATGGTAACACAGAATCTTTATCCTGCGTTCAGTATAGACTGTGAGTGCTAGAGTTACGGCTCAATGGTAACACAGAATCTTTATCCTGCGTTCAGTGTAGACTGTGAGTGCTAGAGTGACTGCTCGATGGTAACACAGAATCTTTATCCTGCGTTCAGTGTAGACTGTGAGTGGTAGAGTGACGGCTCGATGTTAACACAGAATCTTTATCCTGCGTTCAGTGTAGACTGTGAGTGGTAGAGTGACGTCTCGATGGTAACTCAGAATCTTAATCCTGCGTTCAGTGTAGACTGTTTGTGGTAGAGTGACGGCTCGATGGTAACACAGAATCTTTATCCTGTCTACGATATCGACTGTGAGATCGCGACTGTGACACAGAAACTTGTATCTTATCTTTGATGTAGACTGTGAGTGGTAGAGTGACGGCTCGATTGGAACCAGTAACTTTATCCTGTTTTGAAATCAACTGTGAGATAGCGACTGTGACACAGAAACTTGTATCTTATCGTTGATGTAGACTGTGAGTGGTTGAGTGACGGCTCGATTGTAACCAGAAACTTTATCCTGCTTTCAGTGTAGACTGTGAGTGGTAGAGTGACGGCTCGATGTTAACACAGAATCTTTATCCTGCGTTCAGTGTAGACTGTGAGTGGTAGAGTGACGGCTCGATGGTAACACAGTAACTTTGTCCTGTGACGGATATAGACTGTGACTGTCAGAATGTGATCTCGATGGTAGCACAGAATCTTTATCCTGCGTTCAATGTAGACTGTGAGTGGTAGAGTGACGGCTCGATGGTAACACAGAATCTTTATCCTGCTTTCAGTGTCGACTGTGAGTGGTAGAGTTACGGCTCGATGGTAACACTGAATTTTTATCCTGCGTTCAATGTAGACTGTGAGTGGTAGAGTGACGGCTCGATGGTAACACAGAATCTTTATCCTGCGTTCAGTGTAGACTGTGAGTGGTAGAGTGACGGCTCGATGGTAACACAGAATCTTTATCCTGCGTTCAGTGTAGACTGTGAGTGGTAGAGTGACGGCTCGATGTTAACACAGAATCTTTATCCTGCGTTCAGTGTAGACTGTGAGTGGTAGAGTGACGTCTCGATGGTAACTCAGAATCTTAATCCTGCGTTCAGTGTAGACTGTTTGTGGTAGAGTGACGGCTCGATGGTAACACAGTATCTTTATCCTGTCTACGATATCAACTGTGAGATAGCGACTGTGACACAGAAACTTGTATCTTATCGTTGATGTAGACTGTGAGTGGTAGTGACGGCTCGATTGTAACCAGAAACTTTATCCTGCGTTCAGTGTAGACTGTGAGTGGTAGAGTTACGGCTCGATGGTAACACAGAATCTTTATCCTGCGTTCAGTGTAGACTGTGAGTGGTAGAGTTACGGCTCGATGGTAACACAGAATCTTTATCCTGTGTTCAGTGTAGACTGTCAGTGGTAGAGTTACCGCTCGATGGTAACACAGAATCTTTATCCTGCGTTCAGTGTAGACTGTGAGTGGTAGAGTTACGGCTCGATGGTAACACAGAATCTTTATCCTGCGTTCAGTGTAGACTGTGAGTGGTAGAGTTACGGCTCGATGGTCACACAGAATCTTTATCCTGCGTTCAGTGTAGACTGTGAGTGGTAGAGTTATGGCTCGATGGTAACACAGAATATTTATCCTGCGTTCAGTGTTGACTGTGAGTGGTAGAGTTACGGCTCGATGGTAACACAGAATATTTATCCTGCGTTCAGTGTAGACTGTGAGTGGTAGAGTTACGGCTCGATGGTAACACAGAATATTTATCCTGCGTTCAGTGTAGACTGTGAGTGGTAGAGTTACGGCTCGATGGTAACACAGAATCTTTATCCTGCGTTCAGTGTAGACTGTGAGTGGTAGAGTTACGGCTCGATGGTCACACAGAATCTTTATCCTGCGTTCAGTGTAGACTGTGAGTGGTAGAGTGACGGCTCGATGGTAACACAGAATCTTTATCCTGCGTTCAGTGTAGACTGTGAGTGGTAGAGTTACGGCTCGATTGTAACACAGAATCTTTATCCTGCGTTCAGTGTAGACTGTGAGTGGTAGAGTGACGGCTCGATGGTAACACAGAATCTTTATCCTGCGTTCAGTGTAGACTGTGAGTGGTAGATTTACGGCTCGATGGTAACACAGAATCTTTATCCTGCATTCAGTGTAGATTGTGAGTGGTAGAGTTACGGCTCGATGATCACACAGAATCTTTATCCTGCGTTCAGGGTAGACTGTGAGTGGTAGAGTTACGGCTCGATGGTAACACAGAATCTTTATCCTGTCTACGATATCGACTGTGAGATAGCGACTGTGACACAGAAACTTGTATCTTATCTTTGATGTAGACTGTGAGTGGTAGAGTGACGGCTCGATTGTAACCAGAAACTTTATCCTGTTTTGATATCAACTGTGAGATAGCGACTGTGACACAGAAACATGTATCTTATCGTTGATGTAGACTGTGAGTGGTAGAGTGACGGCTCGATTGTAACCAGAAACTTTATCCTGCTTTCAGTGTAGACTGTGAGTGGTAGAGTGACGGCTCGATGTTAACACAGAATCTTTATCCTGCGTTCAGTGTAGACTGTGAGTGGTAGAGTGACGGCTCGATGGTAACACAGAATCTTTATCCTACGTTCAGTGTAGACTGTGACTGGTAGAGTTACGGCTCGATGGTAACACAGAAACGTTATCCTGCGTTCAGTGTAGACTGTGAGTGGTAGAGTAACGGCTCGATGGTAACACAGTAACTTTGTCCTGTGACGGATATAGACTGTGAGTGTCAGAATGTGATCTCGATGGTAACACAGAAACTTTCTCCTGTGTTCAATATTGACTGTGAGTGGTAGAGTTACGGCTCGATGGTAGCACAGAATCTTTATCCTGCGTTCAATGTAGACTGTGAGTGGTAGAGTGACGGCTCGATGGTAACACAGAATCTTTATCCTGCGTTCAGTGTAGACTGTGAGTGGTAGAGTGACGGCTCGATGGTAACACAGAATCTTTATCCTGCGTTCAGTGTAGTCTGTGAGTGGTAGAGTGACGGCTCGATGGTAACACAGAATCTTTATCCTGCGTTCAGTGTAGATTGTGAGTGGTAGAGTGACGGCTCGATGGTAACACAGAATCTTTATCCTGCGTTCAGTGTAGACTGTGACTGGTAGAGTTATGCCTCGATGGTAACACAGAATCTTTATCCTGCGTTCAGTGTACACTGTGAGTAGTAGAGTTACGGCTCGACGGTAACACGGAATCTTTATACTGCGTTCAGTGTAGACTGTGAGTGGTAGAGTGACGGCTCTATGGTAACACAGAATCTTTATCTTGCGTTCAGTGTCGACTGTGAGTGGTAGAGTGACGGCTCGATGGTCACTCATAATCTTTATCCTGCGTTCAGTGTAGACTGTGAGTGGTAGAGTGACGGCTCGATGGTAACACAGAATCTTTATCCTGCGTTCAGTGTAGACTGTGAGTGGTAGAGTTACGGCTCGATGGTAACACAGAATCTTTATCCTGCGTTCAGTGTAGACTGTGTGTGGTAGAGTGACGGCTCGATGGTAACACATAATCTTTATCCTGCGTTCAGTGTAGACTGTGAGTGGTAGAGTTACGGCTCGATGGTCACACAGAATCTTTATCCTGTCTACGATATCAACTGTGAGATAGCGACTGTGACACAGAAACTTGTATCTTATCGTTGATGTAGACTGTGAGTGGTAGTGACGGCTCGATTGTAACCAGAAACTTTATCCTGCGTTCAGTGTAGACTGTGAGTGGTAGAGTTACGGCTCGATGGTAACACAGAATCTTTATCCTGCGTTCAGTGTAGACTGTGAGTGGTAGAGTTACGGCTCGATGGTAACACAGAATCTTTATCCTGTGTTCAGTGTAGACTGTCAGTGGTAGAGTTACCGCTCGATGGTAACACAGAATCTTTATCCTGCGTTCAGTGTAGACTGTGAGTGGTAGAGTTACGGCTCGATGGTAACACAGAATCTTTATCCTGCGTTCAGTGTAGACTGTGAGTGGTAGAGTTACGGCTCGATGGTCACACAGAATCTTTATCCTGCGTTCAGTGTAGACTGTGAGTGGTAGAGTTATGGCTCGATGGTAACACAGAATATTTATCCTGCGTTCAGTGTTGACTGTGAGTGGTAGAGTTACGGCTCGATGGTAACACAGAATATTTATCCTGCGTTCACTGTAGACTGTGAGTGGTAGAGTTACGGCTCGATGGTAACACAGAATATTTATCCTGCGTTCAGTGTAGACTGTGAGTGGTAGAGTTACGGCTCGATGGTAACACAGAATCTTTATCCTGCGTTCAGTGTAGACTGTGAGTGGTAGAGTTACGGCTCGATGGTCACACAGAATCTTTATCCTGCGTTCAGTGTAGACTGTGAGTGGTAGAGTGACGGCTCGATGGTAACACAGAATCTTTATCCTGCGTTCAGTGTAGACTGTGAGTGGTAGAGTTACGGCTCGATTGTAACACAGAATCTTTATCCTGCGTTCAGTGTAGACTGTGAGTGGTAGAGTGACGGCTCGATGGTAACACAGAATCTTTATCCTGCGTTCAGTGTAGACTGTGAGTGGTAGATTTACGGCTCGATGGTAACACAGAATCTTTATCCTGCATTCAGTGTAGATTGTGAGTGGTAGAGTTACGGCTCGATGGTAACACAGAATCTTTATCCTGCGTTCAGGGTAGACTGTGAGTGGTAGAGTTACGGCTCGATGGTAACACAGAATCTTTATCCTGTCTACGATATCGACTGTGAGATAGCGACTGTGACACAGAAACTTGTATCTTATCTTTGATGTAGACTGTGAGTGGTAGAGTGACGGCTCGATTGTAACCAGAAACTTTATCCTGTTTTGATATCAACTGTGAGATAGCGACTGTGACACAGAAACATGTATCTTATCGTTGATGTAGACTGTGAGTGGTAGAGTGACGGCTCGATTGTAACCAGAAACTTTATCCTGCTTTCAGTGTAGACTGTGAGTGGTAGAGTGACGGCTCGATGTTAACACAGAATCTTTATCCTGCGTTCAGTGTAGACTGTGAGTGGTAGAGTGACGGCTCGATGGTAACACAGAATCTTTATCCTACGTTCAGTGTAGACTGTGACTGGTAGAGTTACGGCTCGATGGTAACACAGAAACTTTATCCTGCGTTCAGTGTAGACTGTGAGTGGTAGAGTAACGGCTCGATGGTAACACAGTAACTTTGTCCTGTGACGGATATAGACTGTGAGTGTCAGAATGTGATCTCGATGGTAACACAGAAACTTTCTCCTGTGTTCAATATTGACTGTGAGTGGTAGAGTTACGGCTCGATGGTAGCACAGAATCTTTATCCTGCGTTCAATGTAGACTGTGAGTGGTAGAGTGACGGCTCGATGGTAACACAGAATCTTTATCCTGCGTTCAGTGTAGACTGTGAGTGGTAGAGTGACGGCTCGATGGTAACACAGAATCTTTATCCTGCGTTCAGTGTAGACTGTGAGTGGTAGAGTGACGGCTCGATGGTAACACAGCATCATTATCCTGCTTTCAGTGTAGACTGTGAGTGGTAGAGTGACGGCTCGATGGTAACACAGAATCTTTATCCTGCGTTCAGTGTAGACTGTGAGTGGTAGAGTTACGGCTCGATGGTAACACAGAATCTTTATCCTGCGTTCAGTGTAGACTGTGAGTGGTAGAGTTACGGCTCGATGGTCACACATAATCTTTATCCTGCGTTCAGTGTAGACTGTGAGTGGTAGAGTGACGGCTCGATGGTAACACAGAATCTTTATCCTGCGTTCAGTGTAGACTGTGAGTGGTAGAGTTACGGCTCGATGGTAACACAGAATCTTTATCCTGCGTTCAGTGTAGACTGTGTGTGGTAGAGTGACGGCTCGATGGTAACACATAATCTTTATCCTGCGTTCAGTGTAGACTGTGAGTGGTAGAGTTACGGCTCGATGGTCACACAGAATCTTTATCCTGCGTTCAGTGTAGACTGTGAGTGGTAGAGTTACGGCTCGATGGTCACACATAATCTTTATCCTGCGTTCAGTGTAGACTGTGAGTGGTAGAGTTACGGCTCGATGGTAACACAGAATCTTTATCCTGCGTTCAGTGTAGACTGTGAGTGGTAGAGTTACGGCTCGATGGTAACACAGAATCTTTATCCTGCGTTCAGTGTAGACTGTGAGTGGTAGAGTTACGTCTCGATGGTAACACAGAATCTTTATCCTGCGTTCAGTGTAGACTGTGAGTGGTAGAGTGACGGCTCGATGGTAACACAGAATCTTTATCCTGCGTTCAGTGTAGACTGTGAGTGGTAGAGTGACGGCTCGATGGTAACACAGAATCTTTATCCTGCGTTCAGTGTAGACTGTGAGTGGTAGAGTGACGGCTCGATGGTAACACAGAATCTTTATCCTGCGTTCAGTGTAGACTGTGAGTGGTAGAGTGACGGCTCGATGGTAACACAGAATCTTTATCCTGCGTTCAGTGTAGACTGTGAGTGGTAGAGTGACGGCTCGATGGTAACACAGAATCTTTATCCTGCGTTCAGTGTAGACTGTGACTGGTAGAGTTACGGCTCGATGGTAACACAGAATCTTTATCCTGCGTTCAGTGTAGACTGTGAGTGGTAGAGTGACGGCTCGATGGTAACACAGAATCTTTATCCTGCGTTCAGTGTAGACTGTGAGTGGTAGAGTTACGGCTCGATGGTAACACATAATCTTTATCCTGCGTTCAGTGTAGACTGTGAGTGGTAGAGTGACGGCTCGATGGTAACACAGAATCTTTATCCTGCGTTCAGTGTAGACTGTGAGTGGTAGAGTTACGGCTCGATGGTAACACAGAATCTTTATCCTGCGGTGAGTGTCGACTGTGACTGGTAGAGTGACGGCTCGATGGTCACACAGAATCTTTATCCTGCGTTCAGTGTAGACTGTGAGTGGTAGAGTGACGGCTCGATGGTCACACAGAATCTTTATCCTACGTTCAGTGTAGACTGTGAGTGGTAGAGTTACGGCTCGATGGTCACACAGAATCTTTATCCTACGTTCAGTGTAGACTGTGACTGGTAGAGTTACGGCTCGATGGTAACACAGAAACTTTATCCTGCGTTCAGTGTAGACTGTGAGTGGTAGAGTAACGGCTCGATGGTAACACAGTAACTTTGTCCTGTGACGGATATAGACTGTGAGTGTCAGAATGTGATCTCGATGGTAACACAGAAACTTTCTCCTGTGTTCAATATTGACTGTGAGTGGTAGAGTTACGGCTCGATGGTCACACAGAATCTTTATCCTGCGTTCAGTGTAGACTCTGAGTGTTAGAGTGACGGCTCGATGGTAACACAGAATCATTATCCTGCGTTCAGTGTAGACTGTGAGTGGTAGAGTTACGGCTCGATGGTAGCACAGAATCTTTATCCTGCGTTCAATGTAGACTGTGAGTGGTAGAGTGACGGCTCGATGGTAACACAGAATCTTTATCCTGCGTTCAGTGTAGACTGTGAGTGGTAGAGTGACGGCTCGATGGTCACACAAAATCTTTATCCTGCGTTCAGTGTAGACTGTGAGTGGTAGAGTTACGGCTCGATGGTAGCACAGAATCTTTATCCTGCGTTCAATGTAGACTGTGAGTGGTAGAGTGACGGCTCGATGGTAACACAGAATCTTTATCCTGCGTTCAGTGTAGACTGTGAGTGGTAGAGTGACGGCTCGATGGTCACACAGAATCTTTATCCTGCGTTCAGTGTAGACTGTGAGTGGTAGAGTGACGGCTCGATGGTAACACAGAATCTTTATCCTGCGTTCAGTGTAGACTGTGAGTGGTAGTGTGACGGCTCGATGGTAACACAGAATCTTTATCCTGCGTTCAGTGTAGACTGTGAGTGGTAGAGTGACGGCTCGATGGTAACACAGAATCTTTATCCTGCGTTCAGTGTAGACTGTGAGTGGTAGAGTGACGGCTCGATGGTAACACAGAATCTTTATCCTGCGTTCAGTGTAGACTGTGAGTGGTAGAGTGACGGCTCGATGGTAACACAGCATCATTATCCTGCTTTCAGTGTAGACTGTGAGTGGTAGAGTGACGGCTCGATGGTAACACAGAATCTTTATCCTGCGTTCAGTGTAGACTGTGAGTGGTAGAGTTACGGCTCGATGGTAACACAGCATCATTATCCTGCGTTCAGTGTAGACTGTGAGTGGTAGAGTGACGGCTCGATGGTAACACAGAATCTTTATCCTGTGACGGATATAGATTGTGAGTGTCAGAATGTGATCTCGATGGTACCACAGAATCTTTATCCTGCGTTCAGTGTAGACTGTGAGTGGTAGAGTGAAAGCTCGATGGTAACACAGAATCTTTATCATGCGTTCAATGTAGACTGTGAGTGGTAGAGTGACGGCTCGATGGTAACACAGAATCTTTATCCTGCTTTCAGTGTCGACTGTGAGTGGTAGAGTTACGGCTCGATGGTAACACAGAATCTTTATCCTGCGTTCAATGTAGACTGTGAGTGGTAGAGTGACGGCTCGATGGTAACACAGAATCTTTATCCTGCGTTCAGTGTAGACTGTGAGTGGTAGAGTTACGGCTCGATGGTAACACAGAATCTTTATCCTGCGTTCAATGTAGACTGTGACTGGTAGAGTTACGGCTCGATGGTAACACAGAAACTTTATCCTGCGTTCAGTGTAGACTGTGAGTGGTAGAGTAACGGCTCGATGGTAACACAGTAACTTTGTCCTGTGACGGATATAGACTGTGAGTGTCAGAATGTGATCTCGATGGTAACACAGAAACTTTCTCCTGTGTTCAATATTGACTGTGAGTGGTAGAGTTACGGCTCGATGGTCACACAGAATCTTTATCCTGCGTTCAGTGTAGACTCTGAGTGTTAGAGTGACGGCTCGATGGTAACACAGAATCATTATCCTGCGTTCAGTGTAGACTGTGAGTGGTAGAGTTACGGCTCGATGGTAACACAGTAACTTTGTCCTGTGACGGATATAGACTGTGAGTGTCAGAATGTGATCTCGATGGTAACACAGAAACTTTCTCCTGTGTTCAATATTGACTGTGAGTGGTAGAGTTACGGCTCGATGGTCACACAGAATCTTTATCCTGCGTTCAGTGTAGACTCTGAGTGTTAGAGTGACGGCTCGATGGTAACACAGAATCATTATCCTGCGTTCAGTGTAGGATGTGAGTGGTAGAGTTACGGCTCGATGGTAACACAGAATCTTTATCCTGCGTTCAGTGTAGACTGTGAGTGGTAGAGTTACTGCTCGATGGTAACACAGAATCTTTATCCTGCGTTCAGTGTAGACTGTGAGTGGTAGAGTTACGGCTCGATGGTCACACATAATCTTTATCCTGCGTTCAGTGTAGACTGTGAGTGGTAGAGTTACGGCTCGATGGTCACACAGAATCTTTATCCTGCGTTCAGTGTAGACTGTGAGTGGTAGAGTGACGGCTCGATGGTAACACAGAATCTTTATCCTGCGTTCAGTGTAGACTGTGAGTGGTAGAGTGACGGCTCGATGGTAACACAGAATCTTTATCCTGCGTTCAGTGTAGACTGTGAGTGGTAGAGTTACGGCTCGATGGTAACACAGAATCTTTATCCTGCGTTCAGTGTAGACTGTGAGTGGTAGAGTTACGGCTCGATGGTAACACAGAACCTTTATCCTGCGTTCAGTGTAGACTGTGAGTGGTAGAGTTACGGCTCGATGGTCACACATAATCTTTATCCTGCGTTCAGTGTAGACTGTGAGTGGTAGAGTTACGGCTCGATGGTAACACAGAACCTTTATCCTGCGTTCAGTGTAGACTGTGAGTGGTAGAGTGACGGCTCGATGGTAACACAGAATCTTTATCCTGCGTTCAGTGTAGACTGTCAGTGCTAGAGTGACGGCTCGATGGTAACACAGAATCTTTATCCTGCGTTCAGTGTAGACTGTGAGTGGTAGAGTGACGGCTCTATGTTAACACAGTATCTTTATCTTCTCTACGATATCGACTGTGAGATCGCGACTGTGACACAGAAACTTGTATCTTATCTTTGATGTAGACTGTGAGTGGTAGAGTGAAGGCTCGATTGGAACCAGTAACTTTATCCTGTTTTGATATCAACTGTGAGATAGCGACTGTGACACAGAAACTTGTATCTTATCGTTGATGTAGACTGTGAGTGGTAGAGTGACGGCTCGATTGTAACCAGAAACTTTATCCTGCTTTCAGTGTAGACTGTGAGTGGTAGAGTGACGGCTCGATGTTAACACAGAATCTTTATCCTGCGTTCAGTGTAGACTGTGAGTGGTAGAGTGACGGCTCGATGTTAACACAGAATCTTTATCCTGCGTTCAGTGTAGACTGTGAGTGGTAGAGTTACGGCTCGATGGTCACACAGAATCTTTATCCTGCGTTCAGTGTAGACTGTGAGTGGTAGAGTTACGGCTCGATGGTCACACAGAATCTTTATCCTGCGTTCAGTGTAGACTGTGAGTGGTAGAGTGACGGCTCGATGGTAACACAGAATCTTTATCCTGCGTTCAGTGTAGACTGTGAGTGGTAGAGTGACGGCTCGATTGGAACCAGTAACTTTATCCTGTTTTGAAATCAACTGTGAGATAGCGACTGTGACACAGAAACTTGTATCTTATCGTTGATGTAGACTGTGAGTGGTAGAGTGACGGCTCGATTGTAACCAGAAACTTTATCCTGCTTTCAGTGTAGACTGTGAGTGGTAGAGTGACGGCTCGATGTTAACACAGAATCTTTATCCTGCGTTCAGTGTAGACTGTGAGTGGTAGAGTTACGGCTCGATGGTAACACAGAATCTTTATCCTACGTTCAGTGCAGACTGTGAGTGGTAGAGTTACGGCTCGATTGTAACACAGAATCTTTATCCTGCGTTCAGTGTAGACTGTGAGTGGTAGAGTTACGGCTCGATTGTAACACAGAATCTTTATCCTACGTTCAGTGCAGACTGTGAGTGGTAGAGTTACGGCTCGATTGTAACACAGAATCTTTATCCTGCGTTCAGTGTAGACTGTGAGTGGTAGAGTTACGGCTCGATTGTAACACAGAATCTTTATCCTGCGTTCAGTGTAGACTGTGAGTGGTAGAGTTACGGCTCGATTGTAACACAGAATCTTTATCCTGCGTTCAGTGTAGACTGTGAGTGGTAGAGTTACGGCTCGATTGTAACACAGAATCTTTATCCTGCGTTCAGTGCAGACTGTGAGTGGTAGAGTTACGGCTCGATTGTAACACAGAATCTTTATCCTGCGTTCAGTGTAGACTGTGAGTGGTAGAGTTACGGCTCGATTGTAACACAGAATCTTTATCCTACGTTCAGTGCAGACTGTGAGTGGTAGAGTTACGGCTCGATTGTAACACAGAATCTTTATCCTGCGTTCAGTGTAGACTGTGAGTGGTAGAGTTACGGCTCGATTGTAACACAGAATCTTTATCCTGCGTTCAGTGCAGACTGTGAGTGGTAGAGTTACGGCTCGATGGTAACACAGAATCTTTATCCTACGTTCAGTGTAGACTGTGAGTGGTAGAGTTACGGCTCGATTGTAACACAGAATCTTTATCCTGCGTTCAGTGTAGACTGTGAGTGGTAGAGTTACGGCTCGATGGTAACACAGTATCTTTATCCTACGTTCAGTGTAGACTGTGAGTGGTAGAGTGACAGCTCGATGGTAACACAGAATCTTTATCCTGCGTTCACGGTAGACTGTGAGTGGTAGAGTGACGGCTCGATGGTAACACAGAATCTTTATCCTGCGTTCAGTGTAGACTGTGAGTGGTAGAGTGACGGCTCGATGGTAACACAGAATCTTTATCCTGCGTTCAGTGTAGACTGTGAGTGGTAGAGTGACGGCTCGATGGTAACACAGAATCTTTATCCTGCGTTCAGTGTAGACTGTGAGTGGTAGAGTGACGGCTCGATGGTAACACAGAATCTTTATCCTGCGTTCAGTGTAGACTGTGAGTGGTAGAGTGACGGCTCGATGGTAACACAGTATCTTTATCCTACGTTCAGTGTAGACTGTGAGTGGTAGAGTGACGGCTCGATGGTAACACAGAATCTTTATCCTGCGTTCAGTGTAGACTGTGAGTGGTAGAGTGACGGCTCGATGGTAACACAGAATCTTTATCCTGCGTTCAGTGTAGACTGTGAGTGGTAGAGTTACGGCTCGATGGTAACACAGAATCTTTATCCTGCGTTCAGTGTAGACTGTGAGTGGTAGAGTTACGGCTCGATGGTAACACAGAATCTTTATCCTGCGTTCAGTGTAGACTGTGAGTGGTAGAGTGACGGCTCGATGGTAACACAGTATCTTTATCCTACGTTCAGTGTAGACTGTGAGTGGTAGAGTGACGGCTCGATGGTAACACAGAATCTTTATCCTGCATTCCGTGTAGACTGTGAGTGGTAGAGTTACGGCTCGATGGTAACACAGTAACTTTGTCCTGTGACGGATATAGATTGTGAGTGTCAGAATGTGATCTCGATGGTAGCACAGAATCTTTATCCTGCGTTCAGTGTAGACTGTGAGTGGTAGAGTGACGGCTCGATGGTAACACAGAATCTTTATCCTGCGTTCAGTGTAGACTGTGAGTGGTAGAGTGACGGCTCGATGGTAACACAGAATCTTTATCCTGCTTTCAGTGTCGACTGTGAGTGGTAGAGTTACGGCTCGATGGTAACACAGAATCTTTATCCTGCGTTCAATGTAGACTGTGAGTGGTAGAGTGATGGCTCGATGGTAACACAGAATCTTTATCCTGCGTTCAGTGTAGACTGTGAGTGGTAGAGTTAAGGCTCGATGATAACACAGAATCTTTATCCTGCGTTCAGTGTAGACTGTGAGTGGTAGAGTTACGGCTCGATGTTAACACAGAATCTTTATCCTGCGTTCAGTGTAGACTGTGAGTGGTAGAGTGACGGCTCGATGGTAACACAGAATCTTTATCCTGCTTTCAGTGTAGACTGTGAGTGGTAGAGTGACGGCTCGATGGTAACACAGAATCTTTATCCTGCGTTCAGTGTAGACTGTGAGTGGTAGAGTTACGGCTCGATGGTAACACAGAATCTTTATCCTGCGTTCAGTGTAGACTGTGAGTGGTAGAGTGATGGCTCGATGGTAACACAGAATCTTTATCCTGCGTTCAGTGTAGACTGTGAGTGGTAGAGTGACGGCTCGATGGTAACACAGAATCTTTATCCTGCTTTCAGTGTAGACTGTGAGTGGTAGAGTGACGGCTCGATGGTAACACAGAATCTTTATCCTGCTTTCAGTGTAGACTGTGAGTGGTAGAGTGACGGCTCGATGTTCACACAGAATCTTTATCCTGCGTTCAGTGTAGACTGTGAGTGGTAGAGTGACGGCTCGATTGTAACCAGAAACTTTATCCTGCGTTCAGTGTAGACTGTGAGTGGTAGAGTTACGGCTCGATGGTAACACAGAATCTTTATCCTGCGTTCAGTGTAGACTGTGAGTGGTAGAGTTACGGCTCGATGGTAACACAGAATCTTTATCCTGTTTTCAGTGTAGACGGTGAGTGGTAGAGTGACGGCTCGATGTTAACACAGAATCTTTATCCTGCGTTCAGTGTAGACTGTGAGTGGTAGAGTGACGGCTCGATGGTAACACAGAATCTTTATCCTGCGTTCAGTGTAGACTGTGAGTGGTAGAGTGACGGCTCGATGGTAACACAGAATCTTTATCCTACGTTCAGTGTAGACTGTGACTGGTAGAGTTACGGCTCGATGGTAACACAGAAACTTTATCCTGCGTTCAGTGTAGACTGTGAGTGGTAGAGTAACGGCTCGATGGTAACACAGTAACTTTGTCCTGTGACGGATATAGACTGTGAGTGTCAGAATGTGATCTCGATGGTAACACAGAAACTTTCTCCTGTGTTCAATATTGACTGTGAGTGGTAGAGTTACGGCTCGATGGTCACACAGAATCTTTATCCTGCGTTCAGTGTAGACTCTGAGTGTTAGAGTGACGGCTCGATGGTAACACAGAATCATTATCCTGCGTTCAGTGTAGACTGTGAGTGGTAGAGTTACGGCTCGATGGTCACACATAAGCTTTATCCTGCGTTCAGTGTAGACTGTGAGTGGTAGAGTTACGGCTCGATGGTCACACAGAATCTTTATCCTGCGTTCAGTGTAGACTGTGAGTGGTAGAGTGACGGCTCGATGGTAACACAGAATCTTTATCCTGCGTTCAGTGTAGACTGTGAGTGGTAGAGTGACGGCTCGATGGTAACACAGAATCTTTATCCTGCGTTCAGTGTAGACTGTGAGTGGTAGAGTTACGGCTCGATGGTAACACAGAATCTTTATCCTGCGTTCAGTGTAGACTGTGAGTGGTAGAGTTACGGCTCGATGGTAACACAGAACCTTTATCCTGCGTTCAGTGTAGACTGTGAGTGGTAGAGTTACGGCTCGATGGTCACACATAATCTTTATCCTGCGTTCAGTGTAGACTGTGAGTGGTAGAGTTACGGCTCGATGGTAACACAGAATCTTTATCCTGCGTTCAGTATAGACTGTGAGTGCTAGAGTTACGGCTCGATGGTAACACAGAATCTTTATCCTGCGTTCAGTGTAGACTGTGAGTGCTAGAGTGACGGCTCGATGGTAACACAGAATCTTTATCCTGCGTTCAGTGTAGACTGTGAGTGGTAGAGTGACGGCTCGATGTTAACACAGAATCTTTATCCTGCGTTCAGTGTAGACTGTGAGTGGTAGAGTGACGTCTCGATGGTAACTCAGAATCTTAATCCTGCGTTCAGTGTAGACTGTTTGTGGTAGAGTGACGGCTCGATGGTAACACAGAATCTTTATCCTGTCTACGATATCGACTGTGAGATCGCGACTGTGACACAGAAACTTGTATCTTATCTTTGATGTAGACTGTGAGTGGTAGAGTGACGGCTCGATTGGAACGAGTAACTTTATCCTGTTTTGAAATCAACTGTGAGATAGCGACTGTGACACAGAAACTTGTATCTTATCGTTGATGTAGACTGTGAGTGGTTGAGTGACGGCTCGATTGTAACCAGAAACTTTATCCTGCTTTCAGTGTAGACTGTGAGTGGTAGAGTGACGGCTCGATGTTAACACAGAATCTTTATCCTGCGTTCAGTGTAGACTGTGAGTGGTAGAGTGACGGCTCGATGGTAACACAGAATCTTTATCCTACGTTCAGTGTAGACTGTGACTGGTAGAGTTACGGCTCGATGGTAACACAGAAACTTTATCCTGCGTTCAGTGTAGACAGTGAGTGGTAGAGTAACGGCTCGATGGTAACACAGTAACTTTGTCCTGTGACGGATATAGACTGTGAGTGTCAGAATGTGATCTCGATGGTAGCACAGAATCTTTATCCTGCGTTCAGTGTAGACTGTGAGTGGTAGAGTGACGGCTCGATGGTAACACAGAATCTTTATCCTGCGTTCAGTGTAGACTGTGAGTGGTAGTGTGAAAGCTCGATGGTAACACAGAATCTTTATCATGCGTTCAATGTAGACTGTGAGTGGTAGAGTGACGGCTCGATGGTAACACAGAATCTTTATCCTGCGTTCAGTGTAGACTGTGAGTGGTAGAGTTACGGCTCGATGGTCACACATAATCTTTATCCTGCGTTCAGTGTAGACTGTGAGTGGTAGAGTTACGGCTCGATGGTAACACAGAATCTTTATCCTGCGTTCAATGTAGACTGTGAGTGGTAGAGTTACGGCTCGATGGTAACACAGAATCTTTATCCTGCGTTCAGTGTAGACTGTGAGTGGTAGAGTTACGGCTCAATGGTAACACAGAATCTTTATCCTGCGTTCAGGGTAGACTGTGAGTGGTAGAGTTACGGCTCGATGGTAACACAGAATCTTTATCCTGCGTTCAGTGTAGACTGTGAGTGGTAGAGTGACGGCTCGATGGTAACACAGAATCTTTATCCTGCGTTCAGTGTAGACTGTGAGTGGTAGAGTGACGGCTCGATGGTAACACAGAATCTTTATCCTGCGTTCAGTGTAAACTGTGAGTGGTAGAGTTACGGCTCGATGGTAACACAGAATCTTTATCCTGCGTTCAGTGTAGACTGTGAGTGGTAGAGTTACGGCTCGATGGTAACACAGAACCTTTATCCTGCGTTCAGTGTAGACTGTGAGTGGTAGAGTTACGGCTCGATGGTCACACATAATCTTTATCCTGCGTTCAGTGTAGACTGTGAGTGGTAGAGTTACGGCTCGATGGTAACACAGAACCTTTATCCTGCGTTCAGTGTAGACTGTGAGTGGTAGAGTGACGGCTCGATGGTAACACAGAATCTTTATCCTGCGTTCAGTATAGACTGTGAGTGCTAGAGTTACGGCTCAATGGTAACACAGAATCTTTATCCTGCGTTCAGTGTAGACTGTGAGTGCTAGAGTGACTGCTCGATGGTAACACAGAATCTTTATCCTGCGTTCAGTGTAGACTGTGAGTGGTAGAGTGACGGCTCGATGTTAACACAGAATCTTTATCCTGCGTTCAGTGTAGACTGTGAGTGGTAGAGTGACGTCTCGATGGTAACTCAGAATCTTAATCCTGCGTTCAGTGTAGACTGTTTGTGGTAGAGTGACGGCTCGATGGTAACACAGAATCTTTATCCTGTCTACGATATCGACTGTGAGATCGCGACTGTGACACAGAAACTTGTATCTTATCTTTGATGTAGACTGTGAGTGGTAGAGTGACGGCTCGATTGGAACCAGTAACTTTATCCTGTTTTGAAATCAACTGTGAGATAGCGACTGTGACACAGAAACTTGTATCTTATCGTTGATGTAGACTGTGAGTGGTTGAGTGACGGCTCGATTGTAACCAGAAACTTTATCCTGCTTTCAGTGTAGACTGTGAGTGGTAGAGTGACGGCTCGATGTTAACACAGAATCTTTATCCTGCGTTCAGTGTAGACTGTGAGTGGTAGAGTGACGGCTCGATGGTAACACAGAATCTTTATCCTGCGTTCAGTGTAGACTGTGAGTGGTAGAGTAACGGCTCGATGGTAACACAGTAACTATGTCCTGTGACGGATATAGACTGTGACTGTCAGAATGTGATCTCGATGGTAGCACAGAATCTTTATCCTGCGTTCAGTGTAGACTGTGAGTGGTAGAGTGAAAGCTCGATGGTAACACAGAATCTTTATCATGCGTTCAATGTAGACTGTGAGTGGTAGAGTGACGGCTCGATGGTAACACAGAATCTTTATCCTGCTTTCAGTGTCGACTGTGAGTGGTAGAGTTACGGCTCGATGGTAACACTGAATTTTTATCCTGCGTTCAATGTAGACTGTGAGTGGTAGAGTGACGGCTCGATGGTAACACAGAATCTTTATCCTGCGTTCAGTGTAGACTGTGAGTGGTAGAGTGACGGCTCGATGGTAACACAGAATCTTTATCCTGCGTTCAGTGTAGACTGTGAGTGGTAGAGTGACGGCTCGATGTTAACACAGAATCTTTATCCTGCGTTCAGTGTAGACTGTGAGTGGTAGAGTGACGTCTCGATGGTAACTCAGAATCTTAATCCTGCGTTCAGTGTAGACTGTTTGTGGTAGAGTGACGGCTCGATGGTAACACAGTATCTTTATCCTGTCTACGATATCAACTGTGAGATAGCGACTGTGACACAGAAACTTGTATCTTATCGTTGATGTAGACTGTGAGTGGTAGTGACGGCTCGATTGTAACCAGAAACTTTATCCTGCGTTCAGTGTAGACTGTGAGTGGTAGAGTTACGGCTCGATGGTAACACAGAATCTTTATCCTGCGTTCAGTGTAGACTGTGAGTGGTAGAGTTACGGCTCGATGGTAACACAGAATCTTTATCCTCTGTTCAGTGTAGACTGTGAGTGGTAGAGTGACGGCTCGATGGTAACACAGAATCTTTATCCTGCGTTCAGTGTAGACTGTGAGTGGTAGAGTGACGGCTCGATGTTAACACAGAATCTTTATCCTGCGTTCAGTGTAGACTGTGAGTGGTAGAGTGACGTCTCGATGGTAACTCAGAATCTTAATCCTGCGTTCAGTGTAGACTGTTTGTGGTAGAGTGACGGCTCGATGGTAACACAGTATCTTTATCCTGTCTACGATATCAACTGTGAGATAGCGACTGTGACACAGAAACTTGAATCTTATCGTTGATGTAGACTGTGAGTGGTAGTGACGGCTCGATTGTAACCAGAAACTTTATCCTGCGTTCAGTGTAGACTGTGAGTGGTAGAGTTACGGCTCGATGGTAACACAGAATCTTTATCCTGCGTTCAGTGTAGACTGTGAGTGGTAGAGTTACGGCTCGATGGTAACACAGAATCTTTATCCTGTGTTCAGTGTAGACTGTCAGTGGTAGAGTTACCGCTCGATGGTAACACAGAATCTTTATCCTGCGTTCAGTGTAGACTGTGAGTGGTAGAGTTACGGCTCGATGGTAACACAGAATCTTTATCCTGCGTTCAGTGTAGACTGTGAGTGGTAGAGTTACGGCTCGATGGTCACACAGAATCTTTATCCTGCGTTCAGTGTAGACTGTGAGTGGTAGAGTTATGGCTCGATGGTAACACAGAATATTTATCCTGCGTTCAGTGTTGACTGTGAGTGGTAGAGTTACGGCTCGATGGTAACACAGAATATTTATCCTGCGTTCAGTGTAGACTGTGAGTGGTAGAGTTACTGCTCGATGGTAACACAGAATATTTATCCTGCGTTCAGTGTAGACTGTGAGTGGTAGAGTTACGGCTCGATGGTAACACAGAATCTTTATCCTGCGTTCAGTGTAGACTGTGAGTGGTAGAGTTACGGCTCGATGGTCACACAGAATCTTTATCCTGCGTTCAGTGTAGACTGTGAGTGGTAGAGTGACGGCTCGATGGTAACACAGAATCTTTATCCTGCGTTCAGTGTAGACTGTGAGTGGTAGAGTTACGGCTCGATTGTAACACAGAATCTTTATCCTGCGTTCAGTGTAGACTGTGAGTGGTAGAGTGACGGCTCGATGGTAACACAGAATCTTTATCCTGCGTTCAGTGTAGACTGTGAGTGGTAGATTTACGGCTCGATGGTAACACAGAATCTTTATCCTGCATTCAGTGTAGATTGTGAGTGGTAGAGTTACGGCTCGATGATCACACAGAATCTTTATCCTGCGTTCAGGGTAGACTGTGAGTGGTAGAGTTACGGCTCGATGGTAACACAGAATCTTTATCCTGTCTACGATATCGACTGTGAGATAGCGACTGTGACACAGAAACTTGTATCTTATCTTTGATGTAGACTGTGAGTGGTAGAGTGACGGCTCGATTGTAACCAGAAACTTTATCCTGTTTTGATATCAACTGTGAGATAGCGACTGTGACACAGAAACATGTATCTTATCGTTGATGTAGACTGTGAGTGGTAGAGTGACGGCTCGATTGTAACCAGAAACTTTATCCTGCTTTCAGTGTAGACTGTGAGTGGTAGAGTGACGGCTCGATGTTAACACAGAATCTTTATCCTGCGTTCAGTGTAGACTGTGAGTGGTAGAGTGACGGCTCGATGGTAACACAGAATCTTTATCCTACGTTCAGTGTAGACTGTGACTGGTAGAGTTACGGCTCGATGGTAACACAGAAACTTTATCCTGCGTTCAGTGTAGACTGTGAGTGGTAGAGTAACGGCTCGATGGTAACACAGTAACTTTGTCCTGTGACGGATATAGACTGTGAGTGTCAGAATGTGATCTCGATGGTAGCACAGAATCTTTATCCTGCGTTCAGTGTAGACTGTGAGTGGTAGTGTGAAAGCTCGATGGTAACACAGAATCTTTATCCTGCGTTCAATGTAGACTGTGAGTGGTAGAGTGACGGCTCGATGGTAACACAGAATCTTTATCCTGCGTTCAGTGTAGACTGTGAGTGGTAGAGTTACGGCTCGATGGTCACACATAATCTTTATCCTGCGTTCAGTGTAGACTGTGAGTGGTAGAGTTACGGCTCGATGGTAACACAGAATCTTTATCCTGCGTTCAGTGTAGACTGTGAGTGGTAGAGTGATGGCTCGATGGTAACACAGTATCTTTATCCTGCGTTCAGTGTAGACTGTGAGTGGTAGAGTTACGGCTCGATGGTAACACAGAATCTTTATCCTGCGTTCAGTGTAGACTGTGAGTGGTAGAGTGACGGCTCGATGGTAACACAGAATCTTTATCCTGCGTTCAGTGTAGACTGTGAGTGGTAGAGTGACGGCTCGATGGTAACACAGAATCTTTCTCCTGCGTTCAGTGTAAACTGTGAGTGGTAGAGTTACGGCTCGATGGTAACACAGAATCTTTATCCTGCGTTCAGTGTAGACTGTGAGTGGTAGAGTTACGGCTCGATGGTAACACAGAACCTTTATCCTGCGTTCAGTGTAGACTGTGAGTGGTAGAGTTACGGCTCGATGGTCACACATAATCTTTATCCTGCGTTCAGTGTAGACTGTGAGTGGTAGAGTTACGGCTCGATGGTAACACAGAACCTTTATCCTGCGTTCAGTGTAGACTGTGAGTGGTAGAGTGACGGCTCGATGGTAACACAGAATCTTTATCCTGCGTTCAGTATAGACTGTGAGTGCTAGAGTTACGGCTCAATGGTAACACAGAATCTTTATCCTGCGTTCAGTGTAGACTGTGAGTGCTAGAGTGACTGCTCGATAGTAACACAGAATCTTTATCCTGCGTTCAGTGTAGACTGTGAGTGGTAGAGTGACGGCTCGATGTTAACACAGAATCTTTATCCTGCGTTCAGTGTAGACTGTGAGTGGTAGAGTGACGTCTCGATGGTAACTCAGAATCTTAATCCTGCGTTCAGTGTAGACTGTTTGTGGTAGAGTGACGGCTCGATGGTAACACAGAATCTTTATCCTGTCTACGATATCGACTGTGAGATCGCGACTGTGACACAGAAACTTGTATCTTATCTTTGATGTAGACTGTGAGTGGTAGAGTGACGGCTCGATTGGAACCAGTAACTTTATCCTGTTTTGAAATCAACTGTGAGATAGCGACTGTGACACAGAAACTTGTATCTTATCGTTGATGTAGACTGTGAGTGGTTGAGTGACGGCTCGATTGTAACCAGAAACTTTATCCTGCTTTCAGTGTAGACTGTGAGTGGTAGAGTGACGGCTCGATGTTAACACAGAATCTTTATCCTGCGTTCAGTGTAGACTGTGAGTGGTAGAGTGACGGCTCGATGGTAACACAGAATCTTTATCCTGCGTTCAGTGTAGACTGTGAGTGGTAGAGTAACGGCTCGATGGTAACACAGTAACTTTGTCCTGTGACGGATATAGACTGTGACTGTCAGAATGTGATCTCGATGGTAGCACAGAATCTTTATCCTGCGTTCAGTGTAGACTGTGAGTGGTAGAGTGACGGCTCGATGGTAACACAGAATCTTTATCCTGCGTTCAGTGTAGACTGTGAGTGGTAGAGTGACGGCTCGATGGTAACACAGAATCTTTATCATGCGTTCAATGTAGACTGTGAGTGGTAGAGTGACGGCTCGATGGTAACACAGAATCTTTATCCTGCGTTCAGTGTAGACTGTGAGTGGTAGAGTGACGGCTCGATGGTAACACAGAATCTTTATCCTGCTTTCAGTGTCGACTGTGAGTGGTAGAGTTACGGCTCGATGGTAACACTGAATTTTTATCCTGCGTTCAGTGTAGACTGTGAGTGGTAGAGTTACGGCTCGATGGTAACACAGAATCTTTATCCTGCGTTCAGTGTAGACTGTGAGTGGTAGAGTGACGGCTCGATGGTAACACAGAATCTTTATCCTGCGTTCAGTGTAGACTGTGAGTGGTAGAGTGACGGCTCGATGTTAACACAGAATCTTTATCCTGCGTTCAGTGTAGACTGTGAGTGGTAGAGTGACGTCTCGATGGTAACTCAGAATCTTAATCCTGCGTTCAGTGTAGACTGTTTGTGGTAGAGTGACGGCTCGATGGTAACACAGTATCTTTATCCTGTCTACGATATCAACTGTGAGATAGCGACTGTGACACAGAAACTTGAATCTTATCGTTGATGTAGACTGTGAGTGGTAGTGACGGCTCGATTGTAACCAGAAACTTTATCCTGCGTTCAGTGTAGACTGTGAGTGGTAGAGTTACGGCTCGATGGTAACACAGAATCTTTATCCTGCGTTCAGTGTAGACTGTGAGTGGTAGAGTTACGGCTCGATGGTAACACAGAATCTTTATCCTGTGTTCAGTGTAGACTGTCAGTGGTAGAGTTACCGCTCGATGGTAACACAGAATCTTTATCCTGCGTTCAGTGTAGACTGTGAGTGGTAGAGTTACGGCTCGATGGTAACACAGAATCTTTATCCTGCGTTCAGTGTAGACTGTGAGTGGTAGAGTTACGGCTCGATGGTCACACAGAATCTTTATCCTGCGTTCAGTGTAGACTGTGAGTGGTAGAGTTATGGCTCGATGGTAACACAGAATATTTATCCTGCGTTCAGTGTTGACTGTGAGTGGTAGAGTTACGGCTCGATGGTAACACAGAATATTTATCCTGCGTTCAGTGTAGACTGTGAGTGGTAGAGTTACTGCTCGATGGTAACACAGAATATTTATCCTGCGTTCAGTGTAGACTGTGAGTGGTAGAGTTACGGCTCGATGGTAACACAGAATCTTTATCCTGCGTTCAGTGTAGACTGTGAGTGGTAGAGTTACGGCTCGATGGTCACACAGAATCTTTATCCTGCGTTCAGTGTAGACTGTGAGTGGTAGAGTGACGGCTCGATGGTAACACAGAATCTTTATCCTGCGTTCAGTGTAGACTGTGAGTGGTAGAGTTACGGCTCGATTGTAACACAGAATCTTTATCCTGCGTTCAGTGTAGACTGTGAGTGGTAGAGTGACGGCTCGATGGTAACACAGAATCTTTATCCTGCGTTCAGTGTAGACTGTGAGTGGTAGATTTACGGCTCGATGGTAACACAGAATCTTTATCCTGCATTCAGTGTAGATTGTGAGTGGTAGAGTTACGGCTCGATGATCACACAGAATCTTTATCCTGCGTTCAGGGTAGACTGTGAGTGGTAGAGTTACGGCTCGATGGTAACACAGAATCTTTATCCTGTCTACGATATCGACTGTGAGATAGCGACTGTGACACAGAAACTTGTATCTTATCTTTGATGTAGACTGTGAGTGGTAGAGTGACGGCTCGATTGTAACCAGAAACTTTATCCTGTTTTGATATCAACTGTGAGATAGCGACTGTGACACAGAAACATGTATCTTATCGTTGATGTAGACTGTGAGTGGTAGAGTGACGGCTCGATTGTAACCAGAAACTTTATCCTGCTTTCAGTGTAGACTGTGAGTGGTAGAGTGACGGCTCGATGTTAACACAGAATCTTTATCCTGCGTTCAGTGTAGACTGTGAGTGGTAGAGTGACGGCTCGATGGTAACACAGAATCTTTATCCTACGTTCAGTGTAGACTGTGACTGGTAGAGTTACGGCTCGATGGTAACACAGAAACTTTATCCTGCGTTCAGTGTAGACTGTGAGTGGTAGAGTAACGGCTCGATGGTAACACAGTAACTTTGTCCTGTGACGGATATAGACTGTGAGTGTCAGAATGTGATCTCGATGGTAACACAGAAACTTTCTCCTGTGTTCAATATTGACTGTGAGTGATAGAGTTACGGCTCGATGGTAGCACAGAATCTTTATCCTGCGTTCAATGTAGACTGTGAGTGGTAGAGTGACGGCTCGATGGTAACACAGAATCTTTATCCTGCGTTCAGTGTAGACTGTGAGTGGTAGAGTGACGGCTCGATGGTAACACAGAATCTTTATCCTGCGTTCAGTGTAGACTGTGAGTGGTAGAGTTACGGCTCGATGGTAACACAGCATCATTATCCTGCGTTCAGTGTAGACTGTGAGTGGTAGAGTGACGGCTCGATGGTAACACAGAATCTTTATCCTGCGTTCAGTGTAGACTGTGACTGGTAGAGTTATGCCTCGATGGTAACACAGAATCTTTATCCTGCGTTCAGTGTACACTGTGAGTAGTAGAGTTACGGCTCGATGGTACCACAGAATCTTTATCCTGCGTTCCGTGTAGACTGTGAGTGGTAGAGTGACGGCTCGATGGTAACACAGAATCTTTATCCTGCGTTCAGTGTAGACTGTGAGTGGTAGAGTGACGGCTCGATGGTAACACAGAATCTTTATCCTGCGTTCAGTGTAGACTGTGAGTGGTAGAGTGACGGCTCGATGGTCACACAGAATCTTTATCCTGCGTTCAGTGTAGACTGTGAGTGGTAGAGTGACGGCTCTATGGTAACACAGAATCTTTATCCTGCGTTCAGTGTAGACTGTGAGTGGTAGAGTTACGGCTCGATGGTAACACAGAATCTTTATCCTGCGTTCAGTGTAGACTGTGACTGGTAGAGTTATGCCTCGATGGTAACACAGAATCTTTATCCTGCGTTCAGTGTACACTGTGAGTAGTAGAGTTACGGCTCGATGGTAACACAGAATCTTTATCCTGCGTTCAGTGTAGACTGTGAGTGGTAGAGTGACGGCTCGATGGTAACACAGCATCATTATCCTGCGTTCAGTGTAGACTGTGAGTGGTAGAGTGACGGCTCGATGGTAACACAGCATCATTATCCTGCTTTCAGTGTAGACTGTGAGTGGTAGAGTTACGGCTCGATGGTAACACAGCATCATTATCCTGCGTTCAGTGTAGACTGTGAGTGGTAGAGTGACGGCTCGATGGTAACACAGAATCTTTATCCTGCGTTCAGTGTAGACTGTGACTGGTAGAGTTATGCCTCGATGGTAACACAGAATCTTTATCCTGCGTTCAGTGTACACTGTGAGTAGTAGAGTTACGGCTCGATGGTACCACAGAATCTTTATCCTGCGTTCCGTGTAGACTGTGAGTGGTAGAGTGACGGCTCTATGGTAACACAGAATCTTTATCCTGCGTTCAGTGTAGACTGTGACTGGTAGAGTTATGCCTCGATGGTAACACAGAATCTTTATCCTGCGTTCAGTATAGACTGTGAGTGCTAGAGTTACGGCTCGACGGTAACACAGAATCTTTATCCTGCTTTCAGTGTAGACTGTGAGTGGTAGAGTGACGGCTCGATGGTAACACAGAATCTTTATCCTGCGTTCAGTGTAGACTGTGACTGGTAGAGTTATGCCTCGATGGTAACACAGAATCTTTATCCTGCGTTCAGTGTACACTGTGAGTAGTAGAGTTACGGCTCGATGGTACCACAGAATCTTTATCCTGCGTTCCGTGTAGACTGTGAGTGGTAGAGTGACGGCTCGATGGTCACACAGAATCTTTATCCTGCGTTCAGTATAGACTGTGAGTGTTAGAGTGATGGCTCGATGGTAACACAGCATCATTATCCTGCTTTCAGTGTAGACTGTGAGTGGTAGAGTGACGGCTCGATGGTAACACAGCATCATTATCCTGCGTTCAGTGTAGACTGTGAGTGGTAGAGTGACGGCTCGATGGTAACACAGAATCTTTATCCTGCGTTCAGTGTAGACTGTGACTGGTAGAGTTATGCCTCGATGGTAACACAGAATCTTTATCCTGCGTTCAGTGTACACTGTGAGTAGTAGAGTTACGGCTCGATGGTACCACAGAATCTTTATCCTGCGTTCCGTGTAGACTGTGAGTGGTAGAGTGACGGCTCTATGGTAACACAGAATCTTTATCTTGCGTTCAGTGTCGACTGTGAGTGGTAGAGTGACGGCTCGATGGTCACACATAATCTTTATCCTGCGTTCAGTGTAGACTGTGAGTGGTAGAGTGACGGCTCGATGGTAACACAGAATCTTTATCCTGCGTTCAGTGTAGACTGTGAGTGGTAGAGTTACGGCTCGATGGTAACACAGAATCTTTATCCTGCGTTCAGTGTAGACTGTGTGTGGTAGAGTGACGGCTCGATGGTAACACATAATCTTTATCCTGCGTTCAGTGTAGACTGTGAGTGGTAGAGTTACGGCTCGATGGTCACACAGAATCTTTATCCTGCGTTCAGTGTAGACTGTGAGTGGTAGAGTTACGGCTCGATGGTCACACATAATCTTTATCCTGCGTTCAGTGTAGACTGTGAGTGGTAGAGTTACGGCTCGATGGTAACACAGAATCTTTATCCTGCGTTCAGTGTAGACTGTGAGTGGTAGAGTTACGGCTCGATGGTAACACAGAATCTTTATCCTGCGTTCAGTGTAGACTGTGAGTGGTAGAGTTACGTCTCGATGGTAACACAGAATCTTTATCCTGCGTTCAGTGTAGACTGTGAGTGGTAGAGTGACGGCTCGATGGTAACACAGAATCTTTATCCTGCGTTCAGTGTAGACTGTGAGTGGTAGAGTGACGGCTCGATGGTAACACAGAATCTTTATCCTGCGTTCAGTGTAGACTGTGAGTGGTAGAGTGACGGCTCGATGGTAACACAGAATCTTTATCCTGCGTTCAGTGTAGACTGTGAGTGGTAGAGTGACGGCTCGATGGTAACACAGAATCTTTATCCTGCGTTCAGTGTAGACTGTGAGTGGTAGAGTTACGGCTCGATGGTAACACAGAATCTTTATCCTGCGGTGAGTGTCGACTGTGACTGGTAGAGTGACGGCTCGATGGTCACACAGAATCTTTATCCTGCGTTCAGTGTAGACTGTGAGTGGTAGAGTGACGGCTCGATGGTCACACAGAATCTTTATCCTACGTTCAGTGTAGACTGTGAGTGGTAGAGTTACGGCTCGATGGTCACACAGAATCTTTATCCTACGTTCAGTGTAGACTGTGACTGGTAGAGTTACGGCTCGATGGTAACACGGAAACTTTATCCTGCGTTCAGTGTAGACTGTGAGTGGTAGAGTAACGGCTCGATGGTAACACAGTAACTTTGTCCTGTGACGGATATAGACTGTGAGTGTCAGAATGTGATCTCGATGGTAACACAGAAACGTTCTCCTGTGTTCAATATTGACTGTGAGTGGTAGAGTTACGGCTCGATGGTCACACAGAATCTTTATCCTGCGTTCAGTGTAGACTCTGAGTGTTAGAGTGACGGCTCGATGGTAACACAGAATCATTATCCTGCGTTCAGTGTAGACTGTGAGTGGTAGAGTTACGGCTCGATGGTAACACAGAATCTTTATCCTGCGTTCAGTGTAGACTGTGAGTGGTAGAGTTACTGCTCGATGGTAACACAGAATCTTTATCCTGCGTTCAGTGTAGACTGTGAGTGGTAGAGTTACGGCTCGATGGTCACACATAATCTTTATCCTGCGTTCAGTGTAGACTGTGAGTGGTAGAGTTACGGCTCGATGGTCACACAGAATCTTTATCCTGCGTTCAGTGTAGACTGTGAGTGGTAGAGTGACGGCTCGATGGTAACACAGAATCTTTATCCTGCGTTCAGTGTAGACTGTGAGTGGTAGAGTGACGGCTCGATGGTAACACAGAATCTTTATCCTGCGTTCAGTGTAGACTGTGAGTGGTAGAGTTACGGCTCGATGGTAACACAGAATCTTTATCCTGCGTTCAGTGTAGACTGTGAGTGGTAGAGTTACGGCTCGATGGTAACACAGAACCTTTATCCTGCGTTCAGTGTAGACTGTGAGTGGTAGAGTTACGGCTCGATGGTCACACATAATCTTTATCCTGCGTTCAGTGTAGACTGTGAGTGGTAGAGTTACGGCTCGATGGTAACACAGAACCTTTATCCTGCGTTCAGTGTAGACTGTGAGTGGTAGAGTGACGGCTCGATGGTAACACAGAATCTTTATCCTGCGTTCAGTGTAGACTGTCAGTGCTAGAGTGACGGCTCGATGGTAACACAGAATCTTTATCCTGCGTTCAGTGTAGACTGTGAGTGGTAGAGTGACGGCTCTATGTTAACACAGAATCTTTATCTTCTCTACGATATCGACTGTGAGATCGCGACTGTGACACAGAAACTTGTATCTTATCTTTGATGTAGACTGTGAGTGGTAGAGTGACGGCTCGATTGGAACCAGTAACTTTATCCTGTTTTGAAATCAACTGTGAGATAGCGACTGTGACACAGAAACTTGTATCTTATCGTTGATGTAGACTGTGAGTGGTAGAGTGACGGCTCGATTGTAACCAGAAACTTTATCCTGCTTTCAGTGTAGACTGTGAGTGGTAGAGTGACGGCTCGATGTTAACACAGAATCTTTATCCTGCGTTCAGTGTAGACTGTGAGTGGTAGAGTGACGGCTCGATGGTAACACAGAATCTTTATCCTACGTTCAGTGTAGACTGTGACTGGTAGAGTTACGGCTCGATGGTAACACAGAAACTTTATCCTGCGTTCAGTGTAGACTGTGAGTGGTAGAGTAACGGCTCGATGGTAACACAGTAACTTTGTCCTGTGACGGATATAGATTGTGAGTGTCAGAATGTGATCTCGATGGTAGCACAGAATCTTTATCCTGCGTTCAGTGTAGACTGTGAGTGGTAGAGTGAAAGCTCGATGGTAACTCAGAATCTTTATCCTGCGTTCAGTGTAGACTGTGAGTGGTAGAGTGACGGCTCGATGGTAACACAGAATCTTTATCCTGCGTTCAGTGTAGACTGTGAGTGGTAGAGTAACGGCTCGATGGTAACACAGTAACTTTGTCCTGTGACGGATATAGACTGTGAGTGTCAGAATGTGATCTCGATGGTAACACAGAAACTTTCTCCTGTGTTCAATATTGACTGTGAGTGGTAGAGTTACGGCTCGATGGTCACACAGAATCTTTATCCTGCGTTCAGTGTAGACTCTGAGTGTTAGAGTGACGGCTCGATGGTCACACATAAGCTTTATCCTGCGTTCAGTGTAGACTGTGAGTGGTAGAGTGACGGCTCGATGGTAACACAGAATCTTTATCCTGCGTTCAGTGTAGACTGTGAGTAGTAGAGTGACGGCTCGATGGTAACACAGAATCTTTATCCTGCGTTCAGTGTAGACTGTGAGTAGTAGAGTGACGGCTCGATGGTAACACAGAATCTTTATCCTGCGTTCAGTGTAGACTGTGAGTAGTAGAGTGACGGCTCGATGTTAACACAGAATCTTTATCCTGCGTTCAGTGTAGACTGTGTGTGATAGAGTGACGGCTCGATGGTAACACAGAATCTTTATCCTGCGTTCAGTGTAGACTGTGAGTGGTAGAGTTACGGCTCGATGGTAACACAGAATCTTTATCCTGTGTTCAGTGTAGACGGTGAGTGGTAGAGTGACGGCTCGATGTTAACACAGAATCTTTATCCTGCGTTCAGTGTAGACTGTGAGTGGTAGAGTGACGGCTCGATGGTAACACAGAATCTTTATCCTACGTTCAGTGTAGACTGTGACTGGTAGAGTTACGGCTCGATGGTAACACAGAAACTTTATCCTGCGTTCAGTGTAGACTGTGAGTGGTAGAGTAACGGCTCGATGGTAACACAGTAACTTTGTCCTGTGACGGATATAGACTGTGAGTGTCAGAATGTGATCTCGATGGTAACACAGAAACTTTCTCCTGTGTTCAATATTGACTGTGAGTGGTAGAGTTACGGCTCGATGGTCACACAGAATCTTTATCCTGCGTTCAGTGTAGACTCTGAGTGTTAGAGTGACGGCTCGATGGTAACACAGAATCATTATCCTGCGTTCAGTGTAGACTGTGAGTGGTAGAGTTACGGCTCGATGGTCACACATAAGCTTTATCCTGCGTTCAGTGTAGACTGTGAGTGGTAGAGTTACGGCTCGATGGTCACACAGAATCTTTATCCTGCGTTCAGTGTAGACTGTGAGTGGTAGAGTGACGGCTCGATGGTAACACAGAATCTTTATCCTGCGTTCAGTGTAGACTGTGAGTGGTAGAGTGACGGCTCGATGGTAACACAGAATCTTTATCCTGCGTTCAGTGTAGACTGTGAGTGGTAGAGTTACGGCTCGATGGTAACACAGAATCTTTATCCTGCGTTCAGTGTAGACTGTGAGTGGTAGAGTTACGGCTCGATGGTAACACAGAACCTTTATCCTGCGTTCAGTGTAGACTGTGAGTGGTAGAGTTACGGCTCGATGGTCACACATAATCTTTATCCTGCGTTCAGTGTAGACTGTGAGTGGTAGAGTTACGGCTCGATGGTAACACAGAATCTTTATCCTGCGTTCAGTATAGACTGTGAGTGCTAGAGTTACGGCTCGATGGTAACACAGAATCTTTATCCTGCGTTCAGTGTAGACTGTGAGTGCTAGAGTGACGGCTCGATGGTAACACAGAATCTTTATCCTGCGTTCAGTGTAGACTGTGAGTGGTAGAGTGACGGCTCGATGTTAACACAGAATCTTTATCCTGCGTTCAGTGTAGACTGTGAGTGGTAGAGTGACGTCTCGATGGTAACTCAGAATCTTAATCCTGCGTTCAGTGTAGACTGTTTGTGGTAGAGTGACGGCTCGATGGTAACACAGAATCTTTATCCTCTCTACGATATCGACTGTGAGATCGCGACTGTGACACAGAAACTTGTATCTTATCTTTGATGTAGACTGTGAGTGGTAGAGTGACGGCTCGATTGGAACGAGTAACTTTATCCTGTTTTGAAATCAACTGTGAGATAGCGACTGTGACACAGAAACTTGTATCTTATCGTTGATGTAGACTGTGAGTGGTTGAGTGACGGCTCGATTGTAACCAGAAACTTTATCCTGCTTTCAGTGTAGACTGTGAGTGGTAGAGTGACGGCTCGATGTTAACACAGAATCTTTATCCTGCGTTCAGTGTAGACTGTGAGTGGTAGAGTGACGGCTCGATGGTAACACAGAATCTTTATCCTACGTTCAGTGTAGACTGTGACTGGTAGAGTTACGGCTCGATGGTAACACAGAAACTTTATCCTGCGTTCAGTGTAGACTGTGAGTGGTAGAGTAACGGCTCGATGGTAACACAGTAACTTTGTCCTGTGACGGATATAGACTGTGAGTGTCAGAATGTGATCTCGATGGTAGCACAGAATCTTTATCCTGCGTTCAGTGTAGACTGTGAGTGGTAGAGTGAAAGCTCGATGGTAACACAGAATCTTTATCATGCGTTCAATGTAGACTGTGAGTGGTAGAGTGACGGCTCGATGGTAACACAGAATCTTTATCCTGCTTTCAGTGTCGACTGTGAGTGGTAGAGTTACGGCTCGATGGTAACACAGAATCTTTATCCTGCGTTCAATGTATACTGTGAGTGGTAGAGTGACGGCTCGATGGTAACACAGAATCTTTATCCTGCGTTCAGTGTAGACTGTGAGTGGTAGAGTGACGGCTCGATGGTAACACAGAATCTTTATCCTGCGTTCAGTGTAGACTGTTAGTGGTAGAGTGACGGCTCGATGTTAACACAGAATCTTTATCCTGCGTTCAGTGTAGACTGTGAGTGGTAGAGTGACGTCTCGATGGTAACTCAGAATCTTAATCCTGCGTTCAGTGTAGACTGTTTGTGGTAGAGTGACGGCTCGATGGTAACACAGTATCTTTATCCTGCGTTCAGTGTAGACTGTGAGTGGTAGAGTTACGGCTCGATGGTAACACAGAATCTTTATCCTGTCTACGATATCAACTGTGAGATAGCGACTGTGACACAGAAACTTGTATCTTATCGTTGATGTAGACTGTGAGTGGTAGTGACGGCTCGATTGTAACCAGAAACTTTATCCTGCGTTCAGTGTAGACTGTGAGTGGTAGAGTTACGGCTCGATGGTAACACAGAATCTTTATCCTGCGTTCAGTGTAGACTGTGAGTGGTAGAGTTACGGCTCGATGGTAACACAGAATCTTTATCCTGTGTTCAGTGTAGACTGTCAGTGGTAGAGTTACCGCTCGATGGTAACACAGAATCTTTATCCTGCGTTCAGTGTAGACTGTGAGTGGTAGAGTTACGGCTCGATGGTAACACAGAATCTTTATCCTGCGTTCAGTGTAGACTGTGAGTGGTAGAGTTACGGCTTGATGGTCACACAGAATCTTTATCCTGCGTTCAGTGTAGACTGTGAGTGGTAGAGTTATGGCTCGATGGTAACACAGAATATTTATCCTGCGTTCAGTGTAGACTGTGAGTGGTAGAGTTACGGCTCGATGGTAACACAGAATATTTATCCTGCGTTCAGTGTAGACTGTGAGTGGTAGAGTTACGGCTCGATGGTAACACAGAATATTTATCCTGCGTTCAGTGTAGACTGTGAGTGGTAGAGTTACGGCTCGATGGTAACACAGAATCTTTATCCTGCGTTCAGTGTAGACTGTGAGTGGTAGAGTTACGGCTCGATGGTCACACAGAATCTTTATCCTGCGTTCAGTGTAGACTGTGAGTGGTAGAGTGACGGCTCGATGGTAACACAGAATCTTTATCCTGCGTTCAGTGTAGACTGTGAGTGGTAGAGTTACGGCTCGATGGTAACACAGAATCTTTATCCTGCGTTCAGTGTAGACTGTGAGTGGTAGAGTGACGGCTCGATGGTAACACAGAATCTTTATCCTGCGTTCAGTGTAGACTGTGAGTGGTAGAGTTACGGCTCGATGGTAACACAGAATCTTTATCCTGCGTTCAGTGTAGACTGTGAGTGGTAGAGTGACGTCTCGATGGTAACTCAGAATCTTAATCCTGCGTTCAGTGTAGACTGTTTGTGGTAGAGTGACGGCTCGATGGTAACACAGAATCTTTATCCTGTCTACGATATCAACTGTGAGATAGCGACTGTGACACAGAAACTTGTATCTTATCGTTGATGTAGACTGTGAGTGGTAGAGTGACGGCTCGATTGTAACCAGAAACTTTATCCTGCGTTCAGTGTAGACTGTGAGTGGTAGAGTTACGGCTCGATGGTAACACAGAATCTTTATCCTGCGTTCAGTGTAGACTGTGAGTGGTAGAGTTACGGCTCGATGGTAACACAGAATCTTTATCCTGTGTTCAGTGTAGACTGTGAGTGGTAGAGTGACGGCTCGATGTTAACACAGAATCTTTATCCTGCGTTCAGTGTAGACTGTGAGTGGTAGAGTGACGGCTCGATGGTAACACAGAATCTTTATCCTACGTTCAGTGTAGACTGTGACTGGTAGAGTTACGTCTCGATGGTAACACAGAAACTTTATCCTGCGTTCAGTGTAGACTGTGAGTGGTAGAGTAACGGCTCGATGGTAACACAGTAACTTTGTCCTGTGACGGATATAGACTGTGAGTGTCAGAATGTGATCTCGATGGTAACACAGAAACTTTCTCCTGTGTTCAATATTGACTGTGAGTGGTAGAGTTACGGCTCGATGGTCACACAGAATCTTTATCCTGCGTTCAGTGTAGACTCTGAGTGTTAGAGTGACGGCTCGATGGTAACACAGAATCATTATCCTGCGTTCAGTGTAAACTGTGAGTGGTACAGTTACGGCTCGATGGTCACACATAATCTTTATCCTGCGTTCAGTGTAGACTGTGAGTGGTAGAGTTACGGCTCGATGGTCACACAGAATCTTTATCCTGCGTTCAGTGTAGACTGTGAGTGGTAGAGTGACGGCTCGATGGTAACACAGAATCTTTATCCTGCGTTCAGTGTAGACTGTGAGTGGTAGAGTGACGGCTCGATGGTAACACAGAATCTTTATCCTGCGTTCAGTGTAGACTGTGAGTGGTGGAGTTACGGCTCGATGGTAACACAGAATCTTTATCCTGCGTTCAGTGTAGACTGTGAGTGGTAGAGTTACGGCTCGATGGTAACACAGAACCTTTATCCTGCGTTCAGTGTAGACTGTGAGTGGTAGAGTTACGGCTCGATGGTCACACATAATCTTTATCCTGCGTTCAGTGTAGACTGTGAGTGGTAGAGTTACGGCTCGATGGTAACACAGAATCTTTATCCTGCGTTCAGTATAGACTGTGAGTGGTAGAGTTACGGCTCGATGGTCACACAGAATCTTTATCCTGCGTTCAGTGTAGACTGTGAGTGGTAGAGTTACGGCTCGATGGTAACACAGAATCTTTATCCTGCGTTCAGTGTAGACTGTGAGTGGTCGAGTGACGGCTCGATGGTAACACAGAATCTTTATCCTGCGTTCCGTGTAGACTGTGAGTGCTAGAGTTACGGCTCGATGGTAACACAGAATCTTTATCCTGCGTTCAGTGTAGACTGTGAGTGCTAGAGTGACGGCTCGATGGTAACACAGAATCTTTATCCTGCGTTCAGTGTAGACTGTGAGTGGTAGAGTGACGGCTCGATGTTAACACAGAATCTTTATCCTGCGTTCAGTGTAGACTGTGAGTGGTAGAGTGACGTCTCGATGGTAACTCAGAATCTTAATCCTGCGTTCAGTGTAGACTGTTTGTGGTAGAGTGACGGCTCGATGGTAACACAGAATCTTTATCCTGTCTACGATATCGACTGTGAGATCGCTACTGTGACACAGAAACTTGTATCTTATCTTTGATGTAGACTGTGAGTGGTAGAGTGACGGCTCGATTGGAACCAGTAACTTTATCCTGTTTTGAAATCACCTGTGAGATAGCGACTGTGACACAGAAACTTGTATCTTATCGTTGATGTAGACTGTGAGTGGTTGAGTGACGGCTCGATTGTAACCAGAAACTTTATCCTGCTTTCAGTGTAGACTGTGACTGGTAGAGTGACGGCTCGATGGTAACACAGAATCTTTATCCTACGTTCAGTGTAGACTGTGACTGGTAGAGTTACGGCTCGATGGTAACACAGAAACTTTATCCTGCGTTCAGTGTAGACTGTGAGTGGTAGAGTAACGGCTCGATGGTAACACAGTAACTTTGTCCTGTGACGGATATAGACTGTGAGTGTCAGAATGTGATCTCGATGGTAGCACAGAATCTTTATCCTGCGTTCAGTGTAGACTGTGAGTGGTAGAGTTACGGCTCGATGGTAACACAGAATCTTTATCCTGCGTTCAATGTAGACTGTGAGTGGTAGAGTGACGGCTCGATGGTAACACAGAATCTTTATCCTGCTTTCAGTGTCGACTGTGAGTGGTAGAGTTACGGCTCGATGGTAACACAGAATCTTTATCCTGCGTTCAATGTATACTGTGAGTGGTAGAGTGACGGCTCGATGGTAACACTGAATCTTTATCCTGCGTTCAGTGTAGACTGTGAGTGGTAGAGTGACGGCTCGATGGTAACACAGAATCTTTATCCTGCGTTCAGTGTAGACTGTGAGTGGTAGAGTGACGGCTCGATGTTAACACAGAATCTTTATCCTGCGTTCAGTGTAGACTGTGAGTGGTAGAGTGACGTCTCGATGGTAACTCAGAATCTTAATCCTGCGTTCAGTGTAGACTGTTTGTGGTAGAGTGACGGCTCGATGGTAACACAGAATCTTTATCCTGTCTACGATATCAACTGTGAGATAGCGACTGTGACACAGAAACTTGTATCTTATCGTTGATGTAGACTGTGAGTGGTAGTGACGGCTCGATTGTAACCAGAAACTTTATCCTGCGTTCAGTGTAGACTGTGAGTGGTAGAGTTACGGCTCGATGGTAACACAGAATCTTTATCCTGCGTTCAGTGTAGACTGTGAGTGGTAGAGTTACGGCTCGATGGTAACACAGAATCTTTATCCTGTGTTCAGTGTAGACTGTCAGTGGTAGAGTTACCGCTCGATGGTAACACAGAATCTTTATCCTGCGTTCAGTGTAGACTGTGAGTGGTAGAGTTACGGCTCGATGGTAACACAGAATCTTTATCCTGCGTTCAGTGTAGACTGTGAGTGGTAGAGTTACGGCTCGATGGTCACACAGAATCTTTATCCTGCGTTCAGTGTAGACTGTGAGTGGTAGAGTTACGGCTCGATGGTAACACAGAATATTTATCCTGCGTTCAGTGTAGACTGTGAGTGGTAGAGTTACGGCTCGATGGTAACACAGAATATTTATCCTGCGTTCAGTGTAGACTGTGAGTGGTAGAGTTACGGCTCGATGGTAACACAGAATATTTATCCTGCGTTCAGTGTAGACTGTGAGTGGTAGAGTTAAGGCTCGATGGTAACACAGAATATTTATCCTGCGTTCAGTGTAGACTGTGAGTGGTAGAGTTACGGCTCGATGGTAACACAGAATCTTTATCCTGCGTTCAGTGTAGACTGTGAGTGGTAGAGTTACGGCTCGATGGTCACACAGAATCTTTATCCTGCGTTCAGTGTAGACTGTGAGTGGTAGAGTGACGGCTCGATGGTAACACAGAATCTTTATCCTGCGTTCAGTGTAGACTGTGAGTGGTAGAGTGACGGCTCGATGGTAACACAGAATCTTTATCCTGCGTTCAGTGTAGACTGTGAGTGGTAGAGTTACGGCTCGATGGTAACACAGAATCTTTATCCTGCGTTCAGTGTAGATTGTGAGTGGTAGAGTTACGGCTCGATGGTCACACAGAATCTTTATCCTGCGTTCAGGGTAGACTGTGAGTGGTAGAGTTACGGCTCGATGGTAACACAGAATCTTTATCCTGCGTTCAGTGTAGACTGTGAGTGGTAGAGTGACGGCTCGATGGTAACACAGAATCTTTATCCTGCGTTCAGTGTAGACTGTGAGTGGTAGAGTTACGGCTCGATGGTAACACAGAATCTTTATCCTGCGTTCAGTGTAGACTGTGAGTGGTAGAGTGACGTCTCGATGGTAACTCAGAATCTTAATCCTGCGTTCAGTGTAGACTGTTTGTGGTAGAGTGACGGCTCGATGGTAACACAGAATCTTTATCCTGTCTACGATATCAACTGTGAGATAGCGACTGTGACACAGAAACTTGTATCTTATCGTTGATGTAGACTGTGAGTGGTAGAGTGACGGCTCGATTGTAACCAGAAACTTAATCCTGCGTTCAGTGTAGACTGTGAGTGGTAGAGTTACGGCTCGATGGTAACACAGAATCTTTATCCTGTGTTCAGTGTAGACTGTGAGTGGTAGAGTGACGGCTCGATGTTAACACAGAATCTTTATCCTGCGTTCAGTGTAGACTGTGAGTGGTAGAGTGACGGCTCGATGGTAACACAGAATCTTTATCCTACGTTCAGTGTAGACTGTGACTGGTAGAGTTACGGCTCGATGGTAACACAGAAACTTTATCCTGCGTTCAGTGTAGACTGTGAGTGGTAGAGTAACGGCTCGATGGTAACACAGTAACTTTGTCCTGTGACGGATATAGACTGTGAGTGTCAGAATGTGATCTCGATGGTAACACAGAAACTTTCTCCTGTGTTCAATATTGACTGTGAGTGGTAGAGTTACGGCTCGATGGTCACACAGAATCTTTATCCTGCGTTCAGTGTAGACTCTGAGTGTTAGAGTGACGGCTCGATGGTCACACATAATCTTTATCCTGCGTTCAGTGTAGACTGTGAGTGGTAGAGTTACGGCTCGATGGTCACACAGAATCTTTATCCTGCGTTCAGTGTAGACTGTGAGTGGTAGAGTGACGGCTCGATGGTAACACAGAATCTTTATCCTGCGTTCAGTGTAGACTGTGAGTGGTAGAGTGACGGCTCGATGGTAACACAGAATCTTTATCCTGCGTTCAGTGTAGACTGTGAGTGGTGGAGTTACGGCTCGATGGTAACACAGAATCTTTATCCTGCGTTCAGTGTAGACTGTGAGTGGTAGAGTTACGGCTCGATGGTAACACAGAACCTTTATCCTGCGTTCAGTGTAGACTGTGAGTGGTAGAGTTACGGCTCGATGGTCACACATAATCTTTATCCTGCGTTCAGTGTAGACTGTGAGTGGTAGAGTTACGGCTCGATGGTAACACAGAATCTTTATCCTGCGTTCAGTATAGACTGTGAGTGCTAGAGTTACGGCTCGATGGTAACACAGAATCTTTATCCTGCGTTCAGTGTAGACTGTGAGTGCTAGAGTGACGGCTCGATGGTAACACAGAATCTTTATCCTGCGTTCAGTGTAGACTGTGAGTGGTAGAGTGACGGCTCGATGTTAACACAGAATCTTTATCCTGCGTTCAGTGTAGACTGTGAGTGGTAGAGTGACGTCTCGATGGTAACTCAGAATCTTAATCCTGCGTTCAGTGTAGACTGTTTGTGGTAGAGTGACGGCTCGATGGTAACACAGAATCTTTATCCTGTCTACGATATCGACTGTGAGATCGCGACTGTGACACAGAAACTTGTATCTTATCTTTGATGTAGACTGTGAGTGGTAGAGTGACGGCTCGATTGGAACCAGTAACTTTATCCTGTTTTGAAATCACCTGTGAGATAGCGACTGTGACACAGAAACTTGTATCTTATCGTTGATGTAGACTGTGAGTGGTTGAGTGACGGCTCGATTGTAACCAGAAACTTTATCCTGCGTTCAGTGTAGACTGTGAGTGGTAGAGTTACGGCTCGATGGTAACACAGAATCTTTATCCTGCGTTCAGTGTAGACTGTGAGTGGTAGAGTTACGGCTCGATGGTAACACAGAATCTTTATCCTGTGTTCAGTGTAGACTGTCAGTGGTAGAGTTACCGCTCGATGGTAACACAGAATCTTTATCCTGCGTTCAGTGTAGACTGTGAGTGGTAGAGTTACGGCTCGATGGTAACACAGAATCTTTATCCTGCGTTCAGTGTAGACTGTGAGTGGTAGAGTTACGGCTCGATGGTCACACAGAATCTTTATCCTGCGTTCAGTGTAGACTGTGAGTGGTAGAGTTATGGCTCGATGGTAACACAGAATATTTATCCTGCGTTCAGTGTAGACTGTGAGTGGTAGAGTTACGGCTCGATGGTAACACAGAATATTTATTCTGCGTTCAGTGTAGACTGTGAGTGGTAGAGTTACGGCTCGATGGTAACACAGAATATTTATCCTGCGTTCAGTGTAGACTGTGAGTGGTAGAGTTAAGGCTCGATGGTAACACAGAATATTTATCCTGCGTTCAGTGTAGACTGTGAGTGGTAGAGTTACGGCTCGATGGTAACACAGAATCTTTATCCTGCGTTCAGTGTAGACTGTGAGTGGTAGAGTTACGGCTCGATGGTCACACAGAATCTTTATCCTGCGTTCAGTGTAGACTGTGAGTGGTAGAGTGACGGCTCGATGGTAACACAGAATCTTTATCCTGCGTTCAGTGTAGACTGTGAGTGGTAGAGTTACGGCTCGATGGTAACACAGAATCTTTATCCTGCGTTCAGTGTAGACTGTGAGTGGTAGAGTGACGGCTCGATGGTAACACAGAATCTTTATCCTGCGTTCAGTGTAGACTGTGAGTGGTAGAGTTACGGCTCGATGGTAACACAGAATCTTTATCCTGCGTTCAGTGTAGATTGTGAGTGGTAGAGTTACGGCTCGATGGTCACACAGAATCTTTATCCTGCGTTCAGGGTAGACTGTGAGTGGTAGAGTTACGGCTCGATGGTAACACAGAATCTTTATCCTGTCTACGATATCGACTGTGAGATAGCGACTGTGACACAGAAACTTGTATCTTATCTTTGATGTAGACTGTGAGTGGTAGAGTGACGGCTCGATTGGAACCAGAAACTTTATCCTGTTTTGATATCAACTCTGAGATAGCGACTGTGACACAGAAACATGTATCTTATCGTTGATGTAGACTGTGAGTGGTAGAGTGACGGCTCGATTGTAACCAGAAACTTTATCCTGTTTTGATATCAACTCTGAGATAGCGACTGTGACACAGAAACATGTATCTTATCGTTGATGTAGACTGTGAGTGGTAGAGTGACGGCTCGATTGTAACCAGAAACTTTATCCTGCTTTCAGTGTAGACTGTGAGTGGTAGAGTGACGGCTCGATGTTAACACAGAATCTTTATCCTGCGTTCAGTGTAGACTGTGAGTGGTAGAGTGACGGCTCGATGGTAACACAGAATCTTTATCCTACGTTCAGTGTAGACTGTGACTGGTAGAGTTACGGCTCGATGGTAACACAGAATCTTTATCCTGCGTTCAATGTAGACTGTGAGTGGTAGAGTGACGGCTCGATGGTAACACAGAATCTTTATCCTGCGTTCAGTGTAGACTGTGAGTGGTAGAGTTACGGCTCGATGGTAACACAGAATATTTATCCTGCGTTCAGTGTAGACTGTGAGTGGTAGAGTTACGGCTCGATGGTAACACAGAATCTTTATCCTGCGTTCAGTGTAGTCTGTGAGTGGTAGTGTTACGGCTCGATGGTCACACAGAATCTTTATCCTGCGTTCAGTGTAGACTGTGAGTGGTAGAGTGACTGCTCGATGTTAACACAGAATCTTTATCCTGCGTTCCGTGTAGACTGTGACTGGTAGAGTTACGGCTCGATGGTAACACAGAATCTTTATCCTGCGTTCAGTGTAGACTGTGAGTGGTAGAGTGACGGCTCGATGGTAACACAGAATCTTTATCCTGCGTTCAGTGTAGACTGTGAGTGTTAGAGTGACGGCTCGATGTTAACACAGAATCTTTATCCTGCGTTCAGTGTAGACTGTGAGTGGTAGAGTGACGTCTCGATGGTAACTCAGAATCTTAATCCTGCGTTCAGTGTAGACTGTTTGTGGTAGAGTGACGGCTCGATGGTAACACAGAATCTTTATCCTGTCTACGATATCAACTGTGAGATAGCGACTGTGACACAGAAACTTGTATCTTATCGTTGATGTAGACTGTGAGTGGTAGAGTGACGGCTCGATTGTAACCAGAAACTTTATCCTGCGTTCAGTGTAGACTGTGAGTGGTAGAGTTACGGCTCGATGGTAACACAGAATCTTTATCCTGCGTTCAGTGTAGACTGTGAGTGGTAGAGTTACGGCTCGATGGTAACACAGAATCTTTATCATGTGTTCAGTGTAGACTGTGAGTGGTAGAGTGACGGCTCGATGTTAACACAGAATCTTTATCCTGCGTTCAGTGTAGACTGTGAGTGGTAGAGTGACGGCTCGATGGTAACACAGAATCTTTATCCTACGTTCAGTGTAGACTGTGACTGGTAGAGTTACGGCTCGATGGTAACACAGAAACTTTATCCTGCGTTCAGTGTAGACTGTGAGTGGTAGAGTTACGGCTCGATGGTAACACAGAATCTTTATCCTGCGTTCAGTGTAGAATGTGAGTGGTAGAGTTACGGCTCGATGGTAACACAGAATCTTTATCCTGCGTTCAGTGTAGACTGTGAGTGGTAGAGTAACGGCTCGATGGTAACACAGTAACTTTGTCCTGTGACGGATATAGACTGTGAGTGTCAGAATGTGATCTCGATGGTAACACAGAAACTTTCTCCTGTGTTCAATATTGACTGTGAGTGGTAGAGTTACGGCTCGATGGTCACACAGAATCTTTATCCTGCGTTCAGTGTAGACTCTGAGTGTTAGAGTGACGGCTCGATGGTAACACAGAATCATTATCCTGCGTTCAGTGTAGACTGTGAGTGGTAGAGTTACGGCTCGATGGTCACACATAATCTTTATCCTGCGTTCAGTGTAGACTGTGAGTGGTAGAGTTACGGCTCGATGGTCACACAGAATCTTTATCCTGCGTTCAGTGTAGACTGTGAGTGGTAGAGTGACGGCTCGATGGTAACACAGAATCTTTATCCTGCGTTCAGTATAGACTGTGAGTGCTAGAGTTACGGCTCGATGGTAACACAGAATCTTTATCCTGCGTTCAGTGTAGACTGTGAGTGCTAGAGTGAGGGCTCGATGGTAACACAGAATCTTTATCCTGCGTTCAGTGTAGACTGTGAGTGGTAGAGTGACGGCTCGATGTTAACACAGAATCTTTATCCTGCGTTCAGTGTAGACTGTGAGTGGTAGAGTGACGGCTCGATGGTAACACAGAATCTTTATCCTGTCTACGATATCGACTGTGAGATCGCGACTGTGACACAGAAACTTGTATCTTATCTTTGTTGTAGACTGTGAGTGGTAGAGTGACGGCTCGATTGGAACCAGTAACTTTATCCTGTTTTGAAATCAACTGTGAGATAGCGACTGTGACACAGAAACTTGTATCTTATCGTTGATGTAGACTGTGAGTGGTTGAGTGACGGCTCGATGTTAACACAGAATCTTTATCCTGCGTTCAGTGTAGACTGTGAGTGGTAGAGTGACGGCTCGATGGTAACACAGAATCTTTATCCTACGTTCAGTGTAGACTGTGACTGGTAGAGTTACGGCTCGATGGTAACACAGAAACTTTATCCTGCGTTCAGTGTAGACTGTGAGTGGTAGAGTAACGGCTCGATGGTAACACAGTAACTTTGTCCTGTGACGGATATAGACTGTGAGTGTCAGAATGTGATCTCGATGGTAGCACAGAATCTTTATCCTGCGTTCAGTGTAGACTGTGAGTGGTAGAGTTACGGCTCGATGGTAACACAGAATCTTTATCCTGCGTTCAATGTAGACTGTGAGTGGTAGAGTGACGGCTCGATGGTAACACAGAATCTTTATCCTGCGTTCAGTGTAGACTGTGAGTGGTAGAGTGACGGCTCGATGGTAACACAGCATCATTATCCTGCGTTCATTGTAGACTGTGAGTGGTAGAGTGACTGCTCGATGGTAACACAGAATCTTTATCCTGCGTTCAGTGTAGACTGTGAGTGGTAGAGTGACGGCTCGATGGTAACACAGCATCATTATCCTGCGTTCAGTGTAGACTGTGAGTGGTAGAGTGACGGCTCGATGGTAACACAGAATCTTTATCCTGCGTTCAGTGTAGACTGTGACTGGTAGAGTTATGCCTCGATGGTAACTCCGAATCTTAATCCTGCGTTCAGTGTAGACTGTTTGTGGTAGAGTGACGGCTCGATGGTAACACAGAATCTTTATCCTGTCTACGATATCAACTGTGAGATAGCGACTGTGACACAGAAACTTGTATCTTATCGTTGATGTAGACTGTGAGTGGTAGAGTGACGGCTCGATTGTAACCAGAAACTTTATCCTGCGTTCAGTGTAGACTGTGAGTGGTAGAGTTACGGCTCGATGGTAACACAGAATCTTTATCCTGCGTTCAGTGTAGACTGTGAGTGGTAGAGTTACGGCTCGATGGTAACACAGAATCTTTATCATGTGTTCAGTGTAGACTGTGAGTGGTAGAGTGACGGCTCGATGTTAACACAGAATCTTTATCCTGCGTTCAGTGTAGACTGTGAGTGGTAGAGTGACGGCTCGATGGTAACACAGAATCTTTATCCTACGTTCAGTGTAGACTGTGACTGGTAGAGTTACGGCTCGATGGTAACACAGAAACTTTATCCTGCGTTCAGTGTAGACTGTGAGTGGTAGAGTAACGGCTCGATGGTAACACAGTAACTTTGTCCTGTGACGGATATAGACTGTGAGTGTCAGAATGTGATCTCGATGGTAACACAGAAACTTTCTCCTGTGTTCAATATTGACTGTGAGTGGTAGAGTTACGGCTCGATGGTCACACAGAATCTTTATCCTGCGTTCAGTGTAGACTCTGAGTGTTAGAGTGACGGCTCGATGGTAACACAGAATCATTATCCTGCGTTCAGTGTAGACTGTGAGTGGTAGAGTTACGGCTCGATGGTAACACAGAATCTTTATCCTGCGTTCAGTGTAGACTGTGAGTGGTAGAGTTACGGCTCGATGGTAACACAGAATCTTTATCCTGCGTTCAGTGTAGACTGTGAGTGGTAGAGTTACGGCTCGATGGTCACACATAATCTTTATCCTGCGTTCAGTGTAGACTGTGAGTGGTAGAGTTACGGCTCGATGGTCACACAGAATCTTTATCCTGCGTTCAGTGTAGACTGTGAGTGGTAGAGTGACGGCTCGATGGTAACACAGAATCTTTATCCTGCGTTCAGTATAGACTGTGAGTGCTAGAGTTACGGCTCGATGGTAACACAGAATCTTTATCCTGCGTTCAGTGTAGACTGTGAGTGCTAGAGTGACGGCTCGATGGTAACACAGAATCTTTATCCTGCGTTCAGTGTAGACTGTGAGTGGTAGAGTGACGGCTCGATGTTAACACAGAATCTTTATCCTGCGTTCAGTGTAGACTGTGAGTGGTAGAGTGACGTCTCGATGGTAACTCAGAATCTTAATCCTGCGTTCAGTGTAGACTGTTTGTGGTAGAGTGACGGCTCGATGGTAACACAGAATCTTTATCCTGTCTACGATATCGACTGTGAGATCGCGACTGTGACACAGAAACTTGTATCTTATCTTTGATGTAGACTGTGAGTGGTAGAGTGACGGCTCGATTGGAACCAGTAACTTTATCCTGTTTTGAAATCAACTGTGAGATAGCGACTGTGACACAGAAACTTGTATCTTATTGTTGATGTAGACTGTGAGTGGTTGAGTGACGGCTCGATTGTAACCAGAAACTTTATCCTGCTTTCAGTGTAGACTGTGAGTGGTAGAGTGACGGCTCGATGTTAACACAGAATCTTTATCCTGCGTTCAGTGTAGACTGTGAGTGGTAGAGTGACGGCTCGATGGTAACACAGAATCTTTATCCTACGTTCAGTGTAGACTGTGACTGGTAGAGTTACGGCTCGATGGTAACACAGAAACTTTATCCTGCGTTCAGTGTAGACTGTGAGTGGTAGAGTAACGGCTCGATGGTAACACAGTAACTTTGTCCTGTGACGGATATAGACTGTGAGTGTCAGAATGTGATCTCGATGGTAGCACAGAATCTTTATCCTGCGTTCAGTGTAGACTGTGAGTGGTAGAGTTACGGCTCGATGGTAACACAGAATCTTTATCCTGCGTTCAGTGTAGATTGTGAGTGGTAGAGTTACGGCTCGATGGTCACACAGAATCTTTATCCTGCGTTCAGGGTAGACTGTGAGTGGTAGAGTTATGGCTCGATGGTAACACAGAATCTTTATCCTGTCTACGATATCGACTGTGAGATAGCGACTGTGACACAGAAACTTGTATCTTATCTTTGATGTAGACTGTGAGTGGTAGAGTGACGGCTCGATTGGAACCAGAAACTTTATCCTGTTTTGATATCAACTGTGAGATAGCGACTGTGACACAGAAACATGTATCTTATCGTTGATGTAGACTGTGAGTGGTAGAGTGACGGCTCGATTGTAACCAGAAACTTTATCCTGCTTTCAGTGTAGACTGTGAGTGGTAGAGTGACGGCTCGATGTTAACACAGAATCTTTATCCTGCGTTCAGTGTAGACTGTGAGTGGTAGAGTGACGGCTCGATGGTAACACAGAATCTTTATCCTACGTTCAGTGTAGACTGTGACTGGTTGAGTTACGGCTCGATGGTAACACAGAAACTTTATCCTGCGTTCAGTGTAGACTGTGAGTGGTAGAGTAACGGCTCGATGGTAACACAGTAACTTTGTCCTGTGACGGATATAGACTGTGAGTGTCAGAATGTGATCTCGATGGTAACACAGAAACTTTCTCCTGTGTTCAATATTGACTGTGAGTGGTAGAGTTACGGCTCGATGGTAGCACAGAATCTTTATCCTGCGTTCAATGTAGACTGTGAGTGGTAGAGTGACGGCTCGATGGTAACACAGAATCTTTATCCTGCGTTCAGTGTCGACTGTGAGTGGTAGAGTGACGGCTCGATGGTAACACAGAATCTTTATCCTGCGTTCAGTGTAGACTGTGAGTGGTAGAGTGACGGCTCGATGGTAACACAGCATCATTATCCTGCGTTCAGTGTAGACTGTGAGTGGTAGAGTGACGGCTCGATGGTAACACAGAATCTTTATCCTGCGTTCAGTGTAGACTGTGACTGGTAGAGTTATGCCTCGATGGTAACACAGAATCTTTATCCTGCGTTCAGTGTACACTGTGAGTAGTAGAGTTACGGCTCGACGGTAACACAGAATCTTTATACTGCGTTCCGTGTAGACTGTGAGTGGTAGAGTGACGGCTCTATGGTAACACAGAATCTTTATCCTGCGTTCAGTGTAGACTGTGAGTGGTAGAGTGACGGCTCGATGGTAACACAGAATCTTTATCCTGCTTTCAGTGTAGACTGTGTGATAGAGTGACGGCTCGATGGTAACACATAATCTTTATCCTGCGTTCAGTGTAGACTGTGAGTGGTAGAGTTACGGCTCGATGGTCACACAGAATCTTTATCCTGCGTTCAGTGTAGACTGTGAGTGGTAGAGTTACGGCTCGATGGTCACACATAATCTTTATCCTGCGTTCAGTGTAGACTGTGAGTGGTAGAGTTACGGCTCGATGGTAACACAGAATCTTTATCCTGCGTTCAGTGTAGACTGTGAGTGGTAGAGTTACGGCTCGATGGTAACACAGAATCTTTATCCTGCGTTCAGTGTAGACTGTGAGTGGTAGAGTTACGGCTCGATGGTAACACAGAATCTTTATCCTGCGTTCAGTGTAGACTGTGAGTGGTAGAGTGACGGCTCGATGGTAACACAGAATCTTTATCCTGCGTTCAGTGTAGACTGTGAGTGGTAGAGTGACGGCTCGATGGTAACACAGAATCTTTATCCTGCGTTCAGTGTAGACTGTGAGTGGTAGAGTGACGGCTCGATGGTAACACAGAATCTTTATCCTGCGTTCAGTGTAGACTGTGAGTGGTAGAGTGACGGCTCGATGGTAACACAGAATCTTTATCCTGCGTTCAGTGTAGACTGTGAGTGGTAGAGTGACGGCTCGATGGTAACACAGAATCTTTATCCTGCGTTCAGTGTAGACTGTGAGTCGTATAGTGACGGCTCGATGGTAACACAGAATCTTTATCCTGCGTTCAGTGTAGACTGTGAGTGGTAGAGTTACGGCTCGATGGTAACACAGAATCTTTATCCTGCGGTCAGTGTCGACTGTGACTGGTAGAGTGACGGCTCGATGGTCACACAGAATCTTTATCCTGCGTTCAGTGTAGACTGTGAGTGGTAGAGTGATGGCTCGATGGTCACACAGAATCTTTAGCCTACGTTCAGTGTAGACTGTGAGTGGTAGAGTTACGGCTCGATGGTCACACAGAATCTTTATCCTGCGTTCAGTGTCGACTGTGAGTGGTAGAGTGACGGCTCGATGGTCACACAGAATAGTTATCCTGCGTTCAGTGTAGACTGTGAGTGGTAGAGTTACGGCTCGATGGTAACACAGAATCTTTATCCTGCGTTCAGTGTAGACTGTGAGTGGTAGAGTTACGGCTCGATGGTAACTCAGAACCTTTATCCTGCGTTCAGTGTAGACTGTGAGTGGTAGAGTTACGGCTCGATGGTCACACAGAATCGTTATCCTGCGTTCAGTGTAGACTGTGAGTGGTAGAGTTACGGCTCGATGGTAACACAGAATCGTTATCCTGCGTTCAGTGTAGACTGTGAGTGGTAGAGTTACGGCTCGATGGTAACACAGAATCTTTATCCTGCGTTCAGTGTAGACTGTGAGTGGTAGAGTGACGGCTCGATGGTAACACAGAATCTTTATCCTGCGTTCAGTGTAGACTGTGAGTGGTAGAGTTACGGCTCGATGGTAACACAGAATCTTTATCCTGCGTTCAGTGTAGACTGTGAGTGGTAGAGTTACGGCTCGATGGTCACACATAATCTTTATCCTGCGTTCAGTGTAGACTGTGAGTGGTAGAGTTACGGCTCGATGGTCACACAGAATCTTTATCCTGCGTTCAGTGTAGACTGTGAGTGGTAGAGTGACGGCTCGATGGTAACACAGAATCTTTATCCTGCGTTCAGTATAGACTGTGAGAGCTAGAGTTACGGCTCGATGGTAACACAGAATCTTTATCCTGCGTTCAGTGTAGACTGTGAGTGCTAGAGTGACGGCTCGATGGTAACACAGAATCTTTATCCTGCGTTCAGTGTAGACTGTGAGTGGTAGAGTGACGGCTCAATGGTAACACAGCATCATTATCCTGCGTTCATTGTAGACTGTGAGTGGTAGAGTGACGGCTCGATGGTAACACAGAATCTTTATCCTGCGTTCAGTGTAGACTGTGAGTGGTAGAGTGACGGCTCGATGGTAACACAGCATCATTATCCTGCGTTCAGTGTAGACTGTGAGTGGTAGAGTGACGGCTCGATGGTAACACAGAATCTTTATCCTGCGTTCAGTGTAGACTGTGACTGGTAGAGTTATGCCTCGATGGTAACACAGAATCTTTATCCTGCGTTCAGTGTACACTGTGAGTAGTAGAGTTACGGCTCGACGGTAACACAGAATCTTTATACTGCGTTCCGTGTAGACTGTGAGTGGTAGAGTGACGGCTCTATGGTAACACAGAATCTTTATCCTGCGTTCAGTGTAGACTGTGAGTGGTAGAGTGACGGCTCGATGGTAACACAGAATCTTTATCCTGCTTTCAGTGTAGACTGTGTGATAGAGTGACGGCTCGATGGTAACACATAATCTTTATCCTGCGTTCAGTGTAGACTGTGAGTGGTAGAGTTACGGCTCGATGGTCACACAGAATCTTTATCCTGCGTTCAGTGTAGACTGTGAGTGGTAGAGTTACGGCTCGATGGTCACACATAATCTTTATCCTGCGTTCAGTGTAGACTGTGAGTGGTAGAGTTACGGCTCGATGGTAACACAGAATCTTTATCCTGCGTTCAGTGTAGACTGTGAGTGGTAGAGTTACGGCTCGATGGTAACACAGAATCTTTATCCTGCGTTCAGTGTAGACTGTGAGTGGTAGAGTTACGGCTCGATGGTAACACAGAATCTTTATCCTGCGTTCAGTGTAGACTGTGAGTGGTAGAGTGACGGCTCGATGGTAACACAGAATCTTTATCCTGCGTTCAGTGTAGACTGTGAGTGGTAGAGTGACGGCTCGATGGTAACACAGAATCTTTATCCTGCGTTCAGTGTAGACTGTGAGTGGTAGAGTGACGGCTCGATGGTAACACAGAATCTTTATCCTGCGTTCAGTGTAGACTGTGAGTGGTAGAGTGACGGCTCGATGGTAACACAGAATCTTTATCCTGCGTTCAGTGTAGACTGTGAGTGGTAGAGTGACGGCTCGATGGTAACACAGAATCTTTATCCTGCGTTCAGTGTAGACTGTGAGTCGTATAGTGACGGCTCGATGGTAACACAGAATCTTTATCCTGCGTTCAGTGTAGACTGTGAGTGGTAGAGTTACGGCTCGATGGTAACACAGAATCTTTATCCTGCGGTCAGTGTCGACTGTGACTGGTAGAGTGACGGCTCGATGGTCACACAGAATCTTTATCCTGCGTTCAGTGTAGACTGTGAGTGGTAGAGTGACGGCTCGATGGTCACACAGAATCTTTAGCCTACGTTCAGTGTAGACTGTGAGTGGTAGAGTTACGGCTCGATGGTCACACAGAATGTTTATCCTGCGTTCAGTGTCGACTGTGAGTGGTAGAGTGACGGCTCGATGGTCACACAGAATAGTTATCCTGCGTTCAGTGTAGACTGTGAGTGGTAGAGTTACGGCTCGATGGTAACACAGAATCTTTATCCTGCGTTCAGTGTAGACTGTGAGTGGTAGAGTTACGGCTCGATGGTAACACAGAACCTTTATCCTGCGTTCAGTGTAGACTGTGAGTGGTAGAGTTACGGCTCGATGGTCACACAGAATCGTTATCCTGCGTTCAGTGTAGACTGTGAGTGGTAGAGTTACGGCTCGATGGTAACACAGAATCGTTATCCTGCGTTCAGTGTAGACTGTGAGTGGTAGAGTTACGGCTCGATGGTAACACAGAATCTTTATCCTGCGTTCAGTGTAGACTGTGAGTGGTAGAGTTACGGCTCGATGGTAACACATAATCTTTATCCTGCGTTCAGTGTAGACTGTGAGTGGTAGAGTTACGGCTCGATGGTAACACAGAATCTTTATCCTGCGTTCAGGGTAGACTGTGAGTGGTAGAGTTACGGCTCGATGGTAACACAGAATCTTTATCCTGCGTTCAGTGTAGACTGTGAGTGGTAGAGTTACGGCTCGATGGTCACACATAATCTTTATCCTGCGTTCAGTGTAGACTGTGAGTGGTAGAGTTACGGCTCGATGGTAACACAGAATCTTTATCCTGCGTTCAGTGTAGACTGTGAGTGGTAGAGTGACGGCTCGATGGTAACACAGAATCTTTATCCTGCGTTCAGTGTAGACTGTGAGTGGTAGAGTGACGGCTCGATGGTAACACAGAATCTTTATCCTGCGTTCAGTGTAGACTGTGAGTGCTAGAGTTACGGCTCGATGGTAACACTGAATCTTTATCCTGCGTTCAGTGTAGACTGTGAGTGCTAGAGTGACGGCTCGATGGTAACACAGAATCTTTATCCTGCGTTCAGTGTAGACTGTGAGTGGTAGAGTGACGGCTCGATGTTAACACAGAATCTTTATCCTGCGTTCAGTGTAGACTGTGTGTGGTAGAGTGACGTCTCGATGGTAACTCAGAATCTTAATCCTTCGTTCAGTGTAGACTGTTTGTGGTAGAGTGACGGCTCGATGGTAACACAGAATCTTTATCCTGTCTACGATATCGACTGTGAGATCGCGACTGTGACACAGAAACTTGTATCTTATCTTTGATGTAGACTGTGAGTGGTGGAGTGAAGGCTCGATTGGAACCAGAAACTTTATCCTGTTTTAATATCAACTGTGAGATAGCGACTGTGACACAGAAACTTGTATCTTATCGTTTATGTAGACTGTGAGTGGTAGAGTGACGGCTCGATTGTAACCAGAAACTTTATCCTGCTTTCAGTGTAGACTGTGAGTGGTAGAGTGACGGCTCGATGTTAACACAGAATCTTTATCCTGCGTTCAGTGTAGACTGTGAGTGGTAGAGTGACGGCTCGATGGTAACACAGAATCTTTATCCTGCGTTCAGTGTAGACTGTGAGTGGTAGAGTTACGGCTCGATGGTCACACAGAATCTTTATCCTGCGTTCAGTGTAGACTGTGAGTGGTAGAGTTACGGCTCGATGGTCACACATAATCTTTATCCTGCGTTCAGTGTAGACTGTGAGTGGTAGAGTTACGGCTCGATGGTAACACAGAATCTTTATCCTGCGTTCAGTGTAGACTGTGAGTGGTAGAGTTACGGCTCGATGGTAACACAGAATCTTTATCCTGCGTTCAGTGTAGACTGTGAGTGGTAGAGTTACGGCTCGATGGTAACACAGAATCTTTATCCTGCGTTCAGTGTAGACTGTGAGTGGTAGAGTGACGGCTCGATGGTAACACAGAATCTTTATCCTGCGTTCAGTGTAGACTGTGAGTGGTAGAGTGACGGCTCGATGGTAACACAGAATCTTTATCCTGCGTTCAGTGTAGACTGTGAGTGGTAGAGTGACGGCTCGATGGTAACACAGAATCTTTATCCTGCGTTCAGTGTAGACTGTGAGTGGTAGAGTGACGGCTCGATGGTAACACAGAATCTTTATCCTGCGTTCAGTGTAGACTGTGAGTGGTAGAGTGACGGCTCGATGGTAACACAGAATCTTTATCCTGCGTTCAGTGTAGACTGTGAGTCGTATAGTGACGGCTCGATGGTAACACAGAATCTTTATCCTGCGTTCAGTGTAGACTGTGAGTGGTAGAGTTACGGCTCGATGGTAACACAGAATCTTTATCCTGCGGTCAGTGTCGACTGTGACTGGTAGAGTGACGGCTCGATGGTCACACAGAATCTTTATCCTGCGTTCAGTGTAGACTGTGAGTGGTAGAGTGACGGCTCGATGGTCACACAGAATCTTTAGCCTACGTTCAGTGTAGACTGTGAGTGGTAGAGTTACGGCTCGATGGTCACACAGAATCTTTATCCTGCGTTCAGTGTCGACTGTGAGTGGTAGAGTGACGGCTCGATGGTCACACAGAATAGTTATCCTGCGTTCAGTGTAGACTGTGAGTGGTAGAGTTACGGCTCGATGGTAACACAGAATCTTTATCCTGCGTTCAGTGTAGACTGTGAGTGGTAGAGTTACGGCTCGATGGTAACACAGAACCTTTATCCTGCGTTCAGTGTAGACTGTGAGTGGTAGAGTTACGGCTCGATGGTCACACAGAATCGTTATCCTGCGTTCAGTGTAGACTGTGAGTGGTAGAGTTACGGCTCGATGGTAACACAGAATCGTTATCCTGCGTTCAGTGTAGACTGTGAGTGGTAGAGTTACGGCTCGATGGTAACACAGAATCTTTATCCTGCGTTCAGTGTAGACTGTGAGTGGTAGAGTTACGGCTCGATGGTAACACATAATCTTTATCCTGCGTTCAGTGTAGACTGTGAGTGGTAGAGTTACGGCTCGATGGTAACACAGAATCTTTATCCTGCGTTCAGGGTAGACTGTGAGTGGTAGAGTTACGGCTCGATGGTAACACAGAATCTTTATCCTGCGTTCAGTGTAGACTGTGAGTGGTAGAGTTACGGCTCGATGGTCACACATAATCTTTATCCTGCGTTCAGTGTAGACTGTGAGTGGTAGAATTACGGCTCGATGGTAACACAGAACCTTTATCCTGCGTTCAGAGTAGACTGTGAGTGGTAGAGTTACGGCTCGATGGTAACACAGAATCTTTATCCTGCGTTCAGTGTAGACTGTGAGTGGTAGAGTGACGGCTCGATGGTAACACAGAATCTTTATCCTGCGTTCAGTGTAGACTGTGAGTGGTAGAGTGACGGCTCGATGGTAACACAGAATCTTTATCCTGCGTTCAGTGTAGACTGTGAGTGGTAGAGTGACGGCTCGATGTTAACACAGAATCTTTATCCTGCGTTCAGTGTAGACTGTGAGTGGTAGAGTTACGGCTCGATGGTAACTCAGAATCTTAATCCTTCGTTCAGTGTAGACTGTTTGTGGTAGAGTGACGGCTCGATGGTAACTCAGAATCTTAATCCTTCGTTCAGTGTAGACTGTTTGTGGTAGAGTGACGGCTCGATGGTAACACAGAATCTTTATCCTGTCTACGATATCGACTGTGAGATCGCGACTGTGACACAGAAACTTGTATCTTATCTTTGATGTAGACTGTGAGTGGTGGAGTGAAGGCTCGATTGGAACCAGAAACTTTATCCTGTTTTAATATCAACTGTGAGATAGCGACTGTGACACAGAAACTTGTATCTTATCGTTTATGTAGACTGTGAGTGGTAGAGTGACGGCTCGATGGTAACACAGAATCTTTATCCTGCTTTCAGTGTAGACTGTGAGTGGTAGAGTGACGGCTCGATGTTAACACAGAATCTTTATCCTGCGTTCAGTGTAGACTGTGAGTGGTAGAGTGACGGCTCGATGGTCACACAGAATCTTTATCCTACGTTCAGTGCAGACTGTGACTGGTAGAGTTACGGCTCGATGGTAACACAGAAACTTTATCCTGCGTTCAGTGTAGACTGTGAGTGGTAGAGTAACGGCTCGATGGTAACACAGTAACTTTGTCCTGTGACGGATATAGACTGTGAGTGTCAGAATGTGATCTCGATGGTAACACAGAAACTTTCTCCTGTGTTCAATATTGACTGTGAGTGGTAGAGTTACGGCTCGATGGTAGCACAGAATCTTTATCCTGCGTTCAATGTAGACTGTGAATGGTAGAGTGACGGCTCGATGGTAACACAGAATCTTTATCCTGCGTTCAGTGTCGACTCTGAGTGGTAGAGTGACGGCTCGATGGTAACACAGAATCTTTATCCTGCGTTCAGTGTAGACTGTGAGTGGTAGAGTTACGGCTCGATTGTAACCAGAAACTTTATCCTGCGTTCAGTGTAGACTGTGAGTGGTAGAGTTACGGCTCGATGGTAACACAGAATCTTTATCCTGCGTTCAGTGTAGACTGTGAGTGGTAGAGTTACGGCTCGATGGTAACACAGAATCTTTATCCTGCTTTCAGTGTAGACTGTGAGTGGTAGAGTTACGGCTCGACGGTAACACAGAATCTTTATCCTGCGTTCCGTGTAGACTGTGAGTGGTAGAGTGACGGCTCGATGGTAACACAGAATCTTTATCCTGCGTGCAGTGTAGACTGTGAGTGGTAGAGTTACGGCTCAATGGTAACACAGAATCTTTATCCTGCTTTCAGTGTAGACTGTGAGTGGTAGAGTGACGGCTCGATGGTAACACAGAATCTTTATCCTGCGTTCAGTGTAGACTGTGAGTGGTAGAGTTACGGCTCGATTGTAACCAGATACTTTATCCTGCGTTCAGTGTAGACTGTGAGTGGTAGAGTGACGGCTCGATGGTCACACAGAATCTTTATCCTGCGTTCAGTGTAGACTGTGAGTGGTAGAGTGACGGCTCGATGGTAACACAGAATCTTTATCCTGCGTTCAGTGTAGTCTGTGAGTGGTAGAGTTACGGCTCGATGGTCACACAGAATCTTTATCCTGCGTTCAGTGTAGACTGTGAGTGGTAGAGTTACGGCTCGATGGTAACACAGAATCTTTATCCTGCGTTCCGTGTAGACTGTGACTGGTAGAGTTACGGCTCGATGGTAACACAGAATCTTTATCCTGCGTTCAGTGTAGACTGTGACTGGTAGAGTTACGGCTCGATGGTAACACAGAATCTTTATCCTACGTTCAGTGTAGACTGTGAGTGGTAGAGTGACGGCTCGATGGTAACACAGAATCTTTATCCTGCGTTCAGTGTAGACTGTGAGTGGTAGAGTTACGGCTCGATGATCACACATAATCTTTATCCTGCGTTCAGTGTAGACTGTGAGTGGTAGAGTTACGGCTCGATGGTAACACAGAATCTTTATCCTGCGTTCAGTGTAGACTGTGAGTGGTAGAGTTACGGCTCGATGGTAACACAGAATCTTTATCCTGCGTTCAGTGTAGACTGTGAGTGGTAGAGTGATGGCTCGATGGTAACACAGAATCTTTATCCTGCGTTCAGTGTAGACTGTGAGTGGTAGAGTTACGGCTCGATGGTAACACAGAATCTTTATCCTGCGTTCAGTGTAGACTGTGAGTGGTAGAGTTACGGCTCGATGGTAACACAGAATCTTTATCCTGCGTTCACGGTAGACTGTGAGTGGTAGAGTGACGGCTCGATGGTAACACAGAATCTTTATCCTGCGTTCAGTGTAGACTGTGAGTGGTAGAGTTACGGCTCGATGGTAACACAGAATCTTTATCCTGCGTTCAGTGTAGACTGTGAGTGGTAGAGTGACGGCTCGATGGTAACACAGAATCTTTATCCTGCGTTCAGTGTAGACTGTGAGTGGTAGAGTGACGGCTCGATGGTAACACAGAATCTTTATCCTGCGTTCAGTGTAGACTGTGAGTGCTAGAGTTACGGCTCGATGGTAACACAGAATCTTTATCCTACGTTCAGTGTAGACTGTGAGTGCTAGAGTTACGGCTCGATGGTAACACAGAATCTTTATCCTGCGTTCAGTGTAGACTGTGAGTGGTAGAGGTACGGCTCGATGGTCACACAGAATCTTTATCCTGCGTTCAGTGTAGACTGTGAGTGGTAGAGTTACGGCTCGATGGTCACACATAATTTTTATCCTGCGTTCAGTGTAGACTGTGAGTGGTAGAGTTACGGCTCGATGGTCACACATAATCTTTATCCTGCGTTCAGTGTAGACTGTGAGTGGTAGAGTTACGGCTCGATGGTCACACATAATCTTTATCCTACGTTCAGTGTAGACTGTGAGTGGTAGAGTTACGGCTCGATGGTAACATCGAATCTTTATCCTGCGTTCAGTGTAGACTGTGAGTGGTAGAGTGATGGCTCGATGGTAACACAGAATCTTTATCCTGCGTTCAGTGTAGACTGTGAGTGGTAGAGTTACGGCTCGATGGTAACACAGAATCTTTATCCTGCGTTCAGTGTAGACTGTGAGTGGTAGAGTGATGGCTCGATGGTAACAGAGAATCTTTATCCTGCGTTCAGTGTAGACTGTGAGTGGTAGAGTTACGGCTCGATGGTAACACAGAATCTTTATCCTGCGTTCAGTGTAGACTGTGAGTGGTAGAGTTACGGCTCGATGGTAACACAGAATCTTTATCCTGCGTTCAGTGTAGACTGTGAGTGGTAGAGTTACGGCTCGATGGTAACACAGAATCTTTATCCTGCGTTCACGGTAGACTGTGAGTGGTAGAGTGATGGCTCGATGGTAACACAGAATCTTTATCCTGCGTTCAGTGTAGACTGTGAGTGGTAGAGTTACGGCTCGATGGTAACACAGAATCTTTATCCTGCGTTCAGTGTAGACTGTGAGTGCTAGAGTGACGGCTCGATGGTAACACAGAATCTTTATCCTGCGTTCAGTGTAGACTGTGTGTGGTAGAGTGACGGCTCGATGGTAACACAGAATCTTTATCCTGCGTTCAGTGTAGACTGTGAGTGGTAGAGTGACGGCTCGATGGTAACACAGAATCTTTATCCTGCGTTCAGTGTAGACTGTGAGTGGTAGAGTGACGGCTCGATGGTAACACAGAATCTTTATCCTGCGTTCAGTGTAGACTGTGAGTGGTAGAGTGACGGCTCGATGGTAACACAGAATCTTTATCCTGCGTTCAGTGTAGACTGTGAGTGCTAGAGTGACGGCTCGATGTTAACACAGAATCTTTATCCTGCGTTCAGTGTAGACTGTGAGTGGTAGAGTGACGTCTCGATGGTAACACAGAATCTTAATCCTGCGTTCAGTGTAGACTGTTTGTGGTAGAGTGACGGCTCGATGGTAACACAGAATCTTTATCCTGTGTACGATATCGACTGTGAGATCGCGACTATGACACAGAAACTTGTATCTTATCTTTGATGTAGACTGTGAGTGGTGGAGTGACGGCTCGATTGGAACCAGAAACTTTATCCTGTTTTGATATCAACTGTGAGATAGCGACTGTGACACAGAAACTTGTATCTTATCGTTGATGTAGACTGTGAGTGGTAGAGTGACGGCTCGATTGTAACCAGAAACTTTATCCTGCTTTCAATGTAGACTGTAAGTGGTAGTGTGACGGCTCGATGTTAACACAGAATCTTTATCCTGCGTTCAGTGTAGACTGTGAGTGTTAGAGTGACGGCTCGATGGTAACACAGAATCTTTATCCTACGTTCAGTGCAGACTGTGACTGGTAGAGTTACGGCTCGATGGTAACACAGAAACTTTACCCTGCGTTCAGTGTAGACTTTGAGTGGTAGAGTAACGGCTCGATGGTAACACAGTAACTTTGTCCTGTGACGGATATAGACTGTGAGTGTCAGAATGTGATCTCGATGGTAACACAGAAACTTTCTCCTGTGTTCAATATTGACTGTGAGTGGTAGAGTTACGGCTCGATGGTAGCACAGAATCTTTATCCTGCGTTCAATGTAGACTGTGAGTGGTAGAGTGACGGCTCGATGGTAACACAGAATCTTTATCCTGCGTTCAGTGTCGACGGTGAGTGGTAGAGTGACGGCTCGATGGTAACACAGAATCTTTATCCTGCGTTCAGTGTCGACTGTGAGTGGTAGAGTGACGGCTCGATGGTAACACAGAATCTTTATCCTGCGTTCAGTGTAGACTGTGACTGGTAGAGTTATGCCTCGATGGTAACACAGAATCTTTATCCTGCGTTCAGTGTACACTGTGAGTAGTAGAGTTACGGCTCGACGGTAACACAGAATCTTTATACTGCGTTCCGTGTAGACTGTGAGTGGTAGAGTGACGGCTCGATGGTAACACAGAATCTTTATCCTGCTTTCAGTGTAGACTGTGAGTGGTAGAGTTACGGCTCGATGGTAACACAGAATCTTTATCCTGCGTTCAGTGTAGACTGTGAGTGGTAGAGTTACGGCTCGATGGTAACACAGAATCTTTATCCTGCGTTCAGTGTAGACTGTGAGTGGTAGAGTTACGGCTCGATGGTAACACAGAATCTTTATCCTGCGTTCCGTGTAGACTGTGAGTGGTAGAGTTACGGCTCGATGGTCACACAGAATCTTTATCCTGCGTTCAGTGTAGACTGTGAGTGGTAGAGTTACGGCTCGATGGTAACACAGAATCTTTATCCTGCGTTCAGTGTAGACTGTGAGTGGTAGAGTGACGGCTCGATGGTAACACAGAATCTTTATCCTGCGTTCAGTGTAGACTGTGAGTGGTAGAGTTACGGCTCGATGGTCACACAGAATCTTTATCCTGCGTTCCGTGTAGACTGTGAGTGGTAGAGTGACGGCTCGATGGTAACACAGAATCTTTATCCTGCGTTCAGTGTAGACTGTGAGTGGTAGAGTTACGGCTCGATGGTCACACAGAATCTTTATCCTGCGTTCATGGTAGACTGTGAGTGGTAGAGTTACGGTTCGATGGTAACACAGAACCTTTATCATGCGTTCAGTGTAGACTGTGAGTGGTAGAGTTACGGCTCGATGGTCACAAATAATCTTTATCCTGCGTTCAGTGTAGACTGTGAGTGGTAGAGTTACGGTTCGATGGTAACACAGAATCTTTATCCTGCGTTCAGTGTAGACTGTGAGTGGTAGAGTGACGGCTCGATGGTAACACAGAACCTTTATCCTGCGTTCAGTGTAGACTGTGAGTGGTAGAGTTACGGCTCGATGGTCACACATAATCTTTATCCTGCGTTCAGTGTAGACTGTGAGTGGTAGAGTTACGGCTCGATGGTAACACAGAATCTTTATCCTGCGTTCAGTGTAGACTGTGAGTGGTAGAGTTACGGCTCGATGGTAACACAGAATCTTTATCCTGCGTTCAGTGTAGACTGTGAGTGGTAGAGTTACGGCTCGATGGTAACACAGAATCTTTATCCTGCGTTCAGTGTAGACTGTGAGTGGTAGAGTGACGGCTCGATGGTAACACAGAATCTTTATCCTGCGTTCAGTGTAGACTGTGAGTGGTAGAGTGACGGCTCGATGGTAACACAGAATCTTTATCCTGCGTTCAGTGTAGACTGTGAGTGGTAGAGTGACGGCTCGATGGTAACACAGAATCTTTATCCTGCGTTCAGTGTAGACTGTGAGTGGTAGAGTGACGGCTCGATGGTAACACAGAATCTTTATCCTGCGTTCAGTGTAGACTGTGAGTGGTAGAGTGACGGCTCGATGGTAACACAGAATCTTTATCCTGCGTTCAGTGTAGACTGTGAGTCGTATAGTGACGGCTCGATGGTAACACAGAATCTTTATCCTGCGTTCAGTGTAGACTGTGAGTGGTAGAGTTACGGCTCGATGGTAACACAGAATCTTTATCCTGCGGTCAGTGTCGACTGTGACTGGTAGAGTGACGGCTCGATGGTCACACAGAATCTTTATCCTGCGTTCAGTGTCGACTGTGAGTGGTAGAGTGACGGCTCGATGGTCACACAGAATAGTTATCCTGCGTTCAGTGTAGACTGTGAGTGGTAGAGTTACGGCTCGATGGTAACACAGAATCTTTATCCTGCGTTCAGTGTAGACTGTGAGTGGTAGAGTTACGGCTCGATGGTAACTCAGAACCTTTATCCTGCGTTCAGTGTAGACTGTGAGTGGTAGAGTTACGGCTCGATGGTCACACAGAATCGTTATCCTGCGTTCAGTGTAGACTGTGAGTGGTAGAGTTACGGCTCGATGGTAACACAGAATCGTTATCCTGCGTTCAGTGTAGACTGTGAGTGGTAGAGTTACGGCTCGATGGTAACACAGAATCTTTATCCTGCGTTCAGTGTAGACTGTGAGTGGTAGAGTGACGGCTCGATGGTAACACAGAATCTTTATCCTGCGTTCAGTGTAGACTGTGAGTGGTAGAGTTACGGCTCGATGGTAACACAGAATCTTTATCCTGCGTTCAGTGTAGACTGTGAGTGGTAGAGTTACGGCTCGATGGTCACACATAATCTTTATCCTGCGTTCAGTGTAGACTGTGAGTGGTAGAGTTACGGCTCGATGGTCACACAGAATCTTTATCCTGCGTTCAGTGTAGACTGTGAGTGGTAGAGTGACGGCTCGATGGTAACACAGAATCTTTATCCTGCGTTCAGTATAGACTGTGAGAGCTAGAGTTACGGCTCGATGGTAACACAGAATCTTTATCCTGCGTTCAGTGTAGACTGTGAGTGCTAGAGTGACGGCTCGATGGTAACACAGAATCTTTATCCTGCGTTCAGTGTAGACTGTGAGTGGTAGAGTGACGGCTCAATGGTAACACAGCATCATTATCCTGCGTTCATTGTAGACTGTGAGTGGTAGAGTGACGGCTCGATGGTAACACAGAATCTTTATCCTGCGTTCAGTGTAGACTGTGAGTGGTAGAGTGACGGCTCGATGGTAACACAGCATCATTATCCTGCGTTCAGTGTAGACTGTGAGTGGTAGAGTGACGGCTCGATGGTAACACAGAATCTTTATCCTGCGTTCAGTGTAGACTGTGACTGGTAGAGTTATGCCTCGATGGTAACACAGAATCTTTATCCTGCGTTCAGTGTACACTGTGAGTAGTAGAGTTACGGCTCGACGGTAACACAGAATCTTTATACTGCGTTCCGTGTAGACTGTGAGTGGTAGAGTGACGGCTCGATGGTAACTCAGAATCTTTATCCTGCGTTCAGTGTAGACTGTGAGTGGTAGAGTGACGGCTCGATGGTAACACAGAATCTTTATCCTGCGTTCAGTGTAGACTGTGACGGGTAGAGTGACAGCTCGATGGTAACACAGAATCTTTATCCTGCGTTCAGTGTAGACTGTGAGTGGTAGAGTGACGGCTCGATGGTAACACAGAATCTTTATCCTGCTTTCAGTGTAGACTGTGTGATAGAGTGACGGCTCGATGGTAACACATAATCTTTATCCTGCGTTCAGTGTAGACTGTGAGTGGTAGAGTTACGGCTCGATGGTCACACAGAATCTTTATCCTGCGTTCAGTGTAGACTGTGAGTGGTAGAGTTACGGCTCGATGGTCACACATAATCTTTATCCTGCGTTCAGTGTAGACTGTGAGTGGTAGAGTTACGGCTCGATGGTAACACAAAATCTTTATCCTGCGTTCAGTGTAGACTGTGAGTGGTAGAGTTACGGCTCGATGGTAACACAGAATCTTTATCCTGCGTTCAGTGTAGACTGTGAGTGGTAGAGTTACGGCTCGATGGTAACACAGAATCTTTATCCTGCGTTCAGTGTAGACTGTGAGTGGTAGAGTGACGGCTCGATGGTAACACAGAATCTTTATCCTGCGTTCAGTGTAGACTGTGAGTGGTAGAGTGACGGCTCGATGGTAACACAGAATCTTTATCCTGCGTTCAGTGTAGACTGTGAGTGGTAGAGTGACGGCTCGATGGTAACACAGAATCTTTATCCTGCGTTCAGTGTAGACTGTGAGTGGTAGAGTGACGGCTCGATGGTAACACAGAATCTTTATCCTGCGTTCAGTGTAGACTGTGAGTGGTAGAGTGACGGCTCGATGGTAACACAGAATCTTTATCCTGCGTTCAGTGTAGACTGTGAGTCGTATAGTGACGGCTCGATGGTAACACAGAATCTTTATCCTGCGTTCAGTGTAGACTGTGAGTGGTAGAGTTACGGCTCGATGGTAACACAGAATCTTTATCCTGCGGTCAGTGTCGACTGTGACTGGTAGAGTGACGGCTCGATGGTCACACAGAATCTTTATCCTGCGTTCAGTGTAGACTGTGAGTGGTAGAGTGACGGCTCGATGGTCACACAGAATCTTTAGCCTACGTTCAGTGTAGACTGTGAGTGGTAGAGTTACGGCTCGATGGTCACACAGAATGTTTATCCTGCGTTCAGTGTCGACTGTGAGTGGTAGAGTGACGGCTCGATGGTCACACAGAATAGTTATCCTGCGTTCAGTGTAGACTGTGAGTGGTAGAGTTACGGCTCGATGGTAACACAGAATCTTTATCCTGCGTTCAGTGTAGACTGTGAGTGGTAGAGTTACGGCTCGATGGTAACACAGAACCTTTATCCTGCGTTCAGTGTAGACTGTGAGTGGTAGAGTTACGGCTCGATGGTCACACAGAATCGTTATCCTGCGTTCAGTGTAGACTGTGAGTGGTAGAGTTACGGCTCGATGGTAACACAGAATCGTTATCCTGCGTTCAGTGTAGACTGTGAGTGGTAGAGTTACGGCTCGATGGTAACACAGAATCTTTATCCTGCGTTCAGTGTAGACTGTGAGTGGTAGAGTTACGGCTCGATGGTAACACATAATCTTTATCCTGCGTTCAGTGTAGACTGTGAGTGGTAGAGTTACGGCTCGATGGTAACACAGAATCTTTATCCTGCGTTCAGGGTAGACTGTGAGTGGTAGAGTTACGGCTCGATGGTAACACAGAATCTTTATCCTGCGTTCAGTGTAGACTGTGAGTGGTAGAGTTACGGCTCGATGGTCACACATAATCTTTATCCTGCGTTCAGTGTAGACTGTGAGTGGTAGAGTTACGGCTCGATGGTAACACAGAATCTTTATCCTGCGTTCAGTGTAGACTGTGAGTGGTAGAGTGACGGCTCGATGGTAACACAGAATCTTTATCCTGCGTTCAGTGTAGACTGTGAGTGGTAGAGTGACGGCTCGATGGTAACACAGAATCTTTATCCTGCGTTCAGTGTAGACTGTGAGTGCTAGAGTTACGGCTCGATGGTAACACTGAATCTTTATCCTGCGTTCAGTGTAGACTGTGAGTGCTAGAGTGACGGCTCGATGGTAACACAGAATCTTTATCCTGCGTTCAGTGTAGACTGTGAGTGGTAGAGTGACGGCTCGATGTTAACACAGAATCTTTATCCTGCGTTCAGTGTAGACTGTGTGTGGTAGAGTGACGTCTCGATGGTAACTCAGAATCTTAATCCTTCGTTCAGTGTAGACTGTTTGTGGTAGAGTGACGGCTCGATGGTAACACAGAATCTTTATCCTGTCTACGATATCGACTGTGAGATCGCGACTGTGACACAGAAACTTGTATCTTATCTTTGATGTAGACTGTGAGTGGTGGAGTGAAGGCTCGATTGGAACCAGAAACTTTATCCTGTTTTAATATCAACTGTGAGATAGCGACTGTGACACAGAAACTTGTATCTTATCGTTTATGTAGACTGTGAGTGGTAGAGTGACGGCTCGATTGTAACCAGAAACTTTATCCTGCTTTCAGTGTAGACTGTGAGTGGTAGAGTGACGGCTCGATGTTAACACAGAATCTTTATCCTGCGTTCAGTGTAGACTGTGAGTGGTAGAGTGACGGCTCGATGGTAACACAGAATCTTTATCCTGCGTTCAGTGTAGACTGTGAGTGGTAGAGTTACGGCTCGATGGTCACACAGAATCTTTATCCTGCGTTCAGTGTAGACTGTGAGTGGTAGAGTTACGGCTCGATGGTCACACATAATCTTTATCCTGCGTTCAGTGTAGACTGTGAGTGGTAGAGTTACGGCTCGATGGTAACACAGAATCTTTATCCTGCGTTCAGTGTAGACTGTGAGTGGTAGAGTTACGGCTCGATGGTAACACAGAATCTTTATCCTGCGTTCAGTGTAGACTGTGAGTGGTAGAGTTACGGCTCGATGGTAACACAGAATCTTTATCCTGCGTTCAGTGTAGACTGTGAGTGGTAGAGTGACGGCTCGATGGTAACACAGAATCTTTATCCTGCGTTCAGTGTAGACTGTGAGTGGTAGAGTGACGGCTCGATGGTAACACAGAATCTTTATCCTGCGTTCAGTGTAGACTGTGAGTGGTAGAGTGACGGCTCGATGGTAACACAGAATCTTTATCCTGCGTTCAGTGTAGACTGTGAGTGGTAGAGTGACGGCTCGATGGTAACACAGAATCTTTATCCTGCGTTCAGTGTAGACTGTGAGTGGTAGAGTGACGGCTCGATGGTAACACAGAATCTTTATCCTGCGTTCAGTGTAGACTGTGAGTCGTATAGTGACGGCTCGATGGTAACACAGAATCTTTATCCTGCGTTCAGTGTAGACTGTGAGTGGTAGAGTTACGGCTCGATGGTAACACAGAATCTTTATCCTGCGGTCAGTGTCGACTGTGACTGGTAGAGTGACGGCTCGATGGTCACACAGAATCTTTATCCTGCGTTCAGTGTAGACTGTGAGTGGTAGAGTGACGGCTCGATGGTCACACAGAATCTTTAGCCTACGTTCAGTGTAGACTGTGAGTGGTAGAGTTACGGCTCGATGGTCACACAGAATCTTTATCCTGCGTTCAGTGTCGACTGTGAGTGGTAGAGTGACGGCTCGATGGTCACACAGAATAGTTATCCTGCGTTCAGTGTAGACTGTGAGTGGTAGAGTTACGGCTCGATGGTAACACAGAATCTTTATCCTGCGTTCAGTGTAGACTGTGAGTGGTAGAGTTACGGCTCGATGGTAACACAGAACCTTTATCCTGCGTTCAGTGTAGACTGTGAGTGGTAGAGTTACGGCTCGATGGTCACACAGAATCGTTATCCTGCGTTCAGTGTAGACTGTGAGTGGTAGAGTTACGGCTCGATGGTAACACAGAATCGTTATCCTGCGTTCAGTGTAGACTGTGAGTGGTAGAGTTACGGCTCGATGGTAACACAGAATCTTTATCCTGCGTTCAGTGTAGACTGTGAGTGGTAGAGTTACGGCTCGATGGTAACACATAATCTTTATCCTGCGTTCAGTGTAGACTGTGAGTGGTAGAGTTACGGCTCGATGGTAACACAGAATCTTTATCCTGCGTTCAGGGTAGACTGTGAGTGGTAGAGTTACGGCTCGATGGTAACACAGAATCTTTATCCTGCGTTCAGTGTAGACTGTGAGTGGTAGAGTTACGGCTCGATGGTCACACATAATCTTTATCCTGCGTTCAGTGTAGACTGTGAGTGGTAGAATTACGGCTCGATGGTAACACAGAACCTTTATCCTGCGTTCAGAGTAGACTGTGAGTGGTAGAGTGACGGCTCGATGGTAACACAGAATCTTTATCCTGCGTTCAGTGTAGACTGTGAGTGGTAGAGTGACGGCTCGATGGTAACACAGAATCTTTATCCTGCGTTCAGTGTAGACTGTGAGTGGTAGAGTGACGGCTCGATGGTAACACAGAATCTTTATCCTGCGTTCAGTGTAGACTGTGAGTGGTAGAGTGACGGCTCGATGTTAACACAGAATCTTTATCCTGCGTTCAGTGTAGACTGTGTGTGGTAGAGTGACGTCTCGATGGTAACTCAGAATCTTAATCCTTCGTTCAGTGTAGACTGTTTGTGGTAGAGTGACGGCTCGATGGTAACACAGAATCTTTATCCTGTCTACGATATCGACTGTGAGATCGCGACTGTGACACAGAAACTTGTATCTTATCTTTGATGTAGACTGTGAGTGGTGGAGTGAAGGCTCGATTGGAACCAGAAACTTTATCCTGTTTTAATATCAACTGTGAGATAGCGACTGTGACACAGAAACTTGTATCTTATCGTTTATGTAGACTGTGAGTGGTAGAGTGACGGCTCGATGGTAACACAGAATCTTTATCCTGCTTTCAGTGTAGACTGTGAGTGGTAGAGTGACGGCTCGATGTTAACACAGAATCTTTATCCTGCGTTCAGTGTAGACTGTGAGTGGTAGAGTGACGGCTCGATGGTCACACAGAATCTTTATCCTACGTTCAGTGCAGACTGTGACTGGTAGAGTTACGGCTCGATGGTAACACAGAAACTTTATCCTGCGTTCAGTGTAGACTGTGAGTGGTAGAGTAACGGCTCGATGGTAACACAGTAACTTTGTCCTGTGACGGATATAGACTGTGAGTGTCAGAATGTGATCTCGATGGTAACACAGAAACTTTCTCCTGTGTTCAATATTGACTGTGAGTGGTAGAGTTACGGCTCGATGGTAGCACAGAATCTTTATCCTGCGTTCAATGTAGACTGTGAATGGTAGAGTGACGGCTCGATGGTAACACAGAATCTTTATCCTGCGTTCAGTGTCGACTCTGAGTGGTAGAGTGACGGCTCGATGGTAACACAGAATCTTTATCCTGCGTTCAGTGTAGACTGTGAGTGGTAGAGTTACGGCTCGATTGTAACCAGAAACTTTATCCTGCGTTCAGTGTAGACTGTGAGTGGTAGAGTTACGGCTCGATGGTAACACAGAATCTTTATCCTGCGTTCAGTGTAGACTGTGAGTGGTAGAGTTACGGCTCGATGGTAACACAGAATCTTTATCCTGCTTTCAGTGTAGACTGTGAGTGGTAGAGTTACGGCTCGACGGTAACACAGAATCTTTATCCTGCGTTCCGTGTAGACTGTGAGTGGTAGAGTGACGGCTCGATGGTAACACAGAATCTTTATCCTGCGTGCAGTGTAGACTGTGAGTGGTAGAGTTACGGCTCAATGGTAACACAGAATCTTTATCCTGCTTTCAGTGTAGACTGTGAGTGGTAGAGTGACGGCTCGATGGTAACACAGAATCTTTATCCTGCGTTCAGTGTAGACTGTGAGTGGTAGAGTTACGGCTCGATTGTAACCAGATACTTTATCCTGCGTTCAGTGTAGACTGTGAGTGGTAGAGTGACGGCTCGATGGTCACACAGAATCTTTATCCTGCGTTCAGTGTAGACTGTGAGTGATAGAGTGACGGCTCGATGGTAACACAGAATCTTTATCCTGCGTTCAGTGTAGTCTGTGAGTGGTAGAGTTACGGCTCGATGGTCACACAGAATCTTTATCCTGCGTTCAGTGTAGACTGTGAGTGGTAGAGTTACGGCTCGATGGTAACACAGAATCTTTATCCTGCGTTCCGTGTAGACTGTGACTGGTAGAGTTACGGCTCGATGGTAACACAGAATCTTTATCCTGCGTTCAGTGTAGACTGTGACTGGTAGAGTTACGGCTCGATGGTAACACAGAATCTTTATCCTACGTTCAGTGTAGACTGTGAGTGGTAGAGTGACGGCTCGATGGTAACACAGAATCTTTATCCTGCGTTCAGTGTAGACTGTGAGTGGTAGAGTTACGGCTCGATGATCACACATAATCTTTATCCTGCGTTCAGTGTAGACTGTGAGTGGTAGAGTTACGGCTCGATGGTAACACAGAATCTTTATCCTGCGTTCAGTGTAGACTGTGAGTGGTAGAGTTACGGCTCGATGGTAACACAGAATCTTTATCCTGCGTTCAGTGTAGACTGTGAGTGGTAGAGTGATGGCTCGATGGTAACACAGAATCTTTATCCTGCGTTCAGTGTAGACTGTGAGTGGTAGAGTTACGGCTCGATGGTAACACAGAATCTTTATCCTGCGTTCAGTGTAGACTGTGAGTGGTAGAGTTACGGCTCGATGGTAACACAGAACCTTTATCCTGCGTTCACGGTAGACTGTGAGTGGTAGAGTGACGGCTCGATGGTAACACAGAATCTTTATCCTGCGTTCAGTGTAGACTGTGAGTGGTAGAGTGACGGCTCGATGGTAACACAGAATCTTTATCCTGCGTTCAGTGTAGACTGTGAGTGGTAGAGTGACGGCTCGATGGTAACACAGAATCTTTATCCTGCGTTCAGTGTAGACTGTGAGTGGTAGAGTGACGGCTCGATGTTAACACAGAATCTTTATCCTGCGTTCAGTGTAGACTGTGTGTGGTAGAGTGACGTCTCGATGGTAACTCAGAATCTTAATCCTTCGTTCAGTGTAGACTGTTTGTGGTAGAGTGACGGCTCGATGGTAACACAGAATCTTTATCCTGTCTACGATATCGACTGTGAGATCGCGACTGTGACACAGAAACTTGTATCTTATCTTTGATGTAGACTGTGAGTGGTGGAGTGAAGGCTCGATTGGAACCAGAAACTTTATCCTGTTTTAATATCAACTGTGAGATAGCGACTGTGACACAGAAACTTGTATCTTATCGTTTATGTAGACTGTGAGTGGTAGAGTGACGGCTCGATGGTAACACAGAATCTTTATCCTGCTTTCAGTGTAGACTGTGAGTGGTAGAGTGACGGCTCGATGTTAACACAGAATCTTTATCCTGCGTTCAGTGTAGACTGTGAGTGGTAGAGTGACGGCTCGATGGTCACACAGAATCTTTATCCTACGTTCAGTGCAGACTGTGACTGGTAGAGTTACGGCTCGATGGTAACACAGAAACTTTATCCTGCGTTCAGTGTAGACTGTGAGTGGTAGAGTAACGGCTCGATGGTAACACAGTAACTTTGTCCTGTGACGGATATAGACTGTGAGTGTCAGAATGTGATCTCGATGGTAACACAGAAACTTTCTCCTGTGTTCAATATTGACTGTGAGTGGTAGAGTTACGGCTCGATGGTAGCACAGAATCTTTATCCTGCGTTCAATGTAGACTGTGAATGGTAGAGTGACGGCTCGATGGTAACACAGAATCTTTATCCTGCGTTCAGTGTCGACTCTGAGTGGTAGAGTGACGGCTCGATGGTAACACAGAATCTTTATCCTGCGTTCAGTGTAGACTGTGAGTGGTAGAGTTACGGCTCGATTGTAACCAGAAACTTTATCCTGCGTTCAGTGTAGACTGTGAGTGGTAGAGTTACGGCTCGATGGTAACACAGAATCTTTATCCTGCGTTCAGTGTAGACTGTGAGTGGTAGAGTTACGGCTCGATGGTAACACAGAATCTTTATCCTGCTTTCAGTGTAGACTGTGAGTGGTAGAGTTACGGCTCGACGGTAACACAGAATCTTTATCCTGCGTTCCGTGTAGACTGTGAGTGGTAGAGTGACGGCTCGATGGTAACACAGAATCTTTATCCTGCGTGCAGTGTAGACTGTGAGTGGTAGAGTTACGGCTCAATGGTAACACAGAATCTTTATCCTGCTTTCAGTGTAGACTGTGAGTGGTAGAGTGACGGCTCGATGGTAACACAGAATCTTTATCCTGCGTTCAGTGTAGACTGTGAGTGGTAGAGTTACGGCTCGATTGTAACCAGATACTTTATCCTGCGTTCAGTGTAGACTGTGAGTGGTAGAGTGACGGCTCGATGGTCACACAGAATCTTTATCCTGCGTTCAGTGTAGACTGTGAGTGATAGAGTGACGGCTCGATGGTAACACAGAATCTTTATCCTGCGTTCAGTGTAGTCTGTGAGTGGTAGAGTTACGGCTCGATGGTCACACAGAATCTTTATCCTGCGTTCAGTGTAGACTGTGAGTGGTAGAGTTACGGCTCGATGGTAACACAGAATCTTTATCCTGCGTTCCGTGTAGACTGTGACTGGTAGAGTTACGGCTCGATGGTAACACAGAATCTTTATCCTGCGTTCAGTGTAGACTGTGACTGGTAGAGTTACGGCTCGATGGTAACACAGAATCTTTATCCTACGTTCAGTGTAGACTGTGAGTGGTAGAGTGACGGCTCGATGGTAACACAGAATCTTTATCCTGCGTTCAGTGTAGACTGTGAGTGGTAGAGTTACGGCTCGATGATCACACATAATCTTTATCCTGCGTTCAGTGTAGACTGTGAGTGGTAGAGTTACGGCTCGATGGTAACACAGAATCTTTATCCTGCGTTCAGTGTAGACTGTGAGTGGTAGAGTTACGGCTCGATGGTAACACAGAATCTTTATCCTGCGTTCAGTGTAGACTGTGAGTGGTAGAGTGATGGCTCGATGGTAACACAGAATCTTTATCCTGCGTTCAGTGTAGACTGTGAGTGGTAGAGTTACGGCTCGATGGTAACACAGAATCTTTATCCTGCGTTCAGTGTAGACTGTGAGTGGTAGAGTTACGGCTCGATGGTAACACAGAATCTTTATCCTGCGTTCACGGTAGACTGTGAGTGGTAGAGTGATGGCTCGATGGTAACACAGAATCTTTATCCTGCGTTCAGTGTAGACTGTGAGTGGTAGAGTTACGGCTCGATGGTAACACAGAATCTTTATCCTGCGTTCAGTGTAGACTGTGAGTGGTAGAGTGACGGCTCGATGGTAACACAGAATCTTTATCCTGCGTTCAGTGTAGACTGTGAGTGGTAGAGTGACGGCTCGATGGTAACACAGAATCTTTATCCTGCGTTCAGTGTAGACTGTGAGTGCTAGAGTTACGGCTCGATGGTAACACAGAATCTTTATCCTACGTTCAGTGTAGACTGTGAGTGCTAGAGTTACGGCTCGATGGTAACACAGAATCTTTATCCTGCGTTCAGTGTAGACTGTGAGTGGTAGAGGTACGGCTCGATGGTCACACAGAATCTTTATCCTGCGTTCAGTGTAGACTGTGAGTGGTAGAGTTACGGCTCGATGGTCACACATAATCTTTATCCTGCGTTCAGTGTAGACTGTGAGTGGTAGAGTTACGGCTCGATGGTCACACATAATCTTTATCCTGCGTTCAGTGTAGACTGTGAGTGGTAGAGTTACGGCTCGATGGTCACACATAATCTTTATCCTACGTTCAGTGTAGACTGTAAGTGGTAGAGTTACGGCTCGATGGTAACACAGAATCTTTATCCTGCGTTCAGTGTAGACTGTGAGTGGTAGAGTGATGGCTCGATGGTAACACAGAATCTTTATCCTGCGTTCAGTGTAGACTGTGAGTGGTAGAGTTACGGCTCGATGGTAACACAGAATCTTTATCCTGCGTTCAGTGTAGACTGTGAGTGGTAGAGTGATGGCTCGATGGTAACAGAGAATCTTTATCCTGCGTTCAGTGTAGACTGTGAGTGGTAGAGTTACGGCTCGATGGTAACACAGAATCTTTATCCTGCGTTCAGTGTAGACTGTGAGTGGTAGAGTTACGGCTCGATGGTAACACAGAATCTTTATCCTGCGTTCAGTGTAGACTGTGAGTGGTAGAGTTACGGCTCGATGGTAACACAGAATCTTTATCCTGCGTTCACGGTAGACTGTGAGTGGTAGAGTGATGGCTCGATGGTAACACAGAATCTTTATCCTGCGTTCAGTGTAGACTGTGAGTGGTAGAGTTACGGCTCGATGGTAACACAGAATCTTTATCCTGCGTTCAGTGTAGACTGTGAGTGCTAGAGTGACGGCTCGATGGTAACACAGAATCTTTATCCTGCGTTCAGTGTAGACTGTGTGTGGTAGAGTGACGGCTCGATGGTAACACAGAATCTTTATCCTGCGTTCAGTGTAGACTGTGAGTGGTAGAGTGACGGCTCGATGGTAACACAGAATCTTTATCCTGCGTTCAGTGTAGACTGTGAGTGGTAGAGTGACGGCTCGATGGTAACACAGAATCTTTATCCTGCGTTCAGTGTAGACTGTGAGTGGTAGAGTGACGGCTCGATGGTAACACAGAATCTTTATCCTGCGTTCAGTGTAGACTGTGAGTGCTAGAGTGACGGCTCGATGTTAACACAGAATCTTTATCCTGCGTTCAGTGTAGACTGTGAGTGGTAGAGTGACGTCTCGATGGTAACACAGAATCTTAATCCTGCGTTCAGTGTAGACTGTTTGTGGTAGAGTGACGGCTCGATGGTAACACAGAATCTTTATCCTGTGTACGATATCGACTGTGAGATCGCGACTATGACACAGAAACTTGTATCTTATCTTTGATGTAGACTGTGAGTGGTGGAGTGACGGCTCGATTGGAACCAGAAACTTTATCCTGTTTTGATATCAACTGTGAGATAGCGACTGTGACACAGAAACTTGTATCTTATCGTTGATGTAGACTGTGAGTGGTAGAGTGACGGCTCGATTGTAACCAGAAACTTTATCCTGCTTTCAATGTAGACTGTAAGTGGTAGTGTGACGGCTCGATGTTAACACAGAATCTTTATCCTGCGTTCAGTGTAGACTGTGAGTGTTAGAGTGACGGCTCGATGGTAACACAGAATCTTTATCCTACGTTCAGTGCAGACTGTGACTGGTAGAGTTACGGCTCGATGGTAACACAGAAACTTTACCCTGCGTTCAGTGTAGACTTTGAGTGGTAGAGTAACGGCTCGATGGTAACACAGTAACTTTGTCCTGTGACGGATATAGACTGTGAGTGTCAGAATGTGATCTCGATGGTAACACAGAAACTTTCTCCTGTGTTCAATATTGACTGTGAGTGGTAGAGTTACGGCTCGATGGTAGCACAGAATCTTTATCCTGCGTTCAATGTAGACTGTGAGTGGTAGAGTGACGGCTCGATGGTAACACAGAATCTTTATCCTGCGTTCAGTGTCGACGGTGAGTGGTAGAGTGACGGCTCGATGGTAACACAGAATCTTTATCCTGCGTTCAGTGTCGACTGTGAGTGGTAGAGTGACGGCTCGATGGTAACACAGAATCTTTATCCTGCGTTCAGTGTAGACTGTGACTGGTAGAGTTATGCCTCGATGGTAACACAGAATCTTTATCCTGCGTTCAGTGTACACTGTGAGTAGTAGAGTTACGGCTCGACGGTAACACAGAATCTTTATACTGCGTTCCGTGTAGACTGTGAGTGGTAGAGTGACGGCTCGATGGTAACACAGAATCTTTATCCTGCTTTCAGTGTAGACTGTGAGTGGTAGAGTTACGGCTCGATGGTAACACAGAATCTTTATCCTGCGTTCAGTGTAGACTGTGAGTGGTAGAGTTACGGCTCGATGGTAACACAGAATCTTTATCCTGCGTTCAGTGTAGACTGTGAGTGGTAGAGTTACGGCTCGATGGTAACACAGAATCTTTATCCTGCGTTCCGTGTAGACTGTGAGTGGTAGAGTTACGGCTCGATGGTCACACAGAATCTTTATCCTGCGTTCAGTGTAGACTGTGAGTGGTAGAGTTACGGCTCGATGGTAACACAGAATCTTTATCCTGCGTTCAGTGTAGACTGTGAGTGGTAGAGTGACGGCTCGATGGTAACACAGAATCTTTATCCTGCGTTCAGTGTAGACTGTGAGTGGTAGAGTTACGGCTCGATGGTCACACAGAATCTTTATCCTGCGTTCCGTGTAGACTGTGAGTGGTAGAGTGACGGCTCGATGGTAACACAGAATCTTTATCCTGCGTTCAGTGTAGACTGTGAGTGGTAGAGTTACGGCTCGATGGTCACACAGAATCTTTATCCTGCGTTCATGGTAGACTGTGAGTGGTAGAGTTACGGTTCGATGGTAACACAGAACCTTTATCATGCGTTCAGTGTAGACTGTGAGTGGTAGAGTTACGGCTCGATGGTCACAAATAATCTTTATCCTGCGTTCAGTGTAGACTGTGAGTGGTAGAGTTACGGTTCGATGGTAACACAGAATCTTTATCCTGCGTTCAGTGTAGACTGTGAGTGGTAGAGTGACGGCTCGATGGTAACACAGAACCTTTATCCTGCGTTCAGTGTAGACTGTGAGTGGTAGAGTTACGGCTCGATGGTAACACAGAATCTTTATCCTGCGTTCAGTGTAGACTGTGAGTGGTAGAGTTACGGCTCGATGGTAACACAGATTCTTTATCCTGCGTTCAGTGTAGACTGTGAGTGGTAGAGTTACGGCTCGATGGTAACACAGAATCTTTATCCTGCGTTCAGTGTAGACTGTGAGTGGTAGAGTTACGGCTCGATGGTAACACAGAATCTTTATCCTGCGTTCAGTGTAGACTGTGAGTGGTACAGTGACGACTCGATGGTAACACAGAATCTTTATCCTGCGTTCAGTGTAGACTGTGAGTGGTAGAGTTACGGCTCGATGGTAACACAGAATCTTTATCCTGCGTTCAGTGTAGACTGTGAGTGGTAGAGTTACGGCTCGATGGTAACACAGAATCCTTATCCTGCGTTCAGTGTAGACTGTGAGTGGTAGAGTTACGGCTCGATGGTAACACAGAATCTTTATCCTGCGTTCAGTGTAGACTGTGAGTGGTAGAGTTACGGCTCGATGGTAACACAGAATCTTTATCCTGCGTTCAGTGTAGACTGTGAGTGGTAGAGTTACGGCTCGATGGTAACACAGAATCTTTATCCTGCGTTCAGTGTAGACTGTGAGTGGTAGAGTTACGGCTCGATGGTAACACAGAATCTTTATCCTGCGTTCAGTGTAGACTGTGAGTGGTAGAGTTACGGCTCGATGGTAACACAGAATCTTTATCCTGCGTTCACTGTAGACTGTGAGTGGTAGAGTTACGGCTCGATGGTCACACAGAATCTTTATCCTGCGTTCCGTGTAGACTGTGAGTGGTAGAGTTACGGCTCGATGGTCACACAGAATCTTTATCCTGCGTTCAGTGTAGACTGTGAGTGGTAGAGTTACGGCTCGATGGTAACACAGAATCTTTATCCTGCGTTCAGTGTAGACTGTGAGTGGTAGAGTGACGGCTCGATGGTAACACAGAATCTTTATCCTGCGTTCAGTGTAGACTGTGAGTGGTAGAGTTACGGCTCGATGGTCACACAGAATCTTTATCTTGCGTTCTGTGTAGACTGTGAGTGGTAGAGTTACGGCTCGATGGTAACACAGAATCTTTATCCTGCGTTCAGTGTAGACTGTGAGTGGTAGAGTTACGGCTCGATGGTAACACAGAATCTTTATCCTGCGTTCCGTGTAGACTGTGAGTGGTAGAGTTACGGCTCGATGGTCACACAGAATCTTTATCCTGCGTTCAGTGTAGACTGTGAGTGGTAGAGTGACGGCTCGATGGTAACACAGAATCTTTATCCTGCGTTCAGTGTAGACTGTGAGTGGTAGAGTGACGGCTCGATGGTAACACAGAATCTTTATCCTGCGTTCAGTGTAGACTGTGAGTGCTAGAGTTACGGCTCGATGGTAACACAGAATCTTTATCCTACGTTCAGTGTAGACTGTGAGTGCTAGAGTTACGGCTCGATGGTAACACAGAATCTTTATCCTGCGTTCAGTGTAGACTGTGAGTGGTAGAGGTACGGCTCGATGGTCACACAGAATCTTTATCCTGCGTTCAGTGTAGACTGTGAGTGGTAGAGTTACGGCTCGATGGTCACACATAATCTTTATCCTGCGTTCAGTGTAGACTGTGAGTGGTAGAGTTACGGCTCGATGGTCACACATAATCTTTATCCTGCGTTCAGTGTAGACTGTGAGTGGTAGAGTTACGGCTCGATGGTCACACATAATCTTTATCCTACGTTCAGTGTAGACTGTGAGTGGTAGAGTTACGGCTCGATGGTAACACAGAATCTTTATCCTGCGTTCAGTGTAGACTGTGAGTGGTAGAGTGATGGCTCGATGGTAACACAGAATCTTTATCCTGCGTTCAGTGTAGACTGTGAGTGGTAGAGTTACGGCTCGATGGTAACACAGAATCTTTATCCTGCGTTCAGTGTAGACTGTGAGTGGTAGAGTGATGGCTCGATGGTAACAGAGAATCTTTATCCTGCGTTCAGTGTAGACTGTGAGTGGTAGAGTTACGGCTCGATGGTAACACAGAATCTTTATCCTGCGTTCAGTGTAGACTGTGAGTGGTAGAGTTACGGCTCGATGGTAACACAGAATCTTTATCCTGCGTTCAGTGTAGACTGTGAGTGGTAGAGTTACGGCTCGATGGTAACACAGAATCTTTATCCTGCGTTCACGGTAGACTGTGAGTGGTAGAGTGATGGCTCGATGGTAACACAGAATCTTTATCCTGCGTTCAGTGTAGACTGTGAGTGGTAGAGTTACGGCTCGATGGTAACACAGAATCTTTATCCTGCGTTCAGTGTAGACTGTGAGTGCTAGAGTGACGGCTCGATGGTAACACAGAATCTTTATCCTGCGTTCAGTGTAGACTGTGTGTGGTAGAGTGACGGCTCGATGGTAACACAGAATCTTTATCCTGCGTTCAGTGTAGACTGTGAGTGGTAGAGTGACGGCTCGATGGTAACACAGAATCTTTATCCTGCGTTCAGTGTAGACTGTGAGTGGTAGAGTGACGGCTCGATGGTAACACAGAATCTTTATCCTGCGTTCAGTGTAGACTGTGAGTGGTAGAGTGACGGCTCGATGGTAACACAGAATCTTTATCCTGCGTTCAGTGTAGACTGTGAGTGCTAGAGTGACGGCTCGATGTTAACACAGAATCTTTATCCTGCGTTCAGTGTAGACTGTGAGTGGTAGAGTGACGTCTCGATGGTAACACAGAATCTTAATCCTGCGTTCAGTGTAGACTGTTTGTGGTAGAGTGACGGCTCGATGGTAACACAGAATCTTTATCCTGTGTACGATATCGACTGTGAGATCGCGACTATGACACAGAAACTTGTATCTTATCTTTGATGTAGACTGTGAGTGGTGGAGTGACGGCTCGATTGGAACCAGAAACTTTATCCTGTTTTGATATCAACTGTGAGATAGCGACTGTGACACAGAAACTTGTATCTTATCGTTGATGTAGACTGTGAGTGGTAGAGTGACGGCTCGATTGTAACCAGAAACTTTATCCTGCTTTCAATGTAGACTGTAAGTGGTAGTGTGACGGCTCGATGTTAACACAGAATCTTTATCCTGCGTTCAGTGTAGACTGTGAGTGTTAGAGTGACGGCTCGATGGTAACACAGAATCTTTATCCTACGTTCAGTGCAGACTGTGACTGGTAGAGTTACGGCTCGATGGTAACACAGAAACTTTACCCTGCGTTCAGTGTAGACTTTGAGTGGTAGAGTAACGGCTCGATGGTAACACAGTAACTTTGTCCTGTGACGGATATAGACTGTGAGTGTCAGAATGTGATCTCGATGGTAACACAGAAACTTTCTCCTGTGTTCAATATTGACTGTGAGTGGTAGAGTTACGGCTCGATGGTAGCACAGAATCTTTATCCTGCGTTCAATGTAGACTGTGAGTGGTAGAGTGACGGCTCGATGGTAACACAGAATCTTTATCCTGCGTTCAGTGTCGACGGTGAGTGGTAGAGTGACGGCTCGATGGTAACACAGAATCTTTATCCTGCGTTCAGTGTCGACTGTGAGTGGTAGAGTGACGGCTCGATGGTAACACAGAATCTTTATCCTGCGTTCAGTGTAGACTGTGACTGGTAGAGTTATGCCTCGATGGTAACACAGAATCTTTATCCTGCGTTCAGTGTACACTGTGAGTAGTAGAGTTACGGCTCGACGGTAACACAGAATCTTTATACTGCGTTCCGTGTAGACTGTGAGTGGTAGAGTGACGGCTCGATGGTAACACAGAATCTTTATCCTGCTTTCAGTGTAGACTGTGAGTGGTAGAGTTACGGCTCGATGGTAACACAGAATCTTTATCCTGCGTTCAGTGTAGACTGTGAGTGGTAGAGTTACGGCTCGATGGTAACACAGAATCTTTATCCTGCGTTCAGTGTAGACTGTGAGTGGTAGAGTTACGGCTCGATGGTAACACAGAATCTTTATCCTGCGTTCCGTGTAGACTGTGAGTGGTAGAGTTACGGCTCGATGGTCACACAGAATCTTTATCCTGCGTTCAGTGTAGACTGTGAGTGGTAGAGTTACGGCTCGATGGTAACACAGAATCTTTATCCTGCGTTCAGTGTAGACTGTGAGTGGTAGAGTGACGGCTCGATGGTAACACAGAATCTTTATCCTGCGTTCAGTGTAGACTGTGAGTGGTAGAGTTACGGCTCGATGGTCACACAGAATCTTTATCCTGCGTTCCGTGTAGACTGTGAGTGGTAGAGTGACGGCTCGATGGTAACACAGAATCTTTATCCTGCGTTCAGTGTAGACTGTGAGTGGTAGAGTTACGGCTCGATGGTCACACAGAATCTTTATCCTGCGTTCATGGTAGACTGTGAGTGGTAGAGTTACGGTTCGATGGTAACACAGAACCTTTATCATGCGTTCAGTGTAGACTGTGAGTGGTAGAGTTACGGCTCGATGGTCACAAATAATCTTTATCCTGCGTTCAGTGTAGACTGTGAGTGGTAGAGTTACGGTTCGATGGTAACACAGAATCTTTATCCTGCGTTCAGTGTAGACTGTGAGTGGTAGAGTGACGGCTCGATGGTAACACAGAACCTTTATCCTGCGTTCAGTGTAGACTGTGAGTGGTAGAGTTACGGCTCGATGGTAACACAGAATCTTTATCCTGCGTTCAGTGTAGACTGTGAGTGGTAGAGTTACGGCTCGATGGTAACACAGATTCTTTATCCTGCGTTCAGTGTAGACTGTGAGTGGTAGAGTTACGGCTCGATGGTAACACAGAATCTTTATCCTGCGTTCAGTGTAGACTGTGAGTGGTAGAGTTACGGCTCGATGGTAACACAGAATCTTTATCCTGCGTTCAGTGTAGACTGTGAGTGGTACAGTGACGACTCGATGGTAACACAGAATCTTTATCCTGCGTTCAGTGTAGACTGTGAGTGGTAGAGTTACGGCTCGATGGTAACACAGAATCTTTATCCTGCGTTCAGTGTAGACTGTGAGTGGTAGAGTTACGGCTCGATGGTAACACAGAATCCTTATCCTGCGTTCAGTGTAGACTGTGAGTGGTAGAGTTACGGCTCGATGGTAACACAGAATCTTTATCCTGCGTTCAGTGTAGACTGTGAGTGGTAGAGTTACGGCTCGATGGTAACACAGAATCTTTATCCTGCGTTCAGTGTAGACTGTGAGTGGTAGAGTTACGGCTCGATGGTAACACAGAATCTTTATCCTGCGTTCAGTGTAGACTGTGAGTGGTAGAGTTACGGCTCGATGGTAACACAGAATCTTTATCCTGCGTTCAGTGTAGACTGTGAGTGGTAGAGTTACGGCTCGATGGTAACACAGAATCTTTATCCTGCGTTCACTGTAGACTGTGAGTGGTAGAGTTACGGCTCGATGGTCACACAGAATCTTTATCCTGCGTTCCGTGTAGACTGTGAGTGGTAGAGTTACGGCTCGATGGTCACACAGAATCTTTATCCTGCGTTCAGTGTAGACTGTGAGTGGTAGAGTTACGGCTCGATGGTAACACAGAATCTTTATCCTGCGTTCAGTGTAGACTGTGAGTGGTAGAGTGACGGCTCGATGGTAACACAGAATCTTTATCCTGCGTTCAGTGTAGACTGTGAGTGGTAGAGTTACGGCTCGATGGTCACACAGAATCTTTATCTTGCGTTCTGTGTAGACTGTGAGTGGTAGAGTGACGGCTCGATGGTAACACAGAATCTTTATACTGCGTTCCGTGTAGACTGTGAGTGGTAGAGTGACGGCTCGATGGTAACACAGAATCTTTATCCTGCTTTCAGTGTAGACTGTGAGTGGTAGAGTTACGGCTCGATGGTAACACAGAATCTTTATCCTGCGTTCAGTGTAGACTGTGAGTGGTAGAGTTACGGCTCGATGGTAACACAGAATCTTTATCCTGCGTTCAGTGTAGACTGTGAGTGGTAGAGTTACGGCTCGATGGTAACACAGAATCTTTATCCTGCGTTCCGTGTAGACTGTGAGTGGTAGAGTTACGGCTCGATGGTCACACAGAATCTTTATCCTGCGTTCAGTGTAGACTGTGAGTGGTAGAGTTACGGCTCGATGCTAACACAGAATCTTTATCCTGCGTTCAGTGTAGACTGTGAGTGGTAGAGTGACGGCTCGATGGTAACACAGAATCTTTATCCTGCGTTCAGTGTAGACTGTGAGTGGTAGAGTTACGGCTCGATGGTCACACAGAATCTTTATCCTGCGTTCCGTGTAGACTGTGAGTGGTAGAGTGACGGCTCGATGGTAACACAGAATCTTTATCCTGCGTTCAGTGTAGACTGTGAGTGGTAGAGTTACGGCTCGATGGTCACACAGAATCTTTATCCTGCGTTCATGGTAGACTGTGAGTGGTAGAGTTACGGTTCGATGGTAACACAGAACCTTTATCATGCGTTCAGTGTAGACTGTGAGTGGTAGAGTTACGGCTCGATGGTCACACATAATCTTTATCCTGCGTTCAGTGTAGACTGTGAGTGGTAGAGTTACGGCTCGATGGTCACACAGAATCTTTATCCTGCGTTCAGGGTAGACTGTGAGTGGTAGAGTTACGGTTCGATGGTAACACAGAATCTTTATCCTGCGTTCAGTGTAGACTGTTAGTGGTAGAGTGAAGGCTCGATGGTAACACAGAACCTTTATCCTGCGTTCAGTGTAGACTGTGAGTGGTAGAGTTACGGCTCGATGGTAACACAGAATCTTTATCCTGCGTTCAGTGTAGACTGTGAGTGGTAGAGTTACGGCTCGATGGTAACACAGATTCTTTATCCTGCGTTCAGTGTAGACTGTGAGTGGTAGAGTTACGGCTCGATGGTAACACAGAATCTTTATCCTGCGTTCAGTGTAGACTGTGAGTGGTAGAGTTACGGCTCGATGGTAACACAGAATCTTTATCCTGCGTTCAGTGTAGATTGTGAGTGGTACAGTGACGACTCGATGGTAACACAGAATCTTTATCCTGCGTTCAGTGTAGACTGTGAGTGGTAGAGTTACGGCTCGATGGTAACACAGAATCTTTATCCTGCGTTAAGTGTAGACTGTGAGTGGTAGAGTTACGGCTCGATGGTAACACAGAATCCTTATCCTGCGTTCAGTGTAGACTGTGAGTGGTAGAGTTACGGCTCGATGGTAACACAGAATCTTTATCCTGCGTTCAGTGTAGACTGTGAGTGGTAGAGTTACGGCTCGATGGTAACACAGAATCTTTATCCTGCGTTCAGTGTAGACTGTGAGTGGTAGAGTTACGGCTCGATGGTAACACAGAATCTTTATCCTGCGTTCAGTGTAGACTGTGAGTGGTAGAGTTACGGCTCGATGGTAACACAGAATCTTTATCCTGCGTTTAGTGTAGACTGTGAGTGGTAGAGTTACGGCTCGATGGTAACACAGAATCTTTATCCTGCGTTCAGTGTAGACTGTGAGTGGTAGAGTTACGGCTCGATGGTCACACAGAATCTTTATCCTGCGTTCCGTGTAGACTGTGAGTGGTAGAGTTACGGCTCGATGGTCACACAGAATCTTTATCCTGCGTTCAGTGTAGACTGTGAGTGGTAGAGTTACGGCTCGATGGTAACACAGAATCTTTATCCTGCGTTCAGTGTAGACTGTGAGTGGTAGAGTGACGGCTCGATGGTAACACAGAATCTTTATCCTGCGTTCAGTGTAGACTGTGAGTGGTAGAGTTACGGCTCGATGGTCACACAGAATCTTTATCTTGCGTTCTGTGTAGACTGTGAGTGGTAGAGTGACGGCTCGATGGTAACACAGAATCTTTATCCTGCGTTCAGTGTAGACTGTGAGTGGTAGAGTTACGGCTCGATGGTCACACAGAATCTTTATCCTGCATTCAGGGTAGACTGTGAGTGGTAGAGTTACGGCTCGATGGTAGCACAGAATCTTTATCCTGCGTTCAATGTAGACTGTGAGTGGTAGAGTGACGGCTCGATGGTAACACAGAATCTTTATCCTGCGTTCAGTGTCGACGGTGAGTGGTAGAGTGACGGCTCGATGGTAACACAGAATCTTTATCCTGCGTTCAGTGTCGACTGTGAGTGGTAGAGTGACGGCTCGATGGTAACACAGAATCTTTATCCTGCGTTCAGTGTAGACTGTGACTGGTAGAGTTATGCCTCGATGGTAACACAGAATCTTTATCCTGCGTTCAGTGTACACTGTGAGTAGTAGAGTTACGGCTCGACGGTAACACAGAATCTTTATACTGCGTTCCGTGTAGACTGTGAGTGGTAGAGTGACGGCTCGATGGTAACACAGAATCTTTATCCTGCTTTCAGTGTAGACTGTGAGTGGTAGAGTTACGGCTCGATGGTAACACAGAATCTTTATCCTGCGTTCAGTGTAGACTGTGAGTGGTAGAGTTACGGCTCGATGGTAACACAGAATCTTTATCCTGCGTTCAGTGTAGACTGTGAGTGGTAGAGTTACGGCTCGATGGTAACACAGAATCTTTATCCTGCGTTCCGTGTAGACTGTGAGTGGTAGAGTTACGGCTCGATGGTCACACAGAATCTTTATCCTGCGTTCAGTGTAGACTGTGAGTGGTAGAGTTACGGCTCGATGGTAACACAGAATCTTTATCCTGCGTTCAGTGTAGACTGTGAGTGGTAGAGTGACGGCTCGATGGTAACACAGAATCTTTATCCTGCGTTCAGTGTAGACTGTGAGTGGTAGAGTTACGGCTCGATGGTCACACAGAATCTTTATCCTGCGTTCCGTGTAGACTGTGAGTGGTAGAGTGACGGCTCGATGGTAACACAGAATCTTTATCCTGCGTTCAGTGTAGACTGTGAGTGGTAGAGTTACGGCTCGATGGTCACACAGAATCTTTATCCTGCGTTCATGGTAGACTGTGAGTGGTAGAGTTACGGTTCGATGGTAACACAGAACCTTTATCATGCGTTCAGTGTAGACTGTGAGTGGTAGAGTTACGGCTCGATGGTCACAAATAATCTTTATCCTGCGTTCAGTGTAGACTGTGAGTGGTAGAGTTACGGTTCGATGGTAACACAGAATCTTTATCCTGCGTTCAGTGTAGACTGTGAGTGGTAGAGTGACGGCTCGATGGTAACACAGAACCTTTATCCTGCGTTCAGTGTAGACTGTGAGTGGTAGAGTTACGGCTCGATGGTAACACAGAATCTTTATCCTGCGTTCAGTGTAGACTGTGAGTGGTAGAGTTACGGCTCGATGGTAACACAGATTCTTTATCCTGCGTTCAGTGTAGACTGTGAGTGGTAGAGTTACGGCTCGATGGTAACACAGAATCTTTATCCTGCGTTCAGTGTAGACTGTGAGTGGTAGAGTTACGGCTCGATGGTAACACAGAATCTTTATCCTGCGTTCAGTGTAGACTGTGAGTGGTACAGTGACGACTCGATGGTAACACAGAATCTTTATCCTGCGTTCAGTGTAGACTGTGAGTGGTAGAGTTACGGCTCGATGGTAACACAGAATCTTTATCCTGCGTTCAGTGTAGACTGTGAGTGGTAGAGTTACGGCTCGATGGTAACACAGAATCCTTATCCTGCGTTCAGTGTAGACTGTGAGTGGTAGAGTTACGGCTCGATGGTAACACAGAATCTTTATCCTGCGTTCAGTGTAGACTGTGAGTGGTAGAGTTACGGCTCGATGGTAACACAGAATCTTTATCCTGCGTTCAGTGTAGACTGTGAGTGGTAGAGTTACGGCTCGATGGTAACACAGAATCTTTATCCTGCGTTCAGTGTAGACTGTGAGTGGTAGAGTTACGGCTCGATGGTAACACAGAATCTTTATCCTGCGTTCAGTGTAGACTGTGAGTGGTAGAGTTACGGCTCGATGGTAACACAGAATCTTTATCCTGCGTTCACTGTAGACTGTGAGTGGTAGAGTTACGGCTCGATGGTCACACAGAATCTTTATCCTGCGTTCCGTGTAGACTGTGAGTGGTAGAGTTACGGCTCGATGGTCACACAGAATCTTTATCCTGCGTTCAGTGTAGACTGTGAGTGGTAGAGTTACGGCTCGATGGTAACACAGAATCTTTATCCTGCGTTCAGTGTAGACTGTGAGTGGTAGAGTGACGGCTCGATGGTAACACAGAATCTTTATCCTGCGTTCAGTGTAGACTGTGAGTGGTAGAGTTACGGCTCGATGGTCACACAGAATCTTTATCTTGCGTTCTGTGTAGACTGTGAGTGGTAGAGTGACGGCTCGATGGTAACACAGAATCTTTATACTGCGTTCCGTGTAGACTGTGAGTGGTAGAGTGACGGCTCGATGGTAACACAGAATCTTTATCCTGCTTTCAGTGTAGACTGTGAGTGGTAGAGTTACGGCTCGATGGTAACACAGAATCTTTATCCTGCGTTCAGTGTAGACTGTGAGTGGTAGAGTTACGGCTCGATGGTAACACAGAATCTTTATCCTGCGTTCAGTGTAGACTGTGAGTGGTAGAGTTACGGCTCGATGGTAACACAGAATCTTTATCCTGCGTTCCGTGTAGACTGTGAGTGGTAGAGTTACGGCTCGATGGTCACACAGAATCTTTATCCTGCGTTCAGTGTAGACTGTGAGTGGTAGAGTGACGGCTCGATGGTAACACAGAATCTTTATCCTGCGTTCAGTGTAGACTGTGAGTGGTAGAGTGACGGCTCGATGGTAACACAGAATCTTTATCCTGCGTTCAGTGTAGACTGTGAGTGCTAGAGTTACGGCTCGATGGTAACACAGAATCTTTATCCTACGTTCAGTGTAGACTGTGAGTGCTAGAGTTACGGCTCGATGGTAACACAGAATCTTTATCCTGCGTTCAGTGTAGACTGTGAGTGGTAGAGGTACGGCTCGATGGTCACACAGAATCTTTATCCTGCGTTCAGTGTAGACTGTGAGTGGTAGAGTTACGGCTCGATGGTCACACATAATCTTTATCCTGCGTTCAGTGTAGACTGTGAGTGGTAGAGTTACGGCTCGATGGTCACACATAATCTTTATCCTGCGTTCAGTGTAGACTGTGAGTGGTAGAGTTACGGCTCGATGGTCACACATAATCTTTATCCTACGTTCAGTGTAGACTGTGAGTGGTAGAGTTACGGCTCGATGGTAACACAGAATCTTTATCCTGCGTTCAGTGTAGACTGTGAGTGGTAGAGTGATGGCTCGATGGTAACACAGAATCTTTATCCTGCGTTCAGTGTAGACTGTGAGTGGTAGAGTTACGGCTCGATGGTAACACAGAATCTTTATCCTGCGTTCAGTGTAGACTGTGAGTGGTAGAGTGATGGCTCGATGGTAACAGAGAATCTTTATCCTGCGTTCAGTGTAGACTGTGAGTGGTAGAGTTACGGCTCGATGGTAACACAGAATCTTTATCCTGCGTTCAGTGTAGACTGTGAGTGGTAGAGTTACGGCTCGATGGTAACACAGAATCTTTATCCTGCGTTCAGTGTAGACTGTGAGTGGTAGAGTTACGGCTCGATGGTAACACAGAATCTTTATCCTGCGTTCACGGTAGACTGTGAGTGGTAGAGTGATGGCTCGATGGTAACACAGAATCTTTATCCTGCGTTCAGTGTAGACTGTGAGTGGTAGAGTTACGGCTCGATGGTAACACAGAATCTTTATCCTGCGTTCAGTGTAGACTGTGAGTGCTAGAGTGACGGCTCGATGGTAACACAGAATCTTTATCCTGCGTTCAGTGTAGACTGTGTGTGGTAGAGTGACGGCTCGATGGTAACACAGAATCTTTATCCTGCGTTCAGTGTAGACTGTGAGTGGTAGAGTGACGGCTCGATGGTAACACAGAATCTTTATCCTGCGTTCAGTGTAGACTGTGAGTGGTAGAGTGACGGCTCGATGGTAACACAGAATCTTTATCCTGCGTTCAGTGTAGACTGTGAGTGGTAGAGTGACGGCTCGATGGTAACACAGAATCTTTATCCTGCGTTCAGTGTAGACTGTGAGTGCTAGAGTGACGGCTCGATGTTAACACAGAATCTTTATCCTGCGTTCAGTGTAGACTGTGAGTGGTAGAGTGACGTCTCGATGGTAACACAGAATCTTAATCCTGCGTTCAGTGTAGACTGTTTGTGGTAGAGTGACGGCTCGATGGTAACACAGAATCTTTATCCTGTGTACGATATCGACTGTGAGATCGCGACTATGACACAGAAACTTGTATCTTATCTTTGATGTAGACTGTGAGTGGTGGAGTGACGGCTCGATTGGAACCAGAAACTTTATCCTGTTTTGATATCAACTGTGAGATAGCGACTGTGACACAGAAACTTGTATCTTATCGTTGATGTAGACTGTGAGTGGTAGAGTGACGGCTCGATTGTAACCAGAAACTTTATCCTGCTTTCAATGTAGACTGTAAGTGGTAGTGTGACGGCTCGATGTTAACACAGAATCTTTATCCTGCGTTCAGTGTAGACTGTGAGTGTTAGAGTGACGGCTCGATGGTAACACAGAATCTTTATCCTACGTTCAGTGCAGACTGTGACTGGTAGAGTTACGGCTCGATGGTAACACAGAAACTTTACCCTGCGTTCAGTGTAGACTTTGAGTGGTAGAGTAACGGCTCGATGGTAACACAGTAACTTTGTCCTGTGACGGATATAGACTGTGAGTGTCAGAATGTGATCTCGATGGTAACACAGAAACTTTCTCCTGTGTTCAATATTGACTGTGAGTGGTAGAGTTACGGCTCGATGGTAGCACAGAATCTTTATCCTGCGTTCAATGTAGACTGTGAGTGGTAGAGTGACGGCTCGATGGTAACACAGAATCTTTATCCTGCGTTCAGTGTCGACGGTGAGTGGTAGAGTGACGGCTCGATGGTAACACAGAATCTTTATCCTGCGTTCAGTGTCGACTGTGAGTGGTAGAGTGACGGCTCGATGGTAACACAGAATCTTTATCCTGCGTTCAGTGTAGACTGTGACTGGTAGAGTTATGCCTCGATGGTAACACAGAATCTTTATCCTGCGTTCAGTGTACACTGTGAGTAGTAGAGTTACGGCTCGACGGTAACACAGAATCTTTATACTGCGTTCCGTGTAGACTGTGAGTGGTAGAGTGACGGCTCGATGGTAACACAGAATCTTTATCCTGCTTTCAGTGTAGACTGTGAGTGGTAGAGTTACGGCTCGATGGTAACACAGAATCTTTATCCTGCGTTCAGTGTAGACTGTGAGTGGTAGAGTTACGGCTCGATGGTAACACAGAATCTTTATCCTGCGTTCAGTGTAGACTGTGAGTGGTAGAGTTACGGCTCGATGGTAACACAGAATCTTTATCCTGCGTTCCGTGTAGACTGTGAGTGGTAGAGTTACGGCTCGATGGTCACACAGAATCTTTATCCTGCGTTCAGTGTAGACTGTGAGTGGTAGAGTTACGGCTCGATGGTAACACAGAATCTTTATCCTGCGTTCAGTGTAGACTGTGAGTGGTAGAGTGACGGCTCGATGGTAACACAGAATCTTTATCCTGCGTTCAGTGTAGACTGTGAGTGGTAGAGTTACGGCTCGATGGTCACACAGAATCTTTATCCTGCGTTCCGTGTAGACTGTGAGTGGTAGAGTGACGGCTCGATGGTAACACAGAATCTTTATCCTGCGTTCAGTGTAGACTGTGAGTGGTAGAGTTACGGCTCGATGGTCACACAGAATCTTTATCCTGCGTTCATGGTAGACTGTGAGTGGTAGAGTTACGGTTCGATGGTAACACAGAACCTTTATCATGCGTTCAGTGTAGACTGTGAGTGGTAGAGTTACGGCTCGATGGTCACAAATAATCTTTATCCTGCGTTCAGTGTAGACTGTGAGTGGTAGAGTTACGGTTCGATGGTAACACAGAATCTTTATCCTGCGTTCAGTGTAGACTGTGAGTGGTAGAGTGACGGCTCGATGGTAACACAGAACCTTTATCCTGCGTTCAGTGTAGACTGTGAGTGGTAGAGTTACGGCTCGATGGTAACACAGAATCTTTATCCTGCGTTCAGTGTAGACTGTGAGTGGTAGAGTTACGGCTCGATGGTAACACAGATTCTTTATCCTGCGTTCAGTGTAGACTGTGAGTGGTAGAGTTACGGCTCGATGGTAACACAGAATCTTTATCCTGCGTTCAGTGTAGACTGTGAGTGGTAGAGTTACGGCTCGATGGTAACACAGAATCTTTATCCTGCGTTCAGTGTAGACTGTGAGTGGTACAGTGACGACTCGATGGTAACACAGAATCTTTATCCTGCGTTCAGTGTAGACTGTGAGTGGTAGAGTTACGGCTCGATGGTAACACAGAATCTTTATCCTGCGTTCAGTGTAGACTGTGAGTGGTAGAGTTACGGCTCGATGGTAACACAGAATCCTTATCCTGCGTTCAGTGTAGACTGTGAGTGGTAGAGTTACGGCTCGATGGTAACACAGAATCTTTATCCTGCGTTCAGTGTAGACTGTGAGTGGTAGAGTTACGGCTCGATGGTAACACAGAATCTTTATCCTGCGTTCAGTGTAGACTGTGAGTGGTAGAGTTACGGCTCGATGGTAACACAGAATCTTTATCCTGCGTTCAGTGTAGACTGTGAGTGGTAGAGTTACGGCTCGATGGTAACACAGAATCTTTATCCTGCGTTCAGTGTAGACTGTGAGTGGTAGAGTTACGGCTCGATGGTAACACAGAATCTTTATCCTGCGTTCACTGTAGACTGTGAGTGGTAGAGTTACGGCTCGATGGTCACACAGAATCTTTATCCTGCGTTCCGTGTAGACTGTGAGTGGTAGAGTTACGGCTCGATGGTCACACAGAATCTTTATCCTGCGTTCAGTGTAGACTGTGAGTGGTAGAGTTACGGCTCGATGGTAACACAGAATCTTTATCCTGCGTTCAGTGTAGACTGTGAGTGGTAGAGTGACGGCTCGATGGTAACACAGAATCTTTATCCTGCGTTCAGTGTAGACTGTGAGTGGTAGAGTTACGGCTCGATGGTCACACAGAATCTTTATCTTGCGTTCTGTGTAGACTGTGAGTGGTAGAGTGACGGCTCGATGGTAACACAGAATCTTTATACTGCGTTCCGTGTAGACTGTGAGTGGTAGAGTGACGGCTCGATGGTAACACAGAATCTTTATCCTGCTTTCAGTGTAGACTGTGAGTGGTAGAGTTACGGCTCGATGGTAACACAGAATCTTTATCCTGCGTTCAGTGTAGACTGTGAGTGGTAGAGTTACGGCTCGATGGTAACACAGAATCTTTATCCTGCGTTCAGTGTAGACTGTGAGTGGTAGAGTTACGGCTCGATGGTAACACAGAATCTTTATCCTGCGTTCCGTGTAGACTGTGAGTGGTAGAGTTACGGCTCGATGGTCACACAGAATCTTTATCCTGCGTTCAGTGTAGACTGTGAGTGGTAGAGTTACGGCTCGATGGTAACACAGAATCTTTATCCTGCGTTCAGTGTAGACTGTGAGTGGTAGAGTGACGGCTCGATGGTAACACAGAATCTTTATCCTGCGTTCAGTGTAGACTGTGAGTGGTAGAGTTACGGCTCGATGGTCACACAGAATCTTTATCCTGCGTTCCGTGTAGACTGTGAGTGGTAGAGTGACGGCTCGATGGTAACACAGAATCTTTATCCTGCGTTCAGTGTAGACTGTGAGTGGTAGAGTTACGGCTCGATGGTCACACAGAATCTTTATCCTGCGTTCATGGTAGACTGTGAGTGGTAGAGTTACGGTTCGATGGTAACACAGAACCTTTATCATGCGTTCAGTGTAGACTGTGAGTGGTAGAGTTACGGCTCGATGGTCACACATAATCTTTATCCTGCGTTCAGTGTAGACTGTGAGTGGTAGAGTTACGGCTCGATGGTCACACAGAATCTTTATCCTGCGTTCAGGGTAGACTGTGAGTGGTAGAGTTACGGTTCGATGGTAACACAGAATCTTTATCCTGCGTTCAGTGTAGACTGTTAGTGGTAGAGTGAAGGCTCGATGGTAACACAGAACCTTTATCCTGCGTTCAGTGTAGACTGTGAGTGGTAGAGTTACGGCTCGATGGTAACACAGAATCTTTATCCTGCGTTCAGTGTAGACTGTGAGTGGTAGAGTTACGGCTCGATGGTAACACAGATTCTTTATCCTGCGTTCAGTGTAGACTGTGAGTGGTAGAGTTACGGCTCGATGGTAACACAGAATCTTTATCCTGCGTTCAGTGTAGACTGTGAGTGGTAGAGTTACGGCTCGATGGTAACACAGAATCTTTATCCTGCGTTCAGTGTAGATTGTGAGTGGTACAGTGACGACTCGATGGTAACACAGAATCTTTATCCTGCGTTCAGTGTAGACTGTGAGTGGTAGAGTTACGGCTCGATGGTAACACAGAATCTTTATCCTGCGTTAAGTGTAGACTGTGAGTGGTAGAGTTACGGCTCGATGGTAACACAGAATCCTTATCCTGCGTTCAGTGTAGACTGTGAGTGGTAGAGTTACGGCTCGATGGTAACACAGAATCTTTATCCTGCGTTCAGTGTAGACTGTGAGTGGTAGAGTTACGGCTCGATGGTAACACAGAATCTTTATCCTGCGTTCAGTGTAGACTGTGAGTGGTAGAGTTACGGCTCGATGGTAACACAGAATCTTTATCCTGCGTTCAGTGTAGACTGTGAGTGGTAGAGTTACGGCTCGATGGTAACACAGAATCTTTATCCTGCGTTTAGTGTAGACTGTGAGTGGTAGAGTTACGGCTCGATGGTAACACAGAATCTTTATCCTGCGTTCAGTGTAGACTGTGAGTGGTAGAGTTACGGCTCGATGGTCACACAGAATCTTTATCCTGCGTTCCGTGTAGACTGTGAGTGGTAGAGTTACGGCTCGATGGTCACACAGAATCTTTATCCTGCGTTCAGTGTAGACTGTGAGTGGTAGAGTTACGGCTCGATGGTAACACAGAATCTTTATCCTGCGTTCAGTGTAGACTGTGAGTGGTAGAGTGACGGCTCGATGGTAACACAGAATCTTTATCCTGCGTTCAGTGTAGACTGTGAGTGGTAGAGTTACGGCTCGATGGTCACACAGAATCTTTATCTTGCGTTCTGTGTAGACTGTGAGTGGTAGAGTGACGGCTCGATGGTAACACAGAATCTTTATCCTGCGTTCAGTGTAGACTGTGAGTGGTAGAGTTACGGCTCGATGGTCACACAGAATCTTTATCCTGCATTCAGGGTAGACTGTGAGTGGTAGAGTTACGGTTCGATGGTAACACAGAATCTTTATCATGCGTTCAGTGTAGACTGTGAGTGGTAGAGTTACGGCTCGATGGTCACACATAATCTTTATCCTGCGTTCCGTGTAGACTGTGAGTGGTAGAGTGACGGCTCGATGGTAACACAGAATCTTTATCCTGCGTTCAGTGTAGACTGTGAGTGGTAGAGTTACGGCTCGATGGTAACACAGAATCTTTATCCTGCGTTCAGTGTAGACTGTGAGTGGTAGAGTGACGTCTCGATGGTAACACAGAATCTTTATCCTGCGTTCCGTGTAGATTGTGAGTGGTAGAGTTACGGCTCGATGGTCACACAGAATTTTATCCTGCGTTCAGTGTAGACTGTGAGTGGTAGAGTAACGGCTCGATGGTAACTCAGAATCTTTATCCTGCGTTCAGTGTAGACTGTGAGTGGTAGAGTGACGGCTCGATGGTAACACAGAATCTTTATCCTGCATTCAGTGTAGACTGTGAGTGGTAGAGTGACGGCTCGATGGTAACACAGAATCTTTATCCTGCGTTCAGTGTAGACTGTGAGTGGTAGAGTTACGGCTCGATGGTCAGACAGAATCTTTATCCTGCGTTCAGGGTAGACTGTGAGTGGTAGAGTTACGGCTCGATGGTAACACAGAATCTTTATCCTGCGTTCAGTGTAGACTGTGAGTGGTAGAGTTACGGCTCGATGGTCACACAGAATCTTTATCCTGCGTTCAGGGTAGACTGTGAGTGGTAGAGTTACGGTTCGATGGTAACACAGAATCTTTATCCTGCGTTCAGTGTAGACTGTGAGTGGTAGAGTGACGGCTCGATGGTAACACAGAACCTTTATCCTGCGTTCAGTGTAGACTGTGAGTGGTAGAGTTACGGCTCGATGGTAACACAGAATCTTTATCCTGCGTTCCGTGTAGACTGTGAGTGGTAGAGTTACGGCTCGATGGTCACACAGAATCTTTATCCTGCGTTCAGTGTAGACTGTGAGTGGTAGAGTTACGGCTCGATGGTAACACAGAATCTTTATCCTGCGTTCAGTGTAGACTGTGAGTGGTAGAGTGACGGCTCGATGGTAACACAGAATCTTTATCCTGCGTTCAGTGTAGACTGTGAGTGGTAGAGTTACGGCTCGATGGTCACACAGAATCTTTATCCTGCGTTCCGTGTAGACTGTGAGTGGTAGAGTGACGGCTCGATGGTAACACAGAATCTTTATCCTGCGTTCAGTGTAGACTGTGAGTGGTAGAGTTACGGCTCGATGGTCACACAGAATCTTTATCCTGCGTTCATGGTAGACTGTGAGTGGTAGAGTGACGGCTCGATGGTAACACAGAATCTTTATCCTGCTTTCAGTGTAGACTGTGAGTGGTAGAGTTACGGCTCGATGGTAACACAGAATCTTTATCCTGCGTTCAGTGTAGACTGTGAGTGGTAGAGTTACGGCTCGATGGTAACACAGAATCTTTATCCTGCGTTCCGTGTAGACTGTGAGTGGTAGAGTTACGGCTCGATGGTCACACAGAATCTTTATCCTGCGTTCAGTGTAGACTGTGAGTGGTAGAGTTACGGCTCGATGGTAACACAGAATCTTTATCCTGCGTTCAGTGTAGACTGTGAGTGGTAGAGTGACGGCTCGATGGTAACACAGAATCTTTATCCTGCGTTCAGTGTAGACTGTGAGTGGTAGAGTTATGGCTCGATGGTCACACAGAATCTTTATCCTGCGTTCCGTGTAGACTGTGAGTGGTAGAGTGACGGCTCGATGGTAACACAGAATCTTTATCCTGCGTTCAGTGTAGACTGTGAGTGGTAGAGTTACGGCTCGATGGTCACACAGAATCTTTATCCTGCGTTCATGGTAGACTGTGAGTGGTAGAGTTACGGTTCGATGGTAACACAGAACCTTTATCATGCGTTCAGTGTAGACTGTGAGTGGTAGAGTTACGGCTCGATGGTCACACATAATCTTTATCCTGCGTTCAGTGTAGACTGTGAGTGGTAGAGTTACGGCTCGATGGTCACACAGAATCTTTATCCTGCGTTCAGGGTAGACTGTGAGTGGTAGAGTTACGGTTCGATGGTAACACAGAATCTTTATCCTGCGTTCAGTGTAGACTGTTAGTGGTAGAGTGACGGCTCGATGGTAACACAGAACCTTTATCCTGCGTTCAGTGTAGACTGTGAGTGGTAGAGTTACGGCTCGATGGTAACACAGAATCTTTATCCTGCGTTCAGTGTAGACTGTGAGTGGTAGAGTTACGGCTCGATGGTAACACAGAATCTTTATCCTGCGTTCAGTGTAGACTGTGAGTGGTAGAGTTACGGCTCGATGGTAACACAGAATCCTTATCCTGCGTTCAGTGTAGACTGTGAGTGGTAGAGTTACGGCTCGATGGTAACACAGAATCTTTATCCTGCGTTCAGTGTAGACTGTGAGTGGTAGAGTTACGGCTCGATGGTAACACAGAATCTTTATCCTGCGTTCAGTGTAGACTGTGAGTGGTAGAGTTACGGCTCGATGGTAACACAGAATCTTTATCCTGCGTTCAGTGTAGACTGTGAGTGGTAGAGTTACGGCTCGATGGTAACACAGAATCTTTATCCTGCGTTCAGTGTAGACTGTGAGTGGTAGAGTTACGGCTCGATGGTAACACAGAATCTTTATCCTGCGTTCAGTGTAGACTGTGAGTGGTAGAGTTACGGCTCGATGGTCACACAGAATCTTTATCCTGCGTTCCGTGTAGACTGTGAGTGGTAGAGTTACGGCTCGATGGTCACACAGAATCTTTATCCTGCGTTCAGTGTAGACTGTGAGTGGTAGAGTTACGGCTCGATGGTAACACAGAATCTTTATCCTGCGTTCAGTGTAGACTGTGAGTGGTAGAGTGACGGCTCGATGGTAACACAGAATCTTTATCCTGCGTTCAGTGTAGACTGTGAGTGGTAGAGTTACGGCTCGATGGTCACACAGAATCTTTATCCTGCGTTCAGTGTAGACTGTGAGTGGTAGAGTTACGGCTCGATGGTAACACAGAATCTTTATCCTGCGTTCAGTGTAGACTGTGAGTGGTAGAGTGACGGCTCGATGGTAACACAGAATCTTTATCCTGCGTTCAGTGTAGACTGTGAGTGGTAGAGTGACGGCTCGATGGTAACACAGAATCTTTATCCTGCGTTCAGTGTAGACTGTGAGTGGTAGAGTTACGGCTCGATGGTCACACAGAATCTTTATCCTGCGTTCAGGGTAGACTGTGAGTGGTAGAGTTACGGTTCGATGGTAACACAGAATCTTTATCATGCGTTCAGTGTAGACTGTGAGTGGTAGAGTTACGGCTCGATGGTCACACATAATCTTTATCCTGCGTTCCGTGTAGACTGTGAGTGGTAGAGTGACGGCTCGATGGTAACACAGAATCTTTATCCTGCGTTCAGTGTAGACTGTGAGTGGTAGAGTTACGGCTCGATGGTAACACAGAATCTTTATCCTGCGTTCAGTGTAGACTGTGAGTGGTAGAGTTACGGCTCGATGGTAACACAGAATCTTTATCCTGCGTTCAGTGTAGACTGTGAGTGGTAGAGTGACAGCTCGATGGTAACACAGAATCTTTATCCTGCGTTCCGTGTAGACTGTGAGTGGTAGAGTTACGGCTCGATGGTAACACAGAATCTTTATCCTGCGTTCAGTGTAGACTGTGAGTGGTAGAGTGACAGCTCGATGGTAACACAGAATCTTTATCCTGCGTTCAGTGTAGACTGTGAGTGGTAGAGTAACGGCTCGATGGTAACTCAGAATCTTTATCCTGCGTTCAGTGTAGACTGTGAGTGGTAGAGTTACGGCTCGATGGTCACACAGAATCTTTATCCTGCGTTCCGTGTAGACTGTGAGTGGTAGAGTGACGGCTCGATGGTAACACAGAATCTTTATCCTGCGTTCAGTGTAGACTGTGAGTGGTAGAGTTACGGCTCGATGGTCACACAGAATCTTTATCCTGCGTTCATGGTAGACTGTGAGTGGTAGAGTTACGGTTCGATGGTAACACAGAACCTTTATCATGCGTTCAGTGTAGACTGTGAGTGGTAGAGTTACGGCTCGATGGTCACACATAATCTTTATCCTGCGTTCAGTGTAGACTATGAGTGGTAGAGTTACGGCTCGATGGTCACACAGAATCTTTATCCTGCGTTCAGGGTAGACTGTGAGTGGTAGAGTTACGGTTCGATGGTAACACAGAATCTTTATCCTGCGTTCAGTGTAGACTGTTAGTGGTAGAGTGACGGCTCGATGGTAACACAGAACCTTTATCCTGCGTTCAGTGTAGACTGTGAGTGGTAGAGTTACGGCTCGATGGTAACACAGAATCTTTATCCTGCGTTCAGTGTAGACTGTGAGTGGTAGAGTTACGGCTCGATGGTAACACAGATTCTTTATCCTGCGTTCAGTGTAGACTGTGAGTGGTAGAGTTACGGCTCGATGGTAACACAGAATCTTTATCCTGCGTTCAGTGTAGACTGTGAGTGGTAGAGTTACGGCTCGATGGTAACACAGAATCTTTATCCTGCGTTCAGTGTAGATTGTGAGTGGTACAGTGACGACTCGATGGTAACACAGAATCTTTATCCTGCGTTCAGTGTAGACTGTGAGTGGTAGAGTTACGGCTCGATGGTAACACAGAATCTTTATCCTGCGTTCAGTGTAGACTGTGAGTGGTAGAGTTACGGCTCGATGGTAACACAGAATCCTTATCCTGCGTTCAGTGTAGACTGTGAGTGGTAGAGTTACGGCTCGATGGTAACACAGAATCTTTATCCTGCGTTCAGTGTAGACTGTGAGTGGTAGAGTTACGGCTCGATGGTCACACATAATCTTTATCCTGCGTTCCGTGTAGACTGTGAGTGGTAGAGTGACGGCTCGATGGTAACACAGAATCTTTATCCTGCGTTCAGTGTAGACTGTGAGTGGTAGAGTTACGGCTCGATGGTAACACAGAATCTTTATCCTGCGTTCAGTGTAGACTGTGAGTGGTAGAGTGACGTCTCGATGGTAACACAGAATCTTTATCTTGCGTTCCGTGTAGATTGTGAGTGGTAGAGTTACGGCTCGATGGTCACACAGAATTTTATCCTGCGTTCAGTGTAGACTGTGAGTGGTAGAGTAACGGCTCGATGGTAACTCAGAATCTTTATCCTGCGTTCAGTGTAGACTGTGAGTGGTAGAGTGACGGCTCGATGGTAACACAGAATCTTTATCCTGCATTCAGTGTAGACTGTGAGTGGTAGAGTGACGGCTCGATGGTAACACAGAATCTTTATCCTGCGTTCAGTGTAGACTGTGAGTGGTAGAGTTACGGCTCGATGGTCAGACAGAATCTTTATCCTGCGTTCAGGGTAGACTGTGAGTGGTAGAGTTACGGCTCGATGGTAACACAGAATCTTTATCCTGCGTTCAGTGTAGACTGTGAGTGGTAGAGTTACGGCTCGATGGTCACACAGAATCTTTATCCTGCGTTCAGGGTAGACTGTGAGTGGTAGAGTTACGGTTCGATGGTAACACAGAATCTTTATCCTGCGTTCAGTGTAGACTGTGAGTGGTAGAGTGACGGCTCGATGGTAACACAGAACCTTTATCCTGCGTTCAGTGTAGACTGTGAGTGGTAGAGTTACGGCTCGATGGTAACACAGAATCTTTATCCTGCGTTCCGTGTAGACTGTGAGTGGTAGAGTTACGGCTCGATGGTCACACAGAATCTTTATCCTGCGTTCAGTGTAGACTGTGAGTGGTAGAGTTACGGCTCGATGGTAACACAGAATCTTTATCCTGCGTTCAGTGTAGACTGTGAGTGGTAGAGTGACGGCTCGATGGTAACACAGAATCTTTATCCTGCGTTCAGTGTAGACTGTGAGTGGTAGAGTTACGGCTCGATGGTCACACAGAATCTTTATCCTGCGTTCCGTGTAGACTGTGAGTGGTAGAGTGACGGCTCGATGGTAACACAGAATCTTTATCCTGCGTTCAGTGTAGACTGTGAGTGGTAGAGTTACGGCTCGATGGTCACACAGAATCTTTATCCTGCGTTCATGGTAGACTGTGAGTGGTAGAGTTACGGTTCGATGGTAACACAGAACCTTTATCATGCGTTCAGTGTAGACTGTGAGTGGTAGAGTTACGGCTCGATGGTCACACATAATCTTTATCCTGCGTTCAGTGTAGACTGTGAGTGGTAGAGTTACGGTTCGATGGTAACACAGAATCTTTATCCTGCGTTCAGTGTAGACTGTGAGTGGTAGAGTGACGGCTCGATGGTAACACAGAACCTTTATCCTGCGTTCAGTGTAGACTGTGAGTGGTAGAGTTACGGCTCGATGGTAACACAGAATCTTTATCCTGCGTTCAGTGTAGACTGTGAGTGGTAGAGTTACGGCTCGATGGTAACACAGATTCTTTATCCTGCGTTCAGTGTAGACTGTGAGTGGTAGAGTTACGGCTCGATGGTAACACAGAATCTTTATCCTGCGTTCAGTGTAGACTGTGAGTGGTAGAGTTACGGCTCGATGGTAACACAGAATCTTTATCCTGCGTTCAGTGTAGACTGTGAGTGGTACAGTGACGACTCGATGGTAACACAGAATCTTTATCCTGCGTTCAGTGTAGACTGTGAGTGGTAGAGTTACGGCTCGATGGTAACACAGAATCTTTATCCTGCGTTCAGTGTAGACTGTGAGTGGTAGAGTTACGGCTCGATGGTAACACAGAATCCTTATCCTGCGTTCAGTGTAGACTGTGAGTGGTAGAGTTACGGCTCGATGGTAACACAGAATCTTTATCCTGCGTTCAGTGTAGACTGTGAGTGGTAGAGTTACGGCTCGATGGTAACACAGAATCTTTATCCTGCGTTCAGTGTAGACTGTGAGTGGTAGAGTTACGGCTCGATGGTAACACAGAATCTTTATCCTGCGTTCAGTGTAGACTGTGAGTGGTAGAGTGACGGCTCGATGGTAACACAGAATCTTTATCCTGCGTTCAGTGTAGACTGTGAGTGGTAGAGTTACGGCTCGATGGTAACACAGAATCTTTATCCTGCGTTCAGTGTAGACTGTGAGTGGTAGAGTTACGGCTCGATGGTCACACAGAATCTTTATCCTGCGTTCCGTGTAGACTGTGAGTGGTAGAGTTACGGCTCGATGGTCACACAGAATCTTTATCCTGCGTTCAGTGTAGACTGTGAGTGGTAGAGTTACGGCTCGATGGTAACACAGAATCTTTATCCTGCGTTCAGTGTAGAATGTGAGTGGTACAGTGACGGCTCGATGGTAACACAGAATCTTTATCCTGCGTTCAGTGTAGACTGTGAGTGGTAGAGTTACGGCTCGATGGTTACACAGAATCTTTATCTTGCGTTCTGTGTAGACTGTGAGTGGTAGAGTGACGGCTCGATGGTAACACAGAATCTTTATACTGCGTTCCGTGTAGACTGTGAGTGGTAGAGTGACGGCTCGATGGTAACACAGAATCTTTATCCTGCTTTCAGTGTAGACTGTGAGTGGTAGAGTTACGGCTCGATGGTAACACAGAATCTTTATCCTGCGTTCAGTGTAGACTGTGAGTGGTAGAGTTACGGCTCGATGGTAACACAGAATCTTTATCCTGCGTTCCGTGTAGACTGTGAGTGGTAGAGTTACGGCTCGATGGTCACACAGAATCTTTATCCTGCGTTCAGTGTAGACTGTGAGTGGTAGAGTTACGGCTCGATGGTAACACAGAATCTTTATCCTGCGTTCAGTGTAGACTGTGAGTGGTAGAGTGACGGCTCGATGGTAACACAGAATCTTTATCCTGCGTTCAGTGTAGACTGTGAGTGGTAGAGTTATGGCTCGATGGTCACACAGAATCTTTATCCTGCGTTCCGTGTAGACTGTGAGTGGTAGAGTGACGGCTCGATGGTAACACAGAATCTTTATCCTGCGTTCAGTGTAGACTGTGAGTGGTAGAGTTACGGCTCGATGGTCACACAGAATCTTTATCCTGCGTTCATGGTAGACTGTGAGTGGTAGAGTTACGGTTCGATGGTAACACAGAACCTTTATCATGCGTTCAGTGTAGACTGTGAGTGGTAGAGTTACGGCTCGATGGTCACACATAATCTTTATCCTGCGTTCAGTGTAGACTGTGAGTGGTAGAGTTACGGCTCGATGGTCACACAGAATCTTTATCCTGCGTTCAGGGTAGACTGTGAGTGGTAGAGTTACGGTTCGATGGTAACACAGAATCTTTATCCTGCGTTCAGTGTAGACTGTTAGTGGTAGAGTGACGGCTCGATGGTAACACAGAACCTTTATCCTGCGTTCAGTGTAGACTGTGAGTGGTAGAGTTACGGCTCGATGGTAACACAGAATCTTTATCCTGCGTTCAGTGTAGACTGTGAGTGGTAGAGTTACGGCTCGATGGTAACACAGAATCTTTATCCTGCGTTCAGTGTAGACTGTGAGTGGTAGAGTTACGGCTCGATGGTAACACAGAATCCTTATCCTGCGTTCAGTGTAGACTGTGAGTGGTAGAGTTACGGCTCGATGGTAACACAGAATCTTTATCCTGCGTTCAGTGTAGACTGTGAGTGGTAGAGTTACGGCTCGATGGTAACACAGAATCTTTATCCTGCGTTCAGTGTAGACTGTGAGTGGTAGAGTTACGGCTCGATGGTAACACAGAATCTTTATCCTGCGTTCAGTGTAGACTGTGAGTGGTAGAGTTACGGCTCGATGGTAACACAGAATCTTTATCCTGCGTTCAGTGTAGACTGTGAGTGGTAGAGTTACGGCTCGATGGTAACACAGAATCTTTATCCTGCGTTCAGTGTAGACTGTGAGTGGTAGAGTTACGGCTCGATGGTCACACAGAATCTTTATCCTGCGTTCCGTGTAGACTGTGAGTGGTAGAGTTACGGCTCGATGGTCACACAGAATCTTTATCTTGCGTTCTGTGTAGACTGTGAGTGGTAGAGTGACGGCTCGATGGTAACACAGAATCTTTATACTGCGTTCCGTGTAGACTGTGAGTGGTAGAGTGACGGCTCGATGGTAACACAGAATCTTTATCCTGCTTTCAGTGTAGACTGTGAGTGGTAGAGTTACGGCTCGATGGTAACACAGAATCTTTATCCTGCGTTCAGTGTAGACTGTGAGTGGTAGAGTTACGGCTCGATGGTAACACAGAATCTTTATCCTGCGTTCCGTGTAGACTGTGAGTGGTAGAGTTACGGCTCGATGGTCACACAGAATCTTTATCCTGCGTTCAGTGTAGACTGTGAGTGGTAGAGTTACGGCTCGATGGTAACACAGAATCTTTATCCTGCGTTCAGTGTAGACTGTGAGTGGTAGAGTGACGGCTCGATGGTAACACAGAATCTTTATCCTGCGTTCAGTGTAGACTGTGAGTGGTAGAGTTATGGCTCGATGGTCACACAGAATCTTTATCCTGCGTTCCGTGTAGACTGTGAGTGGTAGAGTGACGGCTCGATGGTAACACAGAATCTTTATCCTGCGTTCAGTGTAGACTGTGAGTGGTAGAGTTACGGCTCGATGGTCACACAGAATCTTTATCCTGCGTTCATGGTAGACTGTGAGTGGTAGAGTTACGGTTCGATGGTAACACAGAACCTTTATCATGCGTTCAGTGTAGACTGTGAGTGGTAGAGTTACGGCTCGATGGTCACACATAATCTTTATCCTGCGTTCAGTGTAGACTGTGAGTGGTAGAGTTACGGCTCGATGGTCACACAGAATCTTTATCCTGCGTTCAGGGTAGACTGTGAGTGGTAGAGTTACGGTTCGATGGTAACACAGAATCTTTATCCTGCGTTCAGTGTAGACTGTTAGTGGTAGAGTGACGGCTCGATGGTAACACAGAACCTTTATCCTGCGTTCAGTGTAGACTGTGAGTGGTAGAGTTACGGCTCGATGGTAACACAGAATCTTTATCCTGCGTTCAGTGTAGACTGTGAGTGGTAGAGTTACGGCTCGATGGTAACACAGAATCTTTATCCTGCGTTCAGTGTAGACTGTGAGTGGTAGAGTTACGGCTCGATGGTAACACAGAATCCTTATCCTGCGTTCAGTGTAGACTGTGAGTGGTAGAGTTACGGCTCGATGGTAACACAGAATCTTTATCCTGCGTTCAGTGTAGACTGTGAGTGGTAGAGTTACGGCTCGATGGTAACACAGAATCTTTATCCTGCGTTCAGTGTAGACTGTGAGTGGTAGAGTTACGGCTCGATGGTAACACAGAATCTTTATCCTGCGTTCAGTGTAGACTGTGAGTGGTAGAGTTACGGCTCGATGGTAACACAGAATCTTTATCCTGCGTTCAGTGTAGACTGTGAGTGGTAGAGTTACGGCTCGATGGTAACACAGAATCTTTATCCTGCGTTCAGTGTAGACTGTGAGTGGTAGAGTTACGGCTCGATGGTCACACAGAATCTTTATCCTGCGTTCCGTGTAGACTGTGAGTGGTAGAGTTACGGCTCGATGGTCACACAGAATCTTTATCCTGCGTTCAGTGTAGACTGTGAGTGGTAGAGTTACGGCTCGATGGTAACACAGAATCTTTATCCTGCGTTCAGTGTAGACTGTGAGTGGTAGAGTGACGGCTCGATGGTAACACAGAATCTTTATCCTGCGTTCCGTGTAGACTGTGAGTGGTAGAGTTACGGCTCGATGGTCACACAGAATCTTTATCCTGCGTTCAGTGTAGACTGTGAGTGGTAGAGTAACGGCTCGATGGTAACTCAGAATCTTTATCCTGCGTTCAGTGTAGACTGTGAGTGGTAGAGTTACGGCTCGATGGTCACACAGAATCTTTATCCTGCGTTCCGTGTAGACTGTGAGTGGTAGAGTGACGGCTCGATGGTAACACAGAATCTTTATCCTGCGTTCAGTGTAGACTGTGAGTGGTAGAGTTACGGCTCGATGGTCACACAGAATCTTTATCCTGCGTTCATGGTAGACTGTGAGTGGTAGAGTTACGGTTCGATGGTAACACAGAACCTTTATCATGCGTTCAGTGTAGACTGTGAGTGGTAGAGTTACGGCTCGATGGTCACACATAATCTTTATCCTGCGTTCAGTGTAGACTGTGAGTGGTAGAGTTACGGCTCGATGGTCACACAGAATCTTTATCCTGCGTTCAGGGTAGACTGTGAGTGGTAGAGTTACGGTTCGATGGTAACACAGAATCTTTATCCTGCGTTCAGTGTAGACTGTTAGTGGTAGAGTGACGGCTCGATGGTAACACAGAACCTTTATCCTGCGTTCAGTGTAGACTGTGAGTGGTAGAGTTACGGCTCGATGGTAACACAGAATCTTTATCCTGCGTTCAGTGTAGACTGTGAGTGGTAGAGTTACGGCTCGATGGTAACACAGATTCTTTATCCTGCGTTCAGTGTAGACTGTGAGTGGTAGAGTTACGGCTCGATGGTAACACAGAATCTTTATCCTGCGTTCAGTGTAGACTGTGAGTGGTAGAGTTACGGCTCGATGGTAACACAGAATCTTTATCCTGCGTTCAGTGTAGATTGTGAGTGGTACAGTGACGACTCGATGGTAACACAGAATCTTTATCCTGCGTTCAGTGTAGACTGTGAGTGGTAGAGTTACGGCTCGATGGTAACACAGAATCTTTATCCTGCGTTCAGTGTAGACTGTGAGTGGTAGAGTTACGGCTCGATGGTAACACAGAATCCTTATCCTGCGTTCAGTGTAGACTGTGAGTGGTAGAGTTACGGCTCGATGGTAACACAGAATCTTTATCCTGCGTTCAGTGTAGACTGTGAGTGGTAGAGTTACGGCTCGATGGTAACACAGAATCTTTATCCTGCGTTCAGTGTAGACTGTGAGTGGTAGAGTTACGGCTCGATGGTAACACAGAATCTTTATCCTGCGTTCAGTGTAGACTGTGAGTGGTAGAGTTACGGCTCGATGGTAACACAGAATCTTTATCCTGCGTTCAGTGTAGACTGTGAGTGGTAGAGTTACGGCTCGATGGTAACACAGAATCTTTATCCTGCGTTCAGTGTAGACTGTGAGTGGTAGAGTTACGGCTCGATGGTCACACAGAATCTTTATCCTGCGTTCCGTGTAGACTGTGAGTGGTAGAGTTACGGCTCGATGGTCACACAGAATCTTTATCCTGCGTTCAGTGTAGACTGTGAGTGGTAGAGTTACGGCTCGATGGTAACACAGAATCTTTATCCTGCGTTCAGTGTAGACTGTGAGTGGTAGAGTGACGGCTCGATGGTAACACAGAATCTTTATCCTGCGTTCAGTGTAGACTGTGAGTGGTAGAGTTACGGCTCGATGGTCACACAGAATCTTTATCTTGCGTTCTGTGTAGACTGTGAGTGGTAGAGTGACGGCTCGATGGTAACACAGAATCTTTATCCTGCGTTCAGTGTAGACTGTGAGTGGTAGAGTTACGGCTCGATGGTCACACAGAATCTTTATCCTGCGTTCAGGGTAGACTGTGAGTGGTAGAGTTACGGTTCGATGGTAACACAGAATCTTTATCATGCGTTCAGTGTAGACTGTGAGTGGTAGAGTTACGGCTCGATGGTCACACATAATCTTTATCCTGCGTTCCGTGTAGACTGTGAGTGGTAGAGTGACGGCTCGATGGTAACACAGAATCTTTATCCTGCGTTCAGTGTAGACTGTGAGTGGTAGAGTTACGGCTCGATGGTAACACAGAATCTTTATCCTGCGTTCAGTGTAGACTGTGAGTGGTAGAGTGACAGCTCGATGGTCACACAGAATCTTTATCCTGCGTTCAGTGTAGACTGTGAGTGGTAGAGTAACGGCTCGATGGTAACTCAGAATCTTTATCCTGCGTTCAGTGTAGACTGTGAGTGGTAGAGTGACGGCTCGATGGTAACACAGAATCTTTATCCTGCATTCAGTGTAGACTGTGAGTGGTAGAGTGACGGCTCGATGGTAACACAGAATCTTTATCCTGCGTTCAGTGTAGATTGTGAGTGGTAGAGTGACGGCTCGATGGTAACACAGAATCTTTATCATGCGTTCAGTGTAGACTGTGAGTGGTAGAGTTACGGCTCGATGGTAACACAGAATCTTTATCCTGCGTTCAGTGTAGACTGTGAGTGGTAGAGTTACGGCTCGATGGTCAGACAGAATCTTTATCCTGCGTTCAGGGTAGACTGTGAGTGGTAGAGTTACGGCTCGATGGTAACACAGAATCTTTATCCTGCGTTCAGTGTAGACTGTGAGTGGTAGAGTTACGGCTCGATGGTCACACAGAATCTTTATCCTGCGTTCAGGGTAGACTGTGAGTGGTAGAGTTACGGTTCGATGGTAACACAGAATCTTTATCCTGCGTTCAGTGTAGACTGTGAGTGGTAGAGTGACGGCTCGATGGTAACACAGAACCTTTATCCTGCGTTCAGTGTAGACTGTGAGTGGTAGAGTTACGGCTCGATGGTAACACAGAATCTTTATCCTGCGTTCAGTGTAGACTGTGAGTGGTAGAGTTACGGCTCGATGGTGACACAGAATCTTTATCCTGCGTTCAGTGTAGACTGTGAGTGGTAGAGTTACGGCTCGATGGTAACACCGAATCTTTATCCTGCGTTCAGTGTAGACTGTGAGTGGTAGAGTTACGGCTCGATGGTAACACAGAATCTTTATCCTGCGTTCAGTGTAGACTGTGAGTGGTACAGTGACGACTCGATGGTAACACAGAATCTTTATCCTGCGTTCAGTGTAGACTGTGAGTGGTAGAGTTACGGCTCGATGGTAACACAGAATCTTTATCCTGCGTTCAGTGTAGACTGTGAGTGGTAGAGTTACGGCTCGATGGTAACACAGAATCCTTATCCTGCGTTCAGTGTAGACTGTGAGTGGTAGAGTTACGGCTCGATGGTAACACAGAATCTTTATCCTGCGTTCAGTGTAGACTGTGAGTGGTAGAGTTACGGCTCGATGGTAACACAGAATCTTTATCCTGCGTTCAGTGTAGACTGTGAGTGGTAGAGTTACGGCTCGATGGTAACACAGAATCTTTATCCTGCGTTCAGTGTAGACTGTGAGTGGTAGAGTGACGGCTCGATGGTAACACAGAATCTTTATCCTGCGTTCAGTGTAGACTGTGAGTGGTAGAGTGACGGCTCGATGGTAACACAGAATCTTTATCCGGCGTTCAGTGTAGACTGTGAGTGGTAGAGTTACGGCTCGATGGTCACACAGAATCTTTATCCTGCGTTCAGGGTAGACTGTGAGTGGTAGAGTTACGGCTCGATGGTAACACAGAATCTTTATCCTGCGTTCAGTGTAGACTGTGAGTGGTAGAGTTACGGCTCGATGGTAACACAGAATCTTTATCCTGCGTTCAGTGTAGACTGTGAGTGGTAGAGTGACTGCTCGATGGTAACACAGAATCTTTATCCTGCGTTCAGTGTAGACTGTGAGTGGTAGAGTTAAGGCTCGATGGTAACACAGAATCTTTATCCTGCGTTCAGTGTAGACTGTGAGTGGTAGAGTGACGGCTCGATAGTAACACAGAATCTTTATCCTGCGTTCAGTGTAGACTGTGAGTGGTAGAGTTACGGCTCGATGGTCACACAGAATCTTTATCCTGCGTTCATGGTAGACTGTGAGTGGTAGAGTTACGGTTCGATGGTAACACAGAACCTTTATCATGCGTTCAGTGTAGACTGTGAGTGGTAGAGTTACGGCTCGATGGTCACACATAATCTTTATCCTGCGTTCAGTGTAGACTGTGAGTGGTAGAGTTACGGCTCGATGGTCACACAGAATCTTTATCCTGCGTTCAGGGTAGACTGTGAGTGGTAGAGTTACGGTTCGATGGTAACACAGAATCTTTATCCTGCGTTCAGTGTAGACTGTGAGTGGTAGAGTGACGGCTCGATGGTAACACAGAACCTTTATCCTGCGTTCAGTGTAGACTGTGAGTGGTAGAGTTACGGCTCGATGGTAACACAGAATCTTTATCCTGCGTTCAGTGTAGACTGTGAGTGGTAGAGTTACGGCTCGATGGTAACACAGATTCTTTATCCTGCGTTCAGTGTAGACTGTGAGTGGTAGAGTTACGGCTCGATGGTAACACAGAATCTTTATCCTGCGTTCAGTGTAGACTGTGAGTGGTAGAGTTACGGCTCGATGGTAACACAGAATCTTTATCCTGCGTTCAGTGTAGACTGTGAGTGGTACAGTGACGACTCGATGGTAACACAGAATCTTTATCCTGCGTTCAGTGTAGACTGTGAGTGGTAGAGTTACGGCTCGATGGTAACACAGAATCTTTATCCTGCGTTCAGTGTAGACTGTGAGTGGTAGAGTTACGGCTCGATGGTAACACAGAATCCTTATCCTGCGTTCAGTGTAGACTGTGAGTGGTAGAGTTACGGCTCGATGGTAACACAGAATCTTTATCCTGCGTTCAGTGTAGACTGTGAGTGGTAGAGTTACGGCTCGATGGTAACACAGAATCTTTATCCTGCGTTCAGTGTAGACTGTGAGTGGTAGAGTGACAGCTCGATGGTAACACAGAATCTTTATCCTGCGTTCCGTGTAGACTGTGAGTGGTAGAGTTACGGCTCGATGGTCACACAGAATCTTTATCCTGCGTTCAGTGTAGACTGTGAGTGGTAGAGTAACGGCTCGATGGTAACTCAGAATCTTTATCCTGCGTTCAGTGTAGACTGTGAGTGGTAGAGTTACGGCTCGATGGTCACACAGAATCTTTATCCTGCGTTCCGTGTAGACTGTGAGTGGTAGAGTGACGGCTCGATGGTAACACAGAATCTTTATCCTGCGTTCAGTGTAGACTGTGAGTGGTAGAGTTACGGCTCGATGGTCACACAGAATCTTTATCCTGCGTTCATGGTAGACTGTGAGTGGTAGAGTTACGGTTCGATGGTAACACAGAACCTTTATCATGCGTTCAGTGTAGACTGTGAGTGGTAGAGTTACGGCTCGATGGTCACACATAATCTTTATCCTGCGTTCAGTGTAGACTGTGAGTGGTAGAGTTACGGCTCGATGGTCACACAGAATCTTTATCCTGCGTTCAGGGTAGACTGTGAGTGGTAGAGTTACGGTTCGATGGTAACACAGAATCTTTATCCTGCGTTCAGTGTAGACTGTTAGTGGTAGAGTGACGGCTCGATGGTAACACAGAACCTTTATCCTGCGTTCAGTGTAGACTGTGAGTGGTAGAGTTACGGCTCGATGGTAACACAGAATCTTTATCCTGCGTTCAGTGTAGACTGTGAGTGGTAGAGTTACGGCTCGATGGTAACACAGATTCTTTATCCTGCGTTCAGTGTAGACTGTGAGTGGTAGAGTTACGGCTCGATGGTAACACAGAATCTTTATCCTGCGTTCAGTGTAGACTGTGAGTGGTAGAGTTACGGCTCGATGGTAACACAGAATCTTTATCCTGCGTTCAGTGTAGATTGTGAGTGGTACAGTGACGACTCGATGGTAACACAGAATCTTTATCCTGCGTTCAGTGTAGACTGTGAGTGGTAGAGTTACGGCTCGATGGTAACACAGAATCTTTATCCTGCGTTCAGTGTAGACTGTGAGTGGTAGAGTTACGGCTCGATGGTAACACAGAATCCTTATCCTGCGTTCAGTGTAGACTGTGAGTGGTAGAGTTACGGCTCGATGGTAACACAGAATCTTTATCCTGCGTTCAGTGTAGACTGTGAGTGGTAGAGTTACGGCTCGATGGTAACACAGAATCTTTATCCTGCGTTCAGTGTAGACTGTGAGTGGTAGAGTTACGGCTCGATGGTAACACAGAATCTTTATCCTGCGTTCAGTGTAGACTGTGAGTGGTAGAGTTACGGCTCGATGGTAACACAGAATCTTTATCCTGCGTTCAGTGTAGACTGTGAGTGGTAGAGTTACGGCTCGATGGTAACACAGAATCTTTATCCTGCGTTCAGTGTAGACTGTGAGTGGTAGAGTTACGGCTCGATGGTCACACAGAATCTTTATCCTGCGTTCCGTGTAGACTGTGAGTGGTAGAGTTACGGCTCGATGGTCACACAGAATCTTTATCCTGCGTTCAGTGTAGACTGTGAGTGGTAGAGTTACGGCTCGATGGTAACACAGAATCTTTATCCTGCGTTCAGTGTAGACTGTGAGTGGTAGAGTGACGGCTCGATGGTAACACAGAATCTTTATCCTGCGTTCAGTGTAGACTGTGAGTGGTAGAGTTACGGCTCGATGGTCACACAGAATCTTTATCTTGCGTTCTGTGTAGACTGTGAGTGGTAGAGTGACGGCTCGATGGTAACACAGAATCTTTATCCTGCGTTCAGTGTAGACTGTGAGTGGTAGAGTTACGGCTCGATGGTCACACAGAATCTTTATCCTGCGTTCAGGGTAGACTGTGAGTGGTAGAGTTACGGTTCGATGGTAACACAGAATCTTTATCATGCGTTCAGTGTAGACTGTGAGTGGTAGAGTTACGGCTCGATGGTCACACATAATCTTTATCCTGCGTTCCGTGTAGACTGTGAGTGTTAGAGTTACGGCTCGATGGTAACACAGAATCTTTATCCTACGTTCAGTGTAGACTGTGAGTGGTAGAGTTACGGCTCGATGGTAACACAGAATCTTTATCCTGCGTTCAGTGTAGACTGTGAGTGGTAGAGTTACGGCTCGATGGTAACACAGAATCTTTATCCTGCGTTCAGTGTAGACTGTGAGTGGTAGAGTTACGGCTCGATGGTCAGACAGAATCTTTATCCTGCGTTCAGTGTAGACTGTGAGTGGTAGAGTTACGGCTCGATGGTAACACAGAATCTTTATCCTGCGTTCAGTGTAGACTGTGAGTGGTAGAGTTACGGCTCGATGGTAACACAGAATCTTTATCCTGCGTTCAGTGTAGACTGTGAGTGGTAGAGTGACGGCTCGATGGTCACACAGAATCTTTATCCTGCGTTCAGTGTAGACTGTGAGTGGTAGAGTGACGGCTCGATGGTAACACAGAATCTTTATCCTGCGTTCAGTGTAGACTGTGAGTGGTAGAGTTACGGCTCGATGGTAACACAGAATCTTTATCCTGCGTTCAGTGTAGACTGTGAGTGGTAGAGTTACGGCTCGATGGTAACACAGAATCTTTATCCTGCGTTCAGTGTAGACTGTGAGTGGTAGAGTGACGGCTCGATGGTAACACAGAATCTTTATCCTGCGTTCAGTGTAGACTGTGAGTGGTAGAGTTACGGCTCGATGGTAACACAGAATCTTTATCCTGCGTTCAGTGTAGACTGTGAGTGGTAGAGTTACGGCTCGATGGTAACACAGAATCTTTATCCTGCGTTCAGTGTAGACTGTGAGTGGTAGAGTGACGGCTCGATGGTAACACAGAATCTTTATCCTGCGTTCAGTGTAGACTGTGAGTGGTAGAGTTACGGCTCGATGGTCACACAGAATCTTTATCCTGCGTTCAGTGTAGACTGTGAGTGGTAGAGTTACGGCTCGATGGTCACACATAATCTTTATCCTGCGTTCCGTGTAGACTGTGAGTGTTAGAGTTACGGCTCGATGGTAACACAGAATCTTTATCCTGCGTTCAGTGTAGACTGTGAGTGGTAGAGTTACGGCTCGATGGTAACACAGAATCTTTATCCTGCGTTCAGTGTAGACTGTGAGTCGTAGAGTGACCGCTCGATTGTAACACAGAATCTTTATCCTGCGTTCAGTGTAGACTGTGAGTGGTAGAGTGACGGCTCGATGGTAACACAGAATCTTTATCCTGCGTTCAGGGTAGACTGTGAGTGGTAGAGTTACGGTTCGATGGTAACACAGAATCTTTATCATGCGTTCAGTGTAGACTGTGAGTGTTAGAGTTACGGCTCGATGGTAACACAGAATCTTTATCCTGCGTTCAGTGTAGACTGTGAGTGTTAGAGTTACGGCTCGATGGTAACACAGAATCTTTATCCTGCGTTCAGTGTGGACTGTGAGTGGTAGAGTGACGGCTCGATGGTAACACAGAATCTTTATCCTGCGTTCAGTGTAGACTGTGAGTGGTAGAGTTACGGCTCGATGGTAACACAGAATCTTTATCCTGCGTTCAGTGTAGACTGTGAGTGGTAGAGTTACGGCTCGATGGTGACACAGAATCTTTATCCTGCGTTCAGTGTAGACTGTGAGTGGTAGAGTTACGGCTCGATGGTAACACAGAATCTTTATCCTGCGTTCAGTGTAGACTGTGAGTGGTAGAGTTACGGCTCGATGGTAACACAGAATCTTTATCCTGCGTTCAGTGTAGACTGTGAGTGGTACAGTGACGACTCGATGGTAACACAGAATCTTTATCCTGCGTTCAGTGTAGACTGTGAGTGGTAGAGTTACGGCTCGATGGTAACACAGAATCTTTATCCTGCGTTCAGTGTAGACTGTGAGTGGTAGAGTTACGGCTCGATGGTAACACAGAATCCTTATCCTGCGTTCAGTGTAGACTGTGAGTGGTAGAGTTACGGCTCGATGGTAACACAGAATCTTTATCCTGCGTTCAGTGTAGACTGTGAGTGGTAGAGTTACGGCTCGATGGTAACACAGAATCTTTATCCTGCGTTCAGTGTAGACTGTGAGTGGTAGAGTTACGGCTCGATGGTAACACAGAATCTTTATCCTGCGTTCAGTGTAGACTGTGAGTGGTAGAGTGACGGCTCGATGGTAACACAGAATCTTTATCCTGCGTTCAGTGTAGACTGTGAGTGGTAGAGTGACGGCTCGATGGTAACACAGAATCTTTATCCGGCGTTCAGTGTAGACTGTGAGTGGTAGAGTTACGGCTCGATGGTCACACAGAATCTTTATCCTGCGTTCAGGGTAGACTGTGAGTGGTAGAGTTACGGCTCGATGGTAACACAGAATCTTTATCCTGCGTTCAGTGTAGACTGTGAGTGGTAGAGTTACGGCTCGATGGTAACACAGAATCTTTATCCTGCGTTCAGTGTAGACTGTGAGTGGTAGAGTGACTGCTCGATGGTAACACAGAATCTTTATCCTGCGTTCAGTGTAGACTGTGAGTGGTAGAGTTAAGGCTCGATGGTAACACAGAATCTTTATCCTGCGTTCAGTGTAGACTGTGAGTGGTAGAGTGACGGCTCGATAGTAACACAGAATCTTTATCCTGCGTTCAGTGTAGACTGTGAGTGGTAGAGTTACGGCTCGATGGTCACACAGAATCTTTATCCTGCGTTCATGGTAGACTGTGAGTGGTAGAGTTACGGTTCGATGGTAACACAGAACCTTTATCATGCGTTCAGTGTAGACTGTGAGTGGTAGAGTTACGGCTCGATGGTCACACATAATCTTTATCCTGCGTTCAGTGTAGACTGTGAGTGGTAGAGTTACGGCTCGATGGTCACACAGAATCTTTATCCTGCGTTCAGGGTAGACTGTGAGTGGTAGAGTTACGGTTCGATGGTAACACAGAATCTTTATCCTGCGTTCAGTGTAGACTGTGAGTGGTAGAGTGACGGCTCGATGGTAACACAGAACCTTTATCCTGCGTTCAGTGTAGACTGTGAGTGGTAGAGTTACGGCTCGATGGTAACACAGAATCTTTATCCTGCGTTCAGTGTAGACTGTGAGTGGTAGAGTTACGGCTCGATGGTAACACAGATTCTTTATCCTGCGTTCAGTGTAGACTGTGAGTGGTAGAGTTACGGCTCGATGGTAACACAGAATCTTTATCCTGCGTTCAGTGTAGACTGTGAGTGGTAGAGTTACGGCTCGATGGTAACACAGAATCTTTATCCTGCGTTCAGTGTAGACTGTGAGTGGTACAGTGACGACTCGATGGTAACACAGAATCTTTATCCTGCGTTCAGTGTAGACTGTGAGTGGTAGAGTTACGGCTCGATGGTAACACAGAATCTTTATCCTGCGTTCAGTGTAGACTGTGAGTGGTAGAGTTACGGCTCGATGGTAACACAGAATCCTTATCCTGCGTTCAGTGTAGACTGTGAGTGGTAGAGTTACGGCTCGATGGTAACACAGAATCTTTATCCTGCGTTCAGTGTAGACTGTGAGTGGTAGAGTTACGGCTCGATGGTAACACAGAATCTTTATCCTGCGTTCAGTGTAGACTGTGAGTGGTAGAGTTACGGCTCGATGGTAACACAGAATCTTTATCCTGCGTTCAGTGTAGACTGTGAGTGGTAGAGTTACGGCTCGATGGTAACACAGAATCTTTATCCTGCGTTCAGTGTAGACTGTGAGTGGTAGAGTTACGGCTCGATGGTAACACAGAATCTTTATCCTGCGTTCAGTGTAGACTGTGAGTGGTAGAGTTACGGCTCGATGGTCACACAGAATCTTTATCCTGCGTTCCGTGTAGACTGTGAGTGGTAGAGTTACGGCTCGATGGTCACACAGAATCTTTATCCTGCGTTCAGTGTAGACTGTGAGTGGTAGAGTTACGGCTCGATGGTAACACAGAATCTTTATCCTGCGTTCAGTGTAGACTGTGAGTGGTAGAGTGACGGCTCGATGGTAACACAGAATCTTTATCCTGCGTTCAGTGTAGACTGTGAGTGGTAGAGTTACAGCTCGATGGTCACACAGAATCTTTATCTTGCGTTCTGTGTAGACTGTGAGTGGTAGAGTGACGGCTCGATGGTAACACAGAATCTTTATCCTGCGTTCAGTGTAGACTGTGAGTGGTAGAGTTACGGCTCGATGGTCACACAGAATCTTTATCCTGCGTTCAGGGTAGACTGTGAGTGGTAGAGTTACGGTTCGATGGTAACACAGAATCTTTATCATGCGTTCAGTGTAGACTGTGAGTGGTAGAGTTACGGCTCGATGGTCACACATAATCTTTATCCTGCGTTCCGTGTAGACTGTGAGTGGTAGAGTGACGGCTCGATGGTAACACAGAATCTTTATCCTGCGTTCAGTGTAGACTGTGAGTGGTAGAGTTACGGCTCGATGGTAACACAGAATCTTTATCCTGCGTTCAGTGTAGACTGTGAGTGGTAGAGTTACGGCTCGATGGTAACACAGAATCTTTATCCTGCGTTCAGTGTAGACTGTGAGTGGTAGAGTGACAGCTCGATGGTAACACAGAATCTTTATCCTGCGTTCCGTGTAGACTGTGACGGGTAGAGTGACAGCTCGATGGTAACACAGAATCTTTATCCTGCGTTCAGTGTAGACTGTGAGTGGTAGAGTGACAGCTCGATGGTAACACAGAATCTTTATCCTGCGTTCAGTGTAGACTGTGAGTGGTAGAGTGACGGCTCGATGGTAACACAGAATCTTTATCCTGCGTTCAGTGTAGACTGTGACTGGTAGAGTTACGGCTCGATGGTAACACAGAATATTTATCCTGCGTTCAGTGTAGACTGTGAGTGGTAGAGTGACGGCTCGATGGTAACACAGAATCTTTATCCTGCGTTCCGTGTAGACTGTGAGTGGTAGAGTTACGGCTCGATGGTCACACAGAATCTTTATCCTGCGTTCAGTGTAGACTGTGAGTGGTAGAGTAACGGCTCGATGGTAACTCAGAATCTTTATCCTGCGTTCAGTGTAGACTGTGAGTGGTAGAGTGACGGCTCGATGGTAACACAGAATCTTTATCCTGCATTCAGTGTAGACTGTGAGTGGTAGAGTGACGGCTCGATGGTAACACAGAATCTTTATCCTGCGTTCAGTGTAGACTGTGAGTGGTAGAGTTACGGCTCGATGGTCAGACAGAATCTTTATCCTGCGTTCAGGGTAGACTGTGAGTGGTAGAGTTACGGCTCGATGGTAACACAGAATCTTTATCCTGCGTTCAGTGTAGACTGTGAGTGGTAGAGTTACGGCTCGATGGTCACACAGAATCTTTATCCTGCGTTCAGGGTAGACTGTGAGTGGTAGAGTTACGGTTCGATGGTAACACAGAATCTTTATCCTGCGTTCAGTGTAGACTGTGAGTGGTAGAGTGACGGCTCGATGGTAACACAGAACCTTTATCCTGCGTTCAGTGTAGACTGTGAGTGGTAGAGTTACGGCTCGATGGTAACACAGAATCTTTATCCTGCGTTCAGTGTAGACTGTGAGTGGTAGAGTTACGGCTCGATGGTAACACAGAATCTTTATCCTGCGTTCAGTGTAGACTGTGAGTGGTAGAGTTACGGCTCGATGGTAACACAGAATCTTTATCCTGCGTTCAGTGTAGACTGTGAGTTGTAGAGTTACGGCTCGATTGTAACACAGAATCTTTATCCTGCGTTCAGTGTTGACTGTGAGTGGTACAGTGACGACTCGATGGTAACACAGAATCTTTATCCTGCGTTCAGTGTAGACTGTGAGTGGTAGAGTTACGGCTCGATGGTAACACAGAATCTTTATCCTGCGTTCAGTGTAGACTGTGAGTGGTAGAGTTATGGCTCGATGGTAACACAGAATCCTTATCCTGCGTTCAGTGTAGACTGTGAGTGGTAGAGTTACGGCTCGATGGTAACACAGAATCTTTATCCTGCGTTCAGTGTAGACTGTGAGTGGTAGAGTTACGGCTCGATGGTAACACAGAATCTTTATCCTGCGTTCAGTGTAGACTGTGAGTGGTAGAGTTACGGCTCGATGGTAACACAGAATCTTTATCCTGCGTTCAGTGTAGACTGTGAGTGGTAGAGTGACGGCTCGATGGTAACACAGAATCTTTATCCTGCGTTCAGTGTAGACTGTGAGTGGTAGAGTGACGGCTCGATGGTAACACAGAATCTTTATCCGGCGTTCAGTGTAGACTGTGAGTGGTAGAGTTACGGCTCGATGGTCACACAGAATCTTTATCCTGCGTTCAGGGTAGACTGTGAGTGGTAGAGTTACGGCTCGATGGTAACACAGAATCTTTATCCTGCGTTCAGTGTAGACTGTGAGTGGTAGAGTTACGGCTCGATGGTAACACAGAATCTTTATCCTGCGTTCAGTGTAGACTGTGAGTGGTAGAGTGACTGCTCGATGGTAACACAGAATCTTTATCCTGCGTTCAGTGTAGACTGTGAGTGGTAGAGTTAAGGCTCGATGGTAACACAGAATCCTTATCCTGCGTTCAGTGTAGACTGTGAGTGGTAGAGTGACGGCTCGATAGTAACACAGAATCTTTATCCTGCGTTCAGTGTAGACTGTGAGTGGTAGAGTTACGGCTCGATGGTAACACAGAATCTTTATCCTGCGTTCAGTGTAGACTGTGAGTGGTAGAGTTACGGCTCGATGGTAACACAGAATCTTTATCCTGCGTTCAGTGTAGACTGTGAGTGGTAGAGTGACGGCTCGATGGTATCACAGAATCTTTATCCTGCGTTCAGTGTAGACTGTGAGTGGTAGAGTTACGGCTCGATGGTCACACAGAATCTTTATCCTGCGTTCAGGGTAGACTGTGAGTGGTAGAGTTACGGCTCGATGGTAACACAGAATCTTTATCCTGCGTTCAGTGTAGACTGTGAGTGGTAGAGTTACGGCTCGATGGTAACACAGAATCTTTATCCTGCGTTCAGTGTAGACTGTGAGTGGTAGAGTGACTGCTCGATGGTAACACAGAATCTTTATCCTGCGTTCAGTGTAGACTGTGAGTGGTAGAGTTAAGGCTCGATGGTAACACAGAATCTTTATCCTGCGTTCAGTGTAGACTGTGAGTGGTAGAGTGACGGCTCGATGGTAACACAGAATCTTTATCCTGCGTTCAGTGTAGACTGTGAGTGGTAGAGTGACGGCTCGATGGTAACACAGAATCTTTATCCTGCGTTCAGTGTAGACTGTGAGTGGTAGAGTTACGGCTCGATGGTCACACAGAATCTTTATCCTGCGTTCAGGGTAGACTGTGAGTGGTAGAGTTACGGCTCGATGGTAACACAGAATCTTTATCCTGCGTTCAGTGTAGACTGTGAGTGGTAGAGTTACGGCTCGATGGTAACACAGAATCTTTATCCTGCGTTCAGTGTAGAATGTGAGTGGTACAGTGACGGCTCGATGGTAACACAGAATCTTTATCCTGCGTTCAGTGTAGACTGTGAGTGTTAGAGTTACGGCTCGATGGTAACACAGAATCTTTATCCTGCGTTCAGTGTAGACTGTGAGTGGTAGAGTTACGGCTCGATGGTAACACAGAATCTTTATCCTGCGTTCAGTGTAGACTGTGAGTGGTAGAGTGACTGCTCGATGGTAACACAGAATCTTTATCCTGCGTTCAGTGTAGACTGTGAGTGGTAGAGTTAAGGCTCGATGGTAACACAGAATCTTTATCCTGCGTTCAGTGTAGACTGTGAGTGGTAGAATGACGGCTCGATAGTAACACAGAATCTTTATCCTGCGTTCAGTGTAGTCTGTGAGTGGTAGAGTGACGGCTCGATGGTAACACAGAATCTTTATCCTGCGTTCAGTGTAGACTGTGAGTGGTAGAGTTACGGCTCGATGGTAACACAGAATCTTTATCCTGCGTTCAGTGTAGACTGTGAGTGGTAGAGTGACGGCTCGATGGTAACACAGAATCTTTATCCTGCGTTCAGTGTAGACTGTGAGTGGTAGAGTGACGGCTCGATGGTAACACAGAATCTTTATCCTGCGTTCAGTGTAGACTGTGAGTGGTAGAGTTACGGCTCGATGGTAACACAGAATATTTATCCTGCGTTCAGTGTAGATTGTGAGTGGTACAGTGACGGCTCGATGGTAACACAGAATCTTTATCCTGCGTTCAGTGTAGACTGTGAGTGTTAGAGTTACGGCTCGATGGTAACACAGAATCTTTATCCTGCGTTCAGTGTAGACTGTGAGTGGTAGAGTTACCGCTCGATGGTAACACAGAATCTTTATCCTGCGTTCAGTGTAGACTGTGAGTGGTAGAGTGACTGCTCGATGGTAACACAGAATCTTTATCCTGCGTTCAGTGTAGACTGTGAGTGGTAGAGTTAAGGCTCGATGGTAACACAGAATCTTTATCCTGCGTTCAGTGTAGACTGTGAGTGGTAGAGTGACGGCTCGATAGTAACACAGAATCTTTATCCTGCGTTCAGTGTAGACTGTGAGTGGTAGAGTGACGGCTCGATGGTAACACAGAATCTTTATCCTGCGTTCAGTGTAGACTGTGAGTGGTAGAGTTACGGCTCGATGGTAACACAGAATCTTTATCCTGCGTTCAGTGTAGACTGTGAGTGGTAGAGTGACGGCTCGATGGTAACACAGAATCTTTATCCTGCGTTCAGTGTAGACTGTGAGTGGTAGAGTGACGGCTCGATGGTAACACAGAACCTTTATCCTGCGTTCAGTGTAGACTGTGAGTGGTAGAGTTACGGCTCGATGGTAACACAGAATCTTTATCCTGCGTTCAGTGTAGACTGTGAGTGGTAGAGTTACGGCTCGATGGTAACACAGAATCTTTATCCTGCGTTCAGTGTAGACTGTGAGTGGTAGAGTTACGGCTCGATGGTAACACAGAATCTTTATCCTGCGTTCAGTGTAGACTGTGAGTGGTAGAGTTACGGCTCGATGGTAACACAGAATCTTTATCCTGCGTTCAGTGTAGACTGTGAGTGGTACAGTGACGACTCGATGGTAACACAGAATCTTTATCCTGCGTTCAGTGTAGACTGTGAGTGGTAGAGTTACGGCTCGATGGTAACACAGAATCTTTATCCTGCGTTCAGTGTAGACTGTGAGTGGTAGAGTTACGGCTCGATGGTAACACAGAATCCTTATCCTGCGTTCAGTGTAGACTGTGAGTGGTAGAGTTACGGCTCGATGGTAACACAGAATCTTTATCCTGCGTTCAGTGTAGACTGTGAGTGGTAGAGTTACGGCTCGATGGTAACACAGAATCTTTATCCTGCGTTCAGTGTAGACTGTGAGTGGTAGAGTTACGGCTCGATGGTAACACAGAATCTTTATCCTGCGTTCAGTGTAGACTGTGAGTGGTAGAGTGACGGCTCGATGGTAACACAGAATCTTTATCCTGCGTTCAGTGTAGACTGTGAGTGGTAGAGTGACGGCTCGATGGTAACACAGAATCTTTATCCTGCGTTCAGTGTAGACTGTGAGTGGTAGAGTTACGGCTCGATGGTCACACAGAATCTTTATCCTGCGTTCAGGGTAGACTGTGAGTGGTAGAGTTACGGCTCGATGGTAACACAGAATCTTTATCCTGCGTTCAGTGTAGACTGTGAGTGGTAGAGTTACGGCTCGATGGTCACACAGAATCTTTATCCTGCGTTCAGGGTAGACTGTGAGTGGTAGAGTGACTGCTCGATGGTAACACAGAATCTTTATCCTGCGTTCAGTGTAGACTGTGAGTGGTAGAGTTAAGGCTCGATGGTAACACAGAATCTTTATCCTGCGTTCAGTGTAGACTGTGAGTGGTAGAGTGACGGCTCGATGGTAACACAGAATCTTTATCCTGCGTTCAGTGTAGACTGTGAGTGGTAGAGTGACGGCTCGATGGTAACACAGAATCTTTATCCTGCGTTCAGTGTAGACTGTGAGTGGTAGAGTTACGGCTCGATGGTCACACAGAATCTTTATCCTGCGTTCAGGGTAGACTGTGAGTGGTAGAGTTACGGCTCGATGGTAACACAGAATCTTTATCCTGCGTTCAGTGTAGACTGTGAGTGGTAGAGTTACGGCTCGATGGTAACACAGAATCTTTATCCTGCGTTCAGTGTAGAATGTGAGTGGTACAGTGACGGCTCGATGGTAACACAGAATCTTTATCCTGCGTTCAGTGTAGACTGTGAGTGTTAGAGTTACGGCTCGATGGTAACACAGAATCTTTATCCTGCGTTCAGTGTAGACTGTGAGTGGTAGAGTTACGGCTCGATGGTAACACAGAATCTTTATCCTGCGTTCAGTGTAGACTGTGAGTGGTAGAGTGACTGCTCGATGGTAACACAGAATCTTTATCCTGCGTTCAGTGTAGACTGTGAGTGGTAGAGTTAAGGCTCGATGGTAACACAGAATCTTTATCCTGCGTTCAGTGTAGACTGTGAGTGGTAGAATGACGGCTCGATAGTAACACAGAATCTTTATCCTGCGTTCAGTGTAGTCTGTGAGTGGTAGAGTGACGGCTCGATGGTAACACAGAATCTTTATCCTGCGTTCAGTGTAGACTGTGAGTGGTAGAGTTACGGCTCGATGGTAACACAGAATCTTTATCCTGCGTTCAGTGTAGACTGTGAGTGGTAGAGTGACGGCTCGATGGTAACACAGAATCTTTATCCTGCGTTCAGTGTAGACTGTGAGTGGTAGAGTGACGGCTCGATGGTAACACAGAATCTTTATCCTGCGTTCAGTGTAGACTGTGAGTGGTAGAGTTACGGCTCGATGGTAACACAGAATATTTATCCTGCGTTCAGTGTAGATTGTGAGTGGTACAGTGACGGCTCGATGGTAACACAGAATCTTTATCCTGCGTTCAGTGTAGACTGTGAGTGTTAGAGTTACGGCTCGATGGTAACACAGAATCTTTATCCTGCGTTCAGTGTAGACTGTGAGTGGTAGAGTTACGGCTCGATGGTAACACAGAATCTTTATCCTGCGTTCAGTGTAGACTGTGAGTGGTAGAGTTACCGCTCGATGGTAACACAGAATCTTTATCCTGCGTTCAGTGTAGACTGTGAGTGGTAGAGTGACTGCTCGATGGTAACACAGAATCTTTATCCTGCGTTCAGTGTAGACTGTGAGTGGTAGAGTTAAGGCTCGATGGTAACACAGAATCTTTATCCTGCGTTCAGTGTAGACTGTGAGTGGTAGAGTGACGGCTCGATAGTAACACAGAATCTTTATCCTGCGTTCAGTGTAGACTGTGAGTGGTAGAGTGACGGCTCGATGGTAACACAGAATCTTTATCCTGCGTTCAGTGTAGACTGTGAGTGGTAGAGTTAAGGCTCGATGGTAACACAGAATCTTTATCCTGCGTTCAGTGTAGACTGTGAGTGGTAGAGTGACGGCTCGATAGTAACACAGAATCTTTATCCTGCGTTCAGTGTAGACTGTGAGTGGTAGAGTTAAGGCTCGATGGTAACACAGAATCTTTATCCTGCGTTCAGTGTAGACTGTGAGTGGTAGAGTGACGGCTCGATGGTAACACAGAATCTTTATCCTGCGTTCAATGTAGACTGTGAGTGGTAGAGTTAAGGCTCGATGGTAACACAGAATCTTTATCCTGCGTTCAGTGTAGACTGTGAGTGGTAGAGTGACGGCTCGATAGTAACACAGAATCTTTATCCTGCGTTCAGTGTAGACTGTGAGTGGTAGAGTGACGGCTCGATGGTAACACAGAATCTTTATCCTGCGTTCAGTGTAGACTGTGAGTGGTAGAGTTACGGCTCGATGGTAACACAGAATCTTTATCCTGCGTTCAGTGTAGACTGTGAGTGGTAGAGTGACGGCTCGATGGTAACACAGAATCTTTATCCTGCGTTCAGTGTAGACTGTGAGTGGTAGAGTGACGGCTCGATGGTAACACAGAACCTTTATCCTGCGTTCAGTGTAGACTGTGAGTGGTAGAGTTACGGCTCGATGGTAACACAGAATCTTTATCCTGCGTTCAGTGTAGACTGTGAGTGGTAGAGTTACGGCTCGATGGTAACACAGAATCTTTATCCTGCGTTCAGTGTAGACTGTGAGTGGTAGAGTTACGGCTCGATGGTAACACAGAATCTTTATCCTGCGTTCAGTGTAGACTGTGAGTGGTAGAGTTACGGCTCGATGGTAACACAGAATCTTTATCCTGCGTTCAGTGTAGACTGTGAGTGGTACAGTGACGACTCGATGGTAACACAGAATCTTTATCCTGCGTTCAGTGTAGACTGTGAGTGGTAGAGTTACGGCTCGATGGTAACACAGAATCTTTATCCTGCGTTCAGTGTAGACTGTGAGTGGTAGAGTTACGGCTCGATGGTAACACAGAATCCTTATCCTGCGTTCAGTGTAGACTGTGAGTGGTAGAGTTACGGCTCGATGGTAACACAGAATCTTTATCCTGCGTTCAGTGTAGACTGTGAGTGGTAGAGTTACGGCTCGATGGTAACACAGAATCTTTATCCTGCGTTCAGTGTAGACTGTGAGTGGTAGAGTTACGGCTCGATGGTAACACAGAATCTTTATCCTGCGTTCAGTGTAGACTGTGAGTGGTAGAGTGACGGCTCGATGGTAACACAGAATCTTTATCCTGCGTTCAGTGTAGACTGTGAGTGGTAGAGTGACGGCTCGATGGTAACACAGAATCTTTATCCTGCGTTCAGTGTAGACTGTGAGTGGTAGAGTTACGGCTCGATGGTCACACAGAATCTTTATCCTGCGTTCAGGGTAGACTGTGAGTGGTAGAGTTACGGCTCGATGGTAACACAGAATCTTTATCCTGCGTTCAGTGTAGACTGTGAGTGGTAGAGTTACGGCTCGATGGTCACACAGAATCTTTATCCTGCGTTCAGGGTAGACTGTGAGTGGTAGAGTTACGGCTCGATGGTAACACAGAATCTTTATCCTGCGTTCAGTGTAGACTGTGAGTGGTAGAGTTACGGCTCGATGGTCACACAGAATCTTTATCCTGCGTTCAGGGTAGACTGTGAGTGGTAGAGTTACGGCTCGATGGTAACACAGAATCTTTATCCTGCGTTCAGTGTAGACTGTGAGTGGTAGAGTTACGGCTCGATGGTCACACAGAATCTTTATCCTGCGTTCAGGGTAGACTGTGAGTGGTAGAGTTACGGTTCGATGGTAACACAGAATCTTTATCATGCGTTCAGTGTAGACTGTGAGTGGTAGAGTTACGGCTCGATGGTCACACATAATCTTTATCCTGCGTTCCGTGTAGACTGTGAGTGGTAGAGTGACGGCTCGATGGTAACACAGAATCTTTATCCTGCGTTCAGTGTAGACTGTGAGTGGTAGAGTTACGGCTCGATGGTAACACAGAATCTTTATCCTGCGTTCAGTGTAGACTGTGAGTGGTAGAGTGACAGCTCGATGGTAACACAGAATCTTTATCCTGCGTTCCGTGTAGACTGTGAGTGGTAGAGTTACGGCTCGATGGTCACACAGAATCTTTTTCCTGCGTTCAGTGTAGACTGTGAGTGGTAGAGTTACGGCTCGATGGTAACACAGAATCTTTTTCCTGCGTTCAGTGTAGACTGTGAGTGGTAGAGTTACGGCTCGATGGTCACACATAATCTTTATCCTGCGTTCAGTGTAGACTGTGAGTGGTAGAGTGACAGCTCGATGGTAACACAGAATCTTTATCCTGCGTTCAGTGTAGACTGTGAGTGGTAGAGTTACGGCTCGATGGTAACACAGAATCTTTATCCTGCGTTCAGTGTAGACTGTGAGTGGTAGAGTTACGGCTCAATGGTAACACAGAATCTTTATCCTGCGTTCAGTGTAGACTGTGAGTGGTAGAGTGACGGCTCGATGGTAACACAGAATCTTTATCCTGCGTTCAGTGTAGACTGTGAGTGGTAGAGTTACGGCTCAATGGTAACACAGAATCTTTATCCTGCGTTCAGTGTAGACTGTGAGTGGTAGAGTGACGGCTCGATGGTAACACAGAATCTTTATCCTGCGTTCAGTGTAGACTGTGAGTGGTAGAGTGACAGCTCGATGGTAACACAGAATCTTTATCCTGCGTTCAGTGTAGACTGTGAGTGGTAGAGTTACGGCTCGACGGTAACACAGAATCTTTATCCTGCGTTCAGTGTAGACTGTGACTGGTAGAGTTAAGGCTCGATGGTAACACAGAATCTTTATCCTGCGTTCAGTGTAGACTGTGAGTGGTAGAGTGACAGCTCGATGGTAACACAGAATCTTTATCCTGCGTTCAGTGTAGACTGTGAGTGGTAGAGTTACGGCTCGATGGTCACACAGAATCTTTATCCTGCGTTCAGTGTAGACTGTGAGTGGTAGAGTTACGGCTCGATGGTAACACAGAATCTTTATCCTGCGTTCAGTGTAGACTGTGAGTGGTAGAGTGACAGCTCGATGGTAACACAGAATCTTTATCCTGCGTTCAGTGTAGACTGTGAGTGGTAGAGTTACGGCTCGATGGTAACACAGAATCTTTATCCTGCGTTCAGTGTAGACTGTGAGTGGTAGAGTTACGGCTCGATGGTAACACAGAATCTTTATCCTGCGTTCAGTGTAGACTGTGAGTGGTAGAGTGACAGCTCGATGGTAACACAGAATCTTTATCCTGCGTTCAGTGTAGACTGTGAGTGGTAGAGTTACGGCTCGATGGTAACACAGAATCTTTATCCTGCGTTCAGTGTAGACTGTGAGTGGTAGAGTGACGGCTCGATGGTAACACAGAATCTTTATCCTGCGTTCAGTGTAGACTGTGAGTGGTAGAGTTACGGCTCGATGGTAACACAGAATCTTTATCCTGCGTTCAGTGTAGAATGTGAGTGGTAGAGTGACAGCTCGATGGTAACACAGAATCTTTATCCTGCGTTCAGTGTAGACTGTGAGTGGTAGAGTGACAGCTCGATGGTAACACAGAATCTTTATCCTGCGTTCAGTGTAGACTGTGAGTGGTAGAGTTACGGCTCGATGGTAACACAGAATCTTTATCCTGCGTTCAGTGTAGACTGTGAGTGGTAGAGTTACGGCTCGATGGTAACACAGAATCTTTATCCTGCGTTCAGTGTAGACTGTGAGTGGTAGAGTGACGGCTCGATGGTAACACAGAATCTTTATCCTGCGTTCAGTGTAGACTGTGAGTGGTAGAGTTACGGCTCGATGGTAACACAGAATCTTTATCCTGCGTTCAGTGTAGACTGTGAGTGGTAGAGTTACGGCTCGATGGTAACACAGAATCTTTATCCTGCGTTCAGTGTAGACTGTGAGTGGTAGAGTGACGGCTCGATGGTAACACAGAATCTTTATCCTGCGTTCAGTGTAGACTGTGAGTGGTAGAGTGACGGCTCGATGGTAACACAGAATCTTTATCCTGCGTTCAGTGTAGACTGTGAGTGGTAGAGTTACGGCTCGATGGTAACACAGAATCTTTATCCTGCGTTCAGTGTAGACTGTGAGTGGTAGAGTGACAGCTCGATGGTAACACAGAATCTTTATCCTGCGTTCAGTGTAGACTGTGAGTGGTAGAGTGACAGCTCGATGGTAACACAGAATCTTTATCCTGCGTTCAGTGTAGACTGTGAGTGGTAGAGTGACGGCTCGATGGTAACACAGAATCTTTATCCTGCGTTCAGTGTAGACTGTGAGTGGTAGAGTTACGGCTCGATGCTAACACAGAATCTTTATCCTACGTTCAGTGTAGACTGTGAGTGCTAGAGTTACGGCTCGATGGTAACACAGAATCTTTATCCTGCGTTCAGTGTAGACTGTGACTGGTAGAGTTAAGGCTCGATGGTAACACAGAATCTTTATCCTGCGTTCAGTGTAGACTGTGACTGGTAGAGTTAAGGCTCGATGGTAACACAGAATCTTTATCCTGCGTTCAGGGTAGACTGTGAGTGGTAGAGTTACGGCTCGATGGTAACACAGAATCTTTATCCTGCGTTCAGTGTAGACTGTGAGTGGTAGAGTTAAGGCTCGATGGTAACACAGAATCTTTATCCTGCGTTCAGTGTAGACTGTGAGTGGTAGAGTGACGGCTCGATGGTAACACAGAATCTTTATCCTGCGTTCAGTGTAGACTGTGAGTGGTAGAGTGACAGCTCGATGGTAACACAGAATCTTTATCCTGCGTTCAGTGTAGACTGTGAGTGGTAGAGTTACGGCTCGATGGTAACACAGAATCTTTATCCTGCGTTCAGTGTAGACTGTGAGTGGTAGAGTTACGGCTCGACGGTAACACAGAATCTTTATCCTGCGTTCAGTGTAGACTGTGAGTGGTAGAGTGACGGCTCGATGGTAACACAGAATCTTTATCCTGCGTTCAGTGTAGACTGTGAGTGGTAGAGTGACAGCTCGATGGTAACACAGAATCTTTATCCTGCGTTCAGTGTAGACTGTGAGTGGTAGAGTTACGGCTCGATGGTAACACAGAATCTTTATCCTGCGTTCAGTGTAGACTGTGAGTGGTAGAGTGACGGCTCGATGGTAACACAGAATCTTTATCCTGCGTTCAGTGTAGACTGTGAGTGGTAGAGTTACGGCTCGATGCTAACACAGAATCTTTATCCTACGTTCAGTGTAGACTGTGAGTGCTAGAGTTACGGCTCGATGGTAACACAGAATCTTTATCCTGCGTTCAGTGTAGACTGTGACTGGTAGAGTTAAGGCTCGATGGTAACACAGAATCTTTATCCTGCGTTCAGTGTAGACTGTGACTGGTAGAGTTAAGGCTCGATGGTAACACAGAATCTTTATCCTGCGTTCAGGGTAGACTGTGAGTGGTAGAGTTACGGCTCGATGGTAACACAGAATCTTTATCCTGCGTTCAGTGTAGACTGTGAGTGGTAGAGTTAAGGCTCGATGGTAACACAGAATCTTTATCCTGCGTTCAGTGTAGACTGTGAGTGGTAGAGTGACAGCTCGATGGTAACACAGAATCTTTATCCTGCGTTCAGTGTAGACTGTGAGTGGTAGAGTTACGGCTCGATGGTAACACAGAATCTTTATCCTGCGTTCAGTGTAGACTGTGAGTGGTAGAGTGACAGCTCGATGGTAACACAGAATCTTTATCCTGCGTTCAGTGTAGACTGTGAGTGGTAGAGTTACGGCTCGATGGTAACACAGAATCTTTATCCTGCGTTCAGTGTCGACTGTGAGTGGTAGAGTGACAGCTCGATGGTAACACAGAATCTTTATCCTGCGTTCAGTGTAGACTGTGAGTGGTAGAGTGACGTCTCGATGGTAACACAGAATATTTATCCTGCGTTCAGTGTAGACTGTGAGTGGTAGAGTTACGGCTCGATGGTAACACAGAATCTTTATCCTGCGTTCAGTGTAGACTGTGAGTGGTAGAGTTACGGCTCGATGGTCACACAGAATCTTTATCCTGCGTTCAGTGTAGACTGTGAGTGGTAGAGTTACGGCTCGATGGTAACACAGAATCTTTATCCTGCGTTCAGTGTAGACTGTGAGTGGTAGAGTGACGGCTCGATGGTCACACAGAATCTTTATCCTGCGTTCAGTGTAGACTGTGAGTGGTAGAGTAACGGCTCGATGGTAACTCAGAATCTTTATCCTGCGTTCCGTGTAGACTGTGAGTGGTAGTGTAACGGCTCGATGGTAACTCAGAATCTTTATCCTGCGTTCCGTGTAGACTGTGAGTGGTAGAGTTACGGCTCGATGGTCACACAGAATCTTTTTCCTGCGTTCAGTGTAGACTGTGAGTGGTAGAGTGACGGCTCGATGGTAACACAGAATCTTTATCCTGCGTTCAGTGTAGACTGTGAGTGGTAGAGTTACGGCTCGATGGTAACACAGAATCTTTTTCCTGCGTTCAGTGTAGACTGTGAGTGGTAGAGTGACGGCTCGATGGTAACACAGAATCTTTATCCTGCGTTCAGTGTAGACTGTGAGTGGTAGAGTGACTGCTCGATGGTAACACAGAATCTTTTTCCTGCGTTCAGTGTAGACTGTGAGTGTTAGAGTGACGGCTCGATGGTAACACAGAATCTTTTTCCTGCGTTCAGGGTAGACTGTGAGTGGTAGAGTGACGGCTCGATGGTAACACAGAATCTTTTTCCTGCGTTCAGTGTAGACTGTGAGTGGTAGAGTGACGGCTCGATGGTAACACAGAATCTTTATCCTGCGTTCAGTGTAGACTGTGAGTGGTAGAGTGACTGCTCGATGGTAACACAGAATCTTTATCCTGCGATCTGTGTAGACTGTGAGTGGTAGAGTTACGGCTCGATGGTCACACAGAATCTTTATCCTGCGTTCAGTGTAGACTGTGAGTGGTAGAGTAACGGCTCGATGGTAACTCAGAATCTTTATCCTGCGTTCAGTGTAGACTGTGAGTGGTAGAGTGACGGCTCGATGGTAACACAGAATCTTTTTCCTGCGTTCAGTGTAGACTGTGAGTGGTAGAGTGACGGCTCGATGGTAACACAGAATCTTTATCCTGCGTTCAGTGTAGACTGTGAGTGGTACAGTGACGGCTCGATGGTAACACAGAATCTTTATCCTGCGTTCAGTGTAGACTGTGAGTGGTAGAGTTACGGCTCGATGGTAACACAGAATCTTTATCCTGCGTTCAGTGTAGACTGTGAGTGGTAGAGTGACGGCTCGATGGTAACACAGAATCTTTATCCTGCGTTCAGTGTAGACTGTGAGTGGTAGAGTTACGGCTCGATGGTAACACAGAATCTTTATCCTGCGTTCAGTGTAGACTGTGAGTGGTAGAGTTACGGCTCGATGGTAACACAGAATCTTTATCCTGCATTCAGTGTAGACTGTGAGTGGTAGAGTGACGGCTTGATGGTAACACAGAATCTTTATCCTGCGTTCAGTGTAGACTGTGAGTGGTAGAGTTACGGCTCGATGGTCAGACAGAATCTTTATCCTGCGTTCAGGGTAGACTGTGAGTGGTAGAGTTACGGCTCGATGGTAACACAGAATCTTTATCCTGCGTTCAGTGTAGACTGTGAGTGGTAGAGTTACGGCTCGATGGTCACACAGAATCTTTATCCTGCGTTCAGGGTAGACTGTGAGTGGTAGAGTTACGGTTCGATGGTAACACAGAATCTTTATCCTGCGTTCAGTGTAGACTGTGAGTGGTAGAGTGACGGCTCGATGGTAACACAGAACCTTTATCCTGCGTTCAGTGTAGACTGTGAGTGGTAGAGTTACGGCTCGATGGTAACACAGAATCTTTATCCTGCGTTCAGTGTAGACTGTGAGTGGTAGAGTTACGGCTCGATGGTAACACAGAATCCTTATCCTGCGTTCAGTGTAGACTGTGAGTGGTAGAGTTACGGCTCGATGGTAACACAGAATCTTTATCCTGCGTTCAGTGTAGACTGTGAGTGGTAGAGTTACGGCTCGATGGTAACACAGAATCTTTATCCTGCGTTCAGTGTAGACTGTGAGTGGTAGAGTTACGGCTCGATGGTAACACAGAATCTTTATCCTGCGTTCAGTGTAGACTGTGAGTGGTAGAGTGACGGCTCGATGGTAACACAGAATCTTTATCCTGCGTTCAGTGTAGACTGTGAGTGGTAGAGTGACGGCTCGATGGTAACACAGAATCTTTATCCTGCGTTCAGTGTAGACTGTGAGTGGTAGAGTTACGGCTCGATGGTCACACAGAATCTTTATCCTGCGTTCAGGGTAGACTGTGAGTGGTAGAGTTACGGCTCGATGGTAACACAGAATCTTTATCCTGCGTTCAGTGTAGACTGTGAGTGGTAGAGTTACGGCTCGATGGTCACACAGAATCTTTATCCTGCGTTCAGGGTAGACTGTGAGTGGTAGAGTTACGGCTCGATGGTAACACAGAATCTTTATCCTGCGTTCAGTGTAGACTGTGAGTGGTAGAGTTACGGCTCGATGGTCACACAGAATCTTTATCCTGCGTTCAGGGTAGACTGTGAGTGGTAGAGTTACGGCTCGATGGTAACACAGAATCTTTATCCTGCGTTCAGTGTAGACTGTGAGTGGTAGAGTTACGGCTCGATGGTCACACAGAATCTTTATCCTGCGTTCAGGGTAGACTGTGAGTGGTAGAGTTACGGTTCGATGGTAACACAGAATCTTTATCATGCGTTCAGTGTAGACTGTGAGTGGTAGAGTTACGGCTCGATGGTCACACATAATCTTTATCCTGCGTTCCGTGTAGACTGTGAGTGGTAGAGTGACGGCTCGATGGTAACACAGAATCTTTATCCTGCGTTCAGTGTAGACTGTGAGTGGTAGAGTTACGGCTCGATGGTAACACAGAATCTTTATCCTGCGTTCAGTGTAGACTGTGAGTGGTAGAGTGACAGCTCGATGGTAACACAGAATCTTTATCCTGCGTTCCGTGTAGACTGTGAGTGGTAGAGTTACGGCTCGATGGTCACACAGAATCTTTATCCTGCGTTCAGTGTAGACTGTGAGTGGTAGAGTAACTGCTCGATGGTAACTCAGAATCTTTATCCTGCGTTCAGTGTAGACTGTGAGTGGTAGAGTGACGGCTCGATGGTAACACAGAATCTTTTTCCTGCGTTCAGTGTAGACTGTGAGTGGTAGAGTGACGGCTCGATGGTAACACAGAATCTTTATCCTGCGTTCAGTGTAGACTGTGAGTGGTAGAGTAACTGCTCGATGGTAACTCAGAATCTTTATCCTGCGTTCAGTGTAGACTGTGAGTGGTAGAGTGACGGCTCGATGGTAACACAGAATCTTTATCCTGCGTTCAGTGTAGACTGTGAGTGGTAGAGTTACGGCTCGATGGTAACACAGAATCTTTTTCCTGCGTTCAGTGTAGACTGTGAGTGGTAGAGTGACGGCTCGATGGTAACACAGAATCTTTATCCTGCGTTCAGTGTAGACTGTGAGTGGTAGAGTTACGGCTCGATGGTAACACAGAATCTTTTTCCTGCGTTCAGTGTAGACTGTGAGTGGTAGAGTGACGGCTCGATGGTAACACAGAATCTTTATCCTGCGTTCAGTGTAGACTGTGAGTGGTAGAGTGACGGCTCGATGGTAACACAGAATCTTTTTCCTGCGTTCAGTGTAGACTGTGAGTGGTAGAGTGACGGCTCGATGGTAACACAGAATCTTTATCCTGCGTTCAGTGTAGACTGTGAGTGGTAGAGTAACTGCTCGATGGTAACTCAGAATCTTTATCCTGCGTTCAGTGTAGACTGTGAGTGGTAGAGTAACTGCTCGATGGTAACTCAGAATCTTTATCCTGCGTTCAGTGTAGACTGTGAGTGGTAGAGTAACTGCTCGATGGTAACTCAGAATCTTTATCCTGCGTTCAGTGTAGACTGTGAGTGGTAGAGTGACGGCTCGATGGTAACACAGAATCTTTTTCCTGCGTTCAGTGTAGACTGTGAGTGGTAGAGTGACGGCTCGATGGTAACACAGAATCTTTATCCTGCGTTCAGTGTAGACTGTGAGTGGTAGAGTTACGGCTCGATGGTAACACAGAATCTTTATCCTGCGTTCAGTGTAGACTGTGAGTGGTAGAGTGACGGCTCGATGGTAACACAGAATCTTTATCCTGCGTTCAGTGTAGACTGTGAGTGGTAGAGTTACGGCTCGATGGTAACACAGAATCTTTATCCTGCGTTCAGTGTAGACTGTGAGTGGTAGAGTTACGGCTCGATGGTAACACAGAATCTTTATCCTGCATTCAGTGTAGACTGTGAGTGGTAGAGTGACGGCTTGATGGTAACACAGAATCTTTATCCTGCGTTCAGTGTAGACTGTGAGTGGTAGAGTTACGGCTCGATGGTCAGACAGAATCTTTATCCTGCGTTCAGGGTAGACTGTGAGTGGTAGAGTTACGGCTCGATGGTAACACAGAATCTTTATCCTGCGTTCAGTGTAGACTGTGAGTGGTAGAGTTACGGCTCGATGGTCACACAGAATCTTTATCCTGCGTTCAGGGTAGACTGTGAGTGGTAGAGTTACGGTTCGATGGTAACACAGAATCTTTATCCTGCGTTCAGTGTAGACTGTGAGTGGTAGAGTGACGGCTCGATGGTAACACAGAACCTTTATCCTGCGTTCAGTGTAGACTGTGAGTGGTAGAGTTACGGCTCGATGGTAACACAGAATCTTTATCCTGCGTTCAGTGTAGACTGTGAGTGGTAGAGTTACGGCTCGATGGTAACACAGAATCTTTATCCTGCGTTCAGTGTAGACTGTGAGTGGTAGAGTTACGGCTCGATGGTAACACAGAATCTTTATCCTGCGTTCAGTGTAGACTGTGAGTGGTAGAGTTACGGCTCGATGGTAACACAGAATCTTTATCCTGCGTTCAGTGTAGACTGTGAGTGGTACAGTGACGACTCGATGGTAACACAGAATCTTTATCCTGCGTTCAGTGTAGACTGTGAGTGGTAGAGTTACGGCTCGATGGTAACACAGAATCTTTATCCTGCGTTCAGTGTAGACTGTGAGTGGTAGAGTTACGGCTCGATGGTAACACAGAATCCTTATCCTGCGTTCAGTGTAGACTGTGAGTGGTAGAGTTACGGCTCGATGGTAACACAGAATCTTTATCCTGCGTTCAGTGTAGACTGTGAGTGGTAGAGTTACGGCTCGATGGTAACACAGAATCTTTATCCTGCGTTCAGTGTAGACTGTGAGTGGTAGAGTTACGGCTCGATGGTAACACAGAATCTTTATCCTGCGTTCAGTGTAGACTGTCAGTGGTAGAGTGACGGCTCGATGGTAACACAGAATCTTTATCCTGCATTCAGTGTAGACTGTGAGTGGTAGAGTGACGGCTCGATGGTAACACAGAATCTTTATCCGGCGTTCAGTGTAGACTGTGAGTGGTAGAGTTACGGCACGATGGTCACACAGAATCTTTATCCTGCGTTCAGGGTAGACTGTGAGTGGTAGAGTTACGGCTCGATGGTAACACAGAATCTTTATCCTGCGTTCAGGGTAGACTGTGAGTGGTAGAGTGACTGCTCGATGGTAACACAGAATCTTTATCCTGCGTTCAGTGTAGACTGTGAGTGGTAGAGTGACGGCTCGATGGTAACACAGAATCTTTATCCTGCGTTCAGGGTAGACTGTGAGTGGTAGAGTGACGGCTCGATGGTAACACAGAATCTTTATCCTGCGTTCAGTGTAGACTGTGAGTGGTAGAGTGACTGCTCGATGGTAACACAGAATCTTTATCCTGCGTTCAGTGTAGACTGTGAGTGGTAGAGTTAAGGCTCGATGGTAACACAGAATCTTTATCCTGCGTTCAGTGTAGACTGTGAGTGGTAGAGTGACGGCTCGATAGTAACACAGAATCTTTATCCTGCGTTCAGTGTAGACTGTGAGTGGTAGAGTTACGGCTCGATGGTAACACAGAATCTTTATCCTGCGTTCAGTGTAGACTGTGAGTGGTAGAGTTACGGCTCGATGGTAACACAGAATCTTTATCCTGCGTTCAGTGTAGACTGTGAGTGGTAGAGTGACGGCTCGATGGTAACACAGAATCTTTATCCTGCGTTCAGTGTAGACTGTGAGTGGTAGAGTGACGGCTCGATGGTAACACAGAATCTTTATCCTGCGTTCAGTGTAGACTGTGAGTGGTAGAGTTACGGCTCGATGGTCACACAGAATCTTTATCCTGCGTTCAGGGTAGACTGTGAGTGGTAGAGTTACGGCTCGATGGTAACACAGAATCTTTATCCTGCGTTCAGTGTAGACTGTGAGTGGTAGAGTTACGGCTCGATGGTAACACAGAATCTTTATCCTGCGTTCAGTGTAGACTGTGAGTGGTAGAGTGACTGCTCGATGGTAACACAGAATCTTTATCCTGCGTTCAGTGTAGACTGTGAGTGGTAGAGTTAAGGCTCGATGGTAACACAGAATCTTTATCCTGCGTTCAGTGTAGACTGTGAGTGGTAGAGTGACGGCTCGATAGTAACACAGAATCTTTATCCTGCGTTCAGTGTAGACTGTGAGTGGTAGAGTTACGGCTCGATGGTAACACACAATCTTTATCCTGCGTTCAGTGTAGACTGTGAGTGGTAGAGTTACGGCTCGATGGTAACACAGAATCTTTATCCTGCGTTCAGTGTAGACTGTGAGTGGTAGAGTTACGGCTCGATGGTAACACAGAATCTTTATCCTGCGTTCAGTGTAGACTGTGAGTGGTAGAGTTACGGCTCGATGGTAACACAGAATCTTTATCCTGCGTTCAGTGTAGACTGTGAGTGGTAGAGTTACGGCTCGATGGTAACACAGAATCTTTATCCTGCATTCAGTGTAGACTGTGAGTGGTAGAGTGACGGCTTGATGGTAACACAGAATCTTTATCCTGCGTTCAGTGTAGACTGTGAGTGGTAGAGTTACGGCTCGATGGTCAGACAGAATCTTTATCCTGCGTTCAGGGTAGACTGTGAGTGGTAGAGTTACGGCTCGATGGTAACACAGAATCTTTATCCTGCGTTCAGTGTAGACTGTGAGTGGTAGAGTTACGGCTCGATGGTCACACAGAATCTTTATCCTGCGTTCAGGGTAGACTGTGAGTGGTAGAGTTACGGTTCGATGGTAACACAGAATCTTTATCCTGCGTTCAGTGTAGACTGTGAGTGGTAGAGTGACGGCTCGATGGTAACACAGAACCTTTATCCTGCGTTCAGTGTAGACTGTGAGTGGTAGAGTTACGGCTCGATGGTAACACAGAATCTTTATCCTGCGTTCAGTGTAGACTGTGAGTGGTAGAGTTACGGCTCGATGGTAACACAGAATCTTTATCCTGCGTTCAGTGTAGACTGTGAGTGGTAGAGTTACGGCTCGATGGTAACACAGAATCTTTATCCTGCGTTCAGTGTAGACTGTGAGTGGTAGAGTTACGGCTCGATGGTAACACAGAATCTTTATCCTGCGTTCAGTGTAGACTGTGAGTGGTACAGTGACGACTCGATGGTAACACAGAATCTTTATCCTGCGTTCAGTGTAGACTGTGAGTGGTAGAGTTACGGCTCGATGGTAACACAGAATCTTTATCCTGCGTTCAGTGTAGACTGTGAGTGGTAGAGTTACGGCTCGATGGTAACACAGAATCCTTATCCTGCGTTCAGTGTAGACTGTGAGTGGTAGAGTTACGGCTCGATGGTAACACAGAATCTTTATCCTGCGTTCAGTGTAGACTGTGAGTGGTACAGTTACGGCTCGATGGTAACACAGAATCTTTATCCTGCGTTCAGTGTAGACTGTGAGTGGTAGAGTTACGGCTCGATGGTAACACAGAATCTTTATCCTGCGTTCAGTGTAGACTGTCAGTGGTAGAGTGACGGCTCGATGGTAACACAGAATCTTTATCCTGCGTTCAGTGTAGACTGTGAGTGGTAGAGTGACGGCTCGATGGTAACACAGAATCTTTATCCGGCGTTCAGTGTAGACTGTGAGTGGTAGAGTTACGGCTCGATGGTCACACAGAATCTTTATCCTGCGTTCAGGGTAGACTGTGAGTGGTAGAGTTACGGCTCGATGGTAACACAGAATCTTTATCCTGCGTTCAGGGTAGACTGTGAGTGGTAGAGTGACTGCTCGATGGTAACACAGAATCTTTATCCTGCGTTCAGTGTAGACTGTGAGTGGTAGAGTGACGGCTCGATGGTAACACAGAATCTTTATCCTGCGTTCAGGGTAGACTGTGAGTGGTAGAGTGACGGCTCGATGGTAACACAGAATCTTTATCCTGCGTTCAGTGTAGACTGTGAGTGGTAGAGTGACTGCTCGATGGTAACACAGAATCTTTATCCTGCGTTCAGTGTAGACTGTGAGTGGTAGAGTTAAGGCTCGATGGTAACACAGAATCTTTATCCTGCGTTCAGTGTAGACTGTGAGTGGTAGAGTGACGGCTCGATAGTAACACAGAATCTTTATCCTGCGTTCAGTGTAGACTGTGAGTGGTAGAGTTACGGCTCGATGGTAACACAGAATCTTTATCCTGCGTTCAGTGTAGACTGTGAGTGGTAGAGTTACGGCTCGATGGTAACACAGAATCTTTATCCTGCTTTCAGTGTAGACTGTGAGTGGTAGAGTGACGGCTCGATGGTAACACAGAATCTTTATCCTGCGTTCAGTGTAGACTGTGAGTGGTCGAGTGACGGCTCGATGGTAACACAGAATCTTTATCCTGCGTTCAGTGTAGACTGTGAGTGGTAGAGTTACGGCTCGATGGTCACACAGAATCTTTATCCTGCGTTCAGGGTAGACTGTGAGTGGTAGAGTTACGGCTCGATGGTAACACAGAATCTTTATCCTGCGTTCAGTGTAGACTGTGAGTGGTAGAGTTACGGCTCGATGGTAACACAGAATCTTTATCCTGCGTTCAGTGTAGACTGTGAGTGGTAGAGTGACTGCTCGATGGTAACACAGAATCTTTATCCTGCGTTCAGTGTAGACTGTGAGTGGTAGAGTTAAGGCTCGATGGTAACACAGAATCTTTATCCTGCGTTCAGTGTAGACTGTGAGTGGTAGAGTGACGGCTCGATAGTAACACAGAATCTTTATCCTGCGTTCAGTGTAGACTGTGAGTGGTAGAGTTACGGCTCGATGGTAACACACAATCTTTATCCTGCGTTCAGTGTAGACTGTGAGTGGTAGAGTTACGGCTCGATGGTAACACAGAATCTTTATCCTGCGTTCAGTGTAGACTGTGAGTGGTAGAGTGACGGCTCGATGGTAACACAGAATCTTTATCCTGCGTTCAGTGTAGACTGTGAGTGGTAGAGTTACGGCTCGATGGTAACACAGAATCTTTATCCTGCGTTCAGTGTAGACTGTGAGTGGTAGAGTGACTGCTCGATGGTAACACAGAATCTTTATCCTGCGTTCAGTGTAGACTGTGAGTGGTAGAGTTAAGGCTCGATGGTAACACAGAATCTTTATCCTGCGTTCAGTGTAGACTGTGAGTGGTAGAGTGACGGCTCGATAGTAACACAGAATCTTTATCCTGCGTTCAGTGTAGACTGTGAGTGGTAGAGTTACGGCTCGATGGTAACACAGAATCTTTATCCTGCGTTCAGTGTAGACTGTGAGTGGTAGAGTTACGGCTCGATGGTAACACAGAATCTTTATCCTGCGTTCAGTGTAGACTGTGAGTGGTAGAGTGACGGCTCGATGGTAACACAGAATCTTTATCCTGCGTTCAGTGTAGACTGTGAGTGGTAGAGTGACGGCTCGATGGTAACACAGAATCTTTATCCTGCGTTCAGTGTAGACTGTGAGTGGTAGAGTTACGGCTCGATGGTCACACAGAATCTTTATCCTGCGTTCAGGGTAGACTGTGAGTGGTAGAGTTACGGCTCGATGGTAACACAGAATCTTTATCCTGCGTTCAGTGTAGACTGTGAGTGGTAGAGTTACGGCTCGATGGTAACACAGAGTCTTTATCCTGCGTTCAGTGTAGAATGTGAGTGGTACAGTGACGGCTCGATGGTAACACAGAATCTTTATCCTGCGTTCAGTGTAGACTGTGAGTGTTAGAGTTACGGCTCGATGGTAACACAGAATCTTTATCCTGCGTTCAGTGTAGACTGTGAGTGGTAGAGTTACGGCTCGATGGTAACACAGAATCTTTATCCTGCGTTCAGTGTAGACTGTGAGTGGTAGAGTGACTGCTCGATGGTAACACAGAATCGTTATCCTGTGTTCAGTGTCGACTGTGAGTGGTAGAGTGATGGCTCGATGGTAACACAGAATCTTTATCCTGCGTTCAGTGTAGACTGTGAGTGGTAGAGTTAAGGCTCGATGGTAACACAGAATCTTTATCCTGCGTTCAGTGTAGACTGTGAGTGGTAGAATGACGGCTCGATAGTAACACAGAATCTTTATCCTGCGTTCAGTGTAGTCTGTGAGTGGTAGAGTGACGGCTCGATGGTAACACAGAATCTTTATCCTGCGTTCAGTGTAGACTGTGAGTGGTAGAGTTACGGCTCGATGGTAACACAGAATCTTTATCCTGCGTTCAGTGTAGACTGTGAGTGGTAGAGTGACGGCTCGATGGTAACACAGAATCTTTATCCTGCGTTCAGTGTAGACTGTGAGTGGTAGATTGACGGCTCGATGGTAACACAGAATCTTTATCCTGCGTTCAGTGTAGACTGTGAGTGGTAGAGTTACGGCTCGATGGTAACACAGAATATTTATCCTGCGTTCAGTGTAGATTGTGAGTGGTAGAGTGACGGCTCGATGGTAACACAGAATCTTTATCCTGCGTTCAGTGTAGACTGTGAGTGGTAGAGTGACGGCTCGATGGTAACACAGAATCTTTATCCTGCGTTCAGTGTAGACTGTGAGTGTTAGAGTTACGGCTCGATGGTAACACAGAATCTTTATCCTGCGTTCAGTGTAGACTGTGAGTGGTAGAGTTACCGCTCGATGGTAACACAGAATCTTTATCCTGCGTTCAGTGTAGACTGTGAGTGGTAGAGTGACGGCTCGATGGTAACACAGAATCTTTATCCTGCGTTCACGGTAGACTGTGAGTGGTAGAGTGACGGCTCGATGGTAACACAGAATCTTTATCCTGCGTTCAGTGTAGACTGTGAGTGGTAGAGTTACGGCTCGATGGTAACACAGAATCTTTATCCTGCGTTCAGTGTAGACTGTGAGTGGTAGAGTGACGGCTCGATGGTAACACAGAATCTTTATCCTGCGTTCAGTGTAGACTGTGAGTGGTAGAGTGACGGCTCGATGGTAACACAGAACCTTTATCCTGCGTTCAGTGTAGACTGTGAGTGGTAGAGTTACGGCTCGATGGTAACACAGAATCTTTATCCTGCGTTCAGTGTAGACTGTGAGTGGTAGAGTTACGGCTCGATGGTAACACAGAATCTTTATCCTGCGTTCAGTGTAGACTGTGAGTGGTAGAGTTACGGCTCGATGGTAACACAGAATCTTTATCCTGCGTTCAGTGTAGACTGTGAGTGGTAGAGTTACGGCTCGATGGTAACACAGAATCTTTATCCTGCGTTCAGTGTAGACTGTGAGTGGTAGAGTTACGGCTCGATGGTAACACAGAATCCTTATCCTGCGTTCAGTGTAGACTGTGAGTGGTAGAGTTACGGCTCGATGGTAACACAGAATCTTTATCCTGCGTTCAGTGTAGACTGTGAGTGGTAGAGTTACGGCTCGATGGTAACACAGAATCTTTATCCTGCGTTCAGTGTAGACTGTGAGTGGTAGAGTGACGGCTCGATGGTAACACAGAATCTTTATCCTGCGTTCAGTGTAGACTGTGAGTGGTAGAGTGACGGCTCGATGGTAACACAGAATCTTTATCCTGCGTTCAGTGTAGACTGTGAGTGGTAGAGTTACGGCTCGATGGTCACACAGAATCTTTATCCTGCGTTCAGGGTAGACTGTGAGTGGTAGAGTTACGGCTCGATGGTAACACAGAATCTTTATCCTGCGTTCAGTGTAGACTGTGAGTGGTAGAGTTACGGATCGATGGTCACACAGAATCTTTATCCTGCGTTCAGGGTAGACTGTGAGTGGTAGAGTTACGGCTCGATGGTAACACAGAATCTTTATCCTGCGTTCAGTGTAGACTGTGAGTGGTAGAGTGACGGCTCGATGGTCACACAGAATCTTTATCCTGCGTTCAGGGTAGACTGTGAGTGGTAGAGTTACGGCTCGATGGTAACACAGAATCTTTATCCTGCGTTCAGTGTAGACTGTGAGTGGTAGAGTTACGGCTCGATGGTCACACAGAATCTTTATCCTGCGTTCAGGGTAGACTGTGAGTGGTAGAGTTACGGTTCGATGGTAACACAGAATCTTTATCATGCGTTCAGTGTAGACTGTGAGTGGTAGAGTTACGGCTCGATGGTCACACATAATCTTTATCCTGCGTTCCGTGTAGACTGTGAGTGGTAGAGTGACGGCTCGATGGTAACACAGAATCTTTATCCTGCGTTCAGTGTAGACTGTGAGTGGTAGAGTTACGGCTCGATGGTAACACAGAATCTTTATCCTGCGTTCAGTGTAGACTGTGAGTGGTAGAGTGACAGCTCGATGGTAACACAGAATCTTTATCCTGCGTTCCGTGTAGACTGTGAGTGGTAGAGTTACGGCTCGATGGTCACACAGAATCTTTATCCTGCGTTCAGTGTAGACTGTGAGTGGTAGAGTAACGGCTCGATGGTAACTCAGAATCTTTATGCTGCGTTCAGTGTAGACTGTGAGTGGTAGAGTGACGGCTCGATGGTAACACAGAATCTTTTTCCTGCATTCAGTGTAGACTGTGAGTGGTAGAGTGACGGCTCGATGGTAACACAGAATCTTTATCCTGCGTTCAGTGTAGACTGTGAGTGGTAGAGTTACGGCTCGATGGTAACACAGAATCTTTATCCTGCGTTCAGTGTAGACTGTGAGTGGTAGAGTTACGGCTCGATGGTCAGACAGAATCTTTATCCTGCGTTCAGGGTAGACTGTGAGTGGTAGAGTTACGGCTCGATGGTAACACAGAATCTTTATCCTGCGTTCAGTGTAGACTGTGAGTGGTAGAGTTACGGCTCGATGGTCACACAGAATCTTTATCCTGCGTTCAGGGTAGACTGTGAGTGGTAGAGTTACGGTTCGATGGTAACACAGAATCTTTATCCTGCGTTCAGTGTAGACTGTGAGTGGTAGAGTGACGGCTCGATGGTAACACAGAACCTTTATCCTGCGTTCAGTGTAGACTGTGAGTGGTAGAGTTACGGCTCGATGGTAACACAGAATCTTTATCCTGCGTTCAGTGTAGACTGTGAGTGGTAGAGTTACGGCTCGATGGTAACACAGAATCTTTATCCTGCGTTCAGTGTAGACTGTGAGTGGTAGAGTTACGGCTCGATGGTAACACAGAATCTTTATCCTGCGTTCAGTGTAGACTGTGAGTGGTAGAGTTACGGCTCGATGGTAACACAGAATCTTTATCCTGCGTTCAGTGTAGACTGTGAGTGGTACAGTGACGACTCGATGGTAACACAGAATCTTTATCCTGCGTTCAGTGTAGACTGTGAGTGGTAGAGTTACGGCTCGATGGTAACACAGAATCTTTATCCTGCGTTCAGTGTAGACTGTGAGTGGTAGAGTTACGGCTCGATGGTAACACAGAATCCTTATCCTGCGTTCAGTGTAGACTGTGAGTGGTAGAGTTACGGCTCGATGGTAACACAGAATCTTTATCCTGCGTTCAGTGTAGACTGTGAGTGGTAGAGTTACGGCTCGATGGTAACACAGAATCTTTATCCTGCGTTCAGTGTAGACTGTGAGTGGTAGAGTTACGGCTCGATGGTAACACAGAATCTTTATCCTGCGTTCAGTGTAGACTGTGAGTGGTAGAGTGACGGCTCGATGGTAACACAGAATCTTTATCCTGCGTTCAGTGTAGACTGTGAGTGGTAGAGTGACGGCTCGATGGTAACACAGAATCTTTATCCGGCGTTCAGTGTAGACTGTGAGTGGTAGAGTTACGGCTCGATGGTCACACAGAATCTTTATCCTGCGTTCAGGGTAGACTGTGAGTGGTAGAGTTACGGCTCGATGGTAACACAGAATCTTTATCCTGCGTTCAGTGTAGACTGTGAGTGGTAGAGTTACGGCTCGATGGTAACACAGAATCTTTATCCTGCGTTCAGTGTAGACTGTGAGTGGTAGAGTGACTGCTCGATGGTAACACAGAATCTTTATCCTGCGTTCAGTGTAGACTGTGAGTGGTAGAGTGACGGCTCGATGGTAACACAGAATCTTTATCCTGCGTTCAGTGTAGACTGTGAGTGGTAGAGTGACGGCTCGATAGTAACACAGAATCTTTATCCTGCGTTCAGTGTAGACTGTGAGTGGTAGAGTTACGGCTCGATGGTAACACAGAATCTTTATCCTGCGTTCAGTGTAGACTGTGAGTGGTAGAGTTACGGCTCGATGGTAACACAGAATCTTTATCCTGCGTTCAGTGTAGACTGTGAGTGGTAGAGTGACGGCTCGATAGTAACACAGAATCTTTATCCTGCGTTCAGTGTAGACTGTGAGTGGTAGAGTTACGGCTCGATGGTAACACAGAATCTTTATCCTGCGTTCAGTGTAGACTGTGAGTGGTAGAGTTACGGCTCGATGGTAACACAGAATCTTTATCCTGCGTTCAGTGTAGACTGTGAGTGGTAGAGTGACGGCTCGATGGTAACACAGAATCTTTATCCTGCGTTCAGTGTAGACTGTGAGTGGTAGAGTGACGGCTCGATGGTAACACAGAATCTTTATCCTGCGTTCAGTGTAGACTGTGAGTGGTAGAGTTACGGCTCGATGGTCACACAGAATCTTTATCCTGCGTTCAGGGTAGACTGTGAGTGGTAGAGTTACGGCTCGATGGTAACACAGAATCTTTATCCTGCGTTCAGTGTAGACTGTGAGTGGTAGAGTTACGGCTCGATGGTAACACAGAATCTTTATCCTGCGTTCAGTGTAGACTGTGAGTGGTAGAGTGACTGCTCGATGGTAACACAGAATCTTTATCCTGCGTTCAGTGTAGACTGTGAGTGGTAGAGTTAAGGCTCGATGGTAACACAGAATCTTTATCCTGCGTTCAGTGTAGACTGTGAGTGGTACAGTGACGACTCGATGGTAACACAGAATCTTTATCCTGCGTTCAGTGTAGACTGTGAGTGGTAGAGTTACGGCTCGATGGTAACACAGAATCTTTATCCTGCGTTCAGTGTAGACTGTGAGTGGTAGAGTTACGGCTCGATGGTAACACAGAATCCTTATCCTGCGTTCAGTGTAGACTGTGAGTGGTAGAGTTACGGCTCGATGGTAACACAGAATCTTTATCCTGCGTTCAGTGTAGACTGTGAGTGGTAGAGTTACGGCTCGATGGTAACACAGAATCTTTATCCTGCGTTCAGTGTAGACTGTGAGTGGTAGAGTGACGGCTCGATGGTAACACAGAATCTTTATCCTGCGTTCAGTGTAGACTGTGAGTGGTAGAGTGACGGCTCGATGGTAACACAGAATCTTTATCCTGCGTTCAGTGTAGACTGTGAGTGGTAGAGTTACGGCTCGATGGTCACACAGAATCTTTATCCTGCGTTCAGGGTAGACTGTGAGTGGTAGAGTTACGGCTCGATGGTAACACAGAATCTTTATCCTGCGTTCAGTGTAGACTGTGAGTGGTAGAGTTACGGATCGATGGTCACACAGAATCTTTATCCTGCGTTCAGGGTAGACTGTGAGTGGTAGAGTTACGGCTCGATGGTAACACAGAATCTTTATCCTGCGTTCAGTGTAGACTGTGAGTGGTAGAGTGACGGCTCGATGGTCACACAGAATCTTTATCCTGCGTTCAGGGTAGACTGTGAGTGGTAGAGTTACGGCTCGATGGTAACACAGAATCTTTATCCTGCGTTCAGTGTAGACTGTGAGTGGTAGAGTTACGGCTCGATGGTCACACAGAATCTTTATCCTGCGTTCAGGGTAGACTGTGAGTGGTAGAGTTACGGTTCGATGGTAACACAGAATCTTTATCATGCGTTCAGTGTAGACTGTGAGTGGTAGAGTTACGGCTCGATGGTCACACATAATCTTTATCCTGCGTTCCGTGTAGACTGTGAGTGGTAGAGTGACGGCTCGATGGTAACACAGAATCTTTATCCTGCGTTCAGTGTAGACTGTGAGTGTTAGAGTGATGGCTCGATGGTAACACAGAATCTTTATCCTGCGTTCAGTGTAGACTGTGAGTCGTAGAGTGACCGCTCGATGGTAACACAGAATCTTTATCCTGCGTTCAGTGTAGACTGTGACTGGTAGAGTTACGGCTCGATGGTCACACAGAATCTTTATCCTGCGTTCAGTGTAGACTGTGAGTGGTAGAGTTACGGCTCGATGGTAACACAGAATCTTTATCCTGCGTTCAGTGTAGACTGTGAGTGGTAGAGTTACGGCTCGATGGTAACACAGAATCTTTATCCTGCGTTCAGTGTAGACTGTGAGTGGTAGAGTGACAGCTCGATGGTAACACAGAATCTTTATCCTGCGTTCCGTGTAGACTGTGAGTGGTAGAGTTACGGCTCGATGGTCACACAGAATCTTTATCCTGCGTTCAGTGTAGACTGTGAGTGGTAGAGTAACGGCTCGATGGTAACTCAGAATCTTTATCCTGCGTTCAGTGTAGACTGTGAGTGGTAGAGTGACGGCTCGATGGTAACACAGAATCTTTTTCCTGCGTTCAGTGTAGACTGTGAGTGGTAGAGTGACGGCTCGATGGTAACACAGAATCTTTATCCTGCGTTCAGTGTAGACTGTGAGTGGTAGAGTTACGGCTCGATGGTAACACAGAATCTTTATCCTGCGTTCAGTGTAGACTGTGAGTGGTAGAGTGACGGCTCGATGGTAACACAGAATCTTTATCCTGCATTCAGTGTAGACTGTGAGTGGTAGAGTGACGGCTCGATGGTCACACAGAATCTTTATCCTGCATTCAGTGTAGACTGTGAGTGGTAGAGTGACTGCTCGATGGTAACACAGAATCTTTATCCTGCGTTCAGTGTAGACTGTGAGTGGTAGAGTTAAGGCTCGATGGTAACACAGAATCTTTATCCTGCGTTCAGTGTAGACTGTGAGTGGTAGAGTTACGGCTCGATGGTAACACAGAATCTTTATCCTGCGTTCAGTGTAGACTGTGAGTGGTAGAGTTACGGCTCGATGGTAACACAGAATCCTTATCCTGCGTTCAGTGTAGACTGTGAGTGGTAGAGTTACGGCTCGATGGTAACACAGAATCTTTATCCTGCGTTCAGTGTAGACTGTGAGTGGTAGAGTTACGGCTCGATGGTAACACAGAATCTTTATCCTGCGTTCAGTGTAGACTGTGAGTGGTAGAGTGACGGCTCGATGGTAACACAGAATCTTTATCCTGCGTTCAGTGTAGACTGTGAGTGGTAGAGTGACGGCTCGATGGTAACACAGAATCTTTATCCTGCGTTCAGTGTAGACTGTGAGTGGTAGAGTTACGGCTCGATGGTCACACAGAATCTTTATCCTGCGTTCAGGGTAGACTGTGAGTGGTAGAGTTACGGCTCGATGGTAACACAGAATCTTTATCCTGCGTTCAGTGTAGACTGTGAGTGGTAGAGTTACGGATCGATGGTCACACAGAATCTTTATCCTGCGTTCAGGGTAGACTGTGAGTGGTAGAGTTACGGCTCGATGGTAACACAGAATCTTTATCCTGCGTTCAGTGTAGACTGTGAGTGGTAGAGTGACGGCTCGATGGTCACACAGAATCTTTATCCTGCGTTCAGGGTAGACTGTGAGTGGTAGAGTTACGGCTCGATGGTAACACAGAATCTTTATCCTGCGTTCAGTGTAGACTGTGAGTGGTAGAGTTACGGCTCGATGGTCACACAGAATCTTTATCCTGCGTTCAGGGTAGACTGTGAGTGGTAGAGTTACGGTTCGATGGTAACACAGAATCTTTATCATGCGTTCAGTGTAGACTGTGAGTGGTAGAGTTACGGCTCGATGGTCACACATAATCTTTATCCTGCGTTCCGTGTAGACTGTGAGTGGTAGAGTGACGGCTCGATGGTAACACAGAATCTTTATCCTGCGTTCCGTGTAGACTGTGAGTGGTAGAGTTACGGCTCGATGGTCACACAGAATCTTTATCCTGCGTTCAGTGTAGACTGTGAGTGGTAGAGTAACGGCTCGATGGTAACTCAGAATCTTTATCCTGCGTTCAGTGTAGACTGTGAGTGGTAGAGTGACGGCTCGATGGTAACACAGAATCTTTTTCCTGCGTTCAGTGTAGACTGTGAGTGGTAGAGTGACGGCTCGATGGTAACACAGAATCTTTATCCTGCGTTCAGTGTAGACTGTGAGTGGTAGAGTGACGGCTCGATGGTAACACAGAATCTTTATCCTGCGTTCAGTGTAGACTGTGAGTGGTAGAGTTACGGCTCGATGGTCACACAGAATCTTTATCCTGCGTTCAGGGTAGACTGTGAGTGGTAGAGTTACGGCTCGATGGTAACACAGAATCTTTATCCTGCGTTCAGTGTAGACTGTGAGTGGTAGAGTTACGGCTCGATGGTAACACAGAATCTTTATCCTGCGTTCAGTGTAGACTGTGAGTGGTAGAGTGACTGCTCGATGGTAACACAGAATCTTTATCCTGCGTTCAGTGTAGACTGTGAGTGGTAGAGTTAAGGCTCGATGGTAACACAGAATCTTTATCCTGCGTTCAGTGTAGACTGTGAGTGGTACAGTGACGACTCGATGGTAACACAGAATCTTTATCCTGCGTTCAGTGTAGACTGTGAGTGGTAGAGTTACGGCTCGATGGTAACACAGAATCTTTATCCTGCGTTCAGTGTAGACTGTGAGTGGTAGAGTTACGGCTCGATGGTAACACAGAATCCTTATCCTGCGTTCAGTGTAGACTGTGAGTGGTAGAGTTACGGCTCGATGGTAACACAGAATCTTTATCCTGCGTTCAGTGTAGACTGTGAGTGGTAGAGTTACGGCTCGATGGTAACACAGAATCTTTATCCTGCGTTCAGTGTAGACTGTGAGTGGTAGAGTGACGGCTCGATGGTAACACAGAATCTTTATCCTGCGTTCAGTGTAGACTGTGAGTGGTAGAGTGACGGCTCGATGGTAACACAGAATCTTTATCCTGCGTTCAGTGTAGACTGTGAGTGGTAGAGTTACGGCTCGATGGTCACACAGAATCTTTATCCTGCGTTCAGGGTAGACTGTGAGTGGTAGAGTTACGGCTCGATGGTAACACAGAATCTTTATCCTGCGTTCAGTGTAGACTGTGAGTGGTAGAGTTACGGATCGATGGTCACACAGAATCTTTATCCTGCGTTCAGGGTAGACTGTGAGTGGTAGAGTTACGGCTCGATGGTAACACAGAATCTTTATCCTGCGTTCAGTGTAGACTGTGAGTGGTAGAGTGACGGCTCGATGGTCACACAGAATCTTTATCCTGCGTTCAGGGTAGACTGTGAGTGGTAGAGTTACGGCTCGATGGTAACACAGAATCTTTATCCTGCGTTCAGTGTAGACTGTGAGTGGTAGAGTTACGGCTCGATGGTCACACAGAATCTTTATCCTGCGTTCAGGGTAGACTGTGAGTGGTAGAGTTACGGTTCGATGGTAACACAGAATCTTTATCATGCGTTCAGTGTAGACTGTGAGTGGTAGAGTTACGGCTCGATGGTCACACATAATCTTTATCCTGCGTTCCGTGTAGACTGTGAGTGGTAGAGTGACGGCTCGATGGTAACACAGAATCTTTATCCTGCGTTCAGTGTAGACTGTGAGTGTTAGAGTGATGGCTCGATGGTAACACAGAATCTTTATCCTGCGTTCAGTGTAGACTGTGAGTCGTAGAGTGACCGCTCGATGGTAACACAGAATCTTTATCCTGCGTTCAGTGTAGACTGTGACTGGTAGAGTTACGGCTCGATGGTCACACAGAATCTTTATCCTGCGTTCAGTGTAGACTGTGAGTGGTAGAGTTACGGCTCGATGGTAACACAGAATCTTTATCCTGCGTTCAGTGTAGACTGTGAGTGGTAGAGTTACGGCTCGATGGTAACACAGAATCTTTATCCTGCGTTCAGTGTAGACTGTGAGTGGTAGAGTGACAGCTCGATGGTAACACAGAATCTTTATCCTGCGTTCCGTGTAGACTGTGAGTGGTAGAGTTACGGCTCGATGGTCACACAGAATCTTTATCCTGCGTTCAGTGTAGACTGTGAGTGGTAGAGTAACGGCTCGATGGTAACTCAGAATCTTTATCCTGCGTTCAGTGTAGACTGTGAGTGGTAGAGTGACGGCTCGATGGTAACACAGAATCTTTTTCCTGCGTTCAGTGTAGACTGTGAGTGGTAGAGTGACGGCTCGATGGTAACACAGAATCTTTATCCTGCGTTCAGTGTAGACTGTGAGTGGTAGAGTTACGGCTCGATGGTAACACAGAATCTTTATCCTGCGTTCAGTGTAGACTGTGAGTGGTAGAGTGACGGCTCGATGGTAACACAGAATCTTTATCCTGCATTCAGTGTAGACTGTGAGTGGTAGAGTGACGGCTCGATGGTCACACAGAATCTTTATCCTGCATTCAGTGTAGACTGTGAGTGGTAGAGTGACTGCTCGATGGTAACACAGAATCTTTATCCTGCGTTCAGTGTAGACTGTGAGTGGTAGAGTTAAGGCTCGATGGTAACACAGAATCTTTATCCTGCGTTCAGTGTAGACTGTGAGTGGTAGAGTTACGGCTCGATGGTAACACAGAATCTTTATCCTGCGTTCAGTGTAGACTGTGAGTGGTAGAGTTACGGCTCGATGGTAACACAGAATCCTTATCCTGCGTTCAGTGTAGACTGTGAGTGGTAGAGTTACGGCTCGATGGTAACACAGAATCTTTATCCTGCGTTCAGTGTAGACTGTGAGTGGTAGAGTTACGGCTCGATGGTAACACAGAATCTTTATCCTGCGTTCAGTGTAGACTGTGAGTGGTAGAGTGACGGCTCGATGGTAACACAGAATCTTTATCCTGCGTTCAGTGTAGACTGTGAGTGGTAGAGTGACGGCTCGATGGTAACACAGAATCTTTATCCTGCGTTCAGTGTAGACTGTGAGTGGTAGAGTTACGGCTCGATGGTCACACAGAATCTTTATCCTGCGTTCAGGGTAGACTGTGAGTGGTAGAGTTACGGCTCGATGGTAACACAGAATCTTTATCCTGCGTTCAGTGTAGACTGTGAGTGGTAGAGTTACGGATCGATGGTCACACAGAATCTTTATCCTGCGTTCAGGGTAGACTGTGAGTGGTAGAGTTACGGCTCGATGGTAACACAGAATCTTTATCCTGCGTTCAGTGTAGACTGTGAGTGGTAGAGTGACGGCTCGATGGTCACACAGAATCTTTATCCTGCGTTCAGGGTAGACTGTGAGTGGTAGAGTTACGGCTCGATGGTAACACAGAATCTTTATCCTGCGTTCAGTGTAGACTGTGAGTGGTAGAGTTACGGCTCGATGGTCACACAGAATCTTTATCCTGCGTTCAGGGTAGACTGTGAGTGGTAGAGTTACGGTTCGATGGTAACACAGAATCTTTATCATGCGTTCAGTGTAGACTGTGAGTGGTAGAGTTACGGCTCGATGGTCACACATAATCTTTATCCTGCGTTCCGTGTAGACTGTGAGTGGTAGAGTGACGGCTCGATGGTAACACAGAATCTTTATCCTGCGTTCCGTGTAGACTGTGAGTGGTAGAGTTACGGCTCGATGGTCACACAGAATCTTTATCCTGCGTTCAGTGTAGACTGTGAGTGGTAGAGTAACGGCTCGATGGTAACTCAGAATCTTTATCCTGCGTTCAGTGTAGACTGTGAGTGGTAGAGTGACGGCTCGATGGTAACACAGAATCTTTTTCCTGCGTTCAGTGTAGACTGTGAGTGGTAGAGTGACGGCTCGATGGTAACACAGAATCTTTATCCTGCGTTCAGTGTAGACTGTGAGTGGTAGAGTTACGGCTCGATGGTAACACAGAATCTTTATCCTGCGTTCAGTGTAGACTGTGAGTGGTAGAGTGACGGCTCGATGGTAACACAGAATCTTTATCCTGCATTCAGTGTAGACTGTGAGTGGTAGAGTGACGGCTCGATGGTAACACAGAATCTTTATCCTGCATTCAGTGTAGACTGTGAGTGGTAGAGTGACGGCTCGATGGTAACACAGAATCTTTATCCTGCGTTCAGTGTAGACTGTGAGTGGTAGAGTTACGGCTCGATGGTAACACAGAATCTTTATCCTGCGTTCAGTGTAGACTGTGAGTGGTAGAGTTACGGCTCGATGGTCAGACAGAATCTTTATCCTGCGTTCAGGGTAGACTGTGAGTGGTAGAGTTACGGCTCGATGGTAACACAGAATCTTTATCCTGCGTTCAGTGTAGACTGTGAGTGGTAGAGTTACGGCTCGATGGTCACACAGAATCTTTATCCTGCGTTCAGGGTAGACTGTGAGTGGTAGAGTTACGGTTCGATGGTAACACAGAATCTTTATCCTGCGTTCAGTGTAGACTGTGAGTGGTAGAGTGACGGCTCGATGGTAACACAGAACCTTTATCCTGCGTTCAGTGTAGACTGTGAGTGGTAGAGTTACGGCTCGATGGTAACACAGAATCTTTATCCTGCGTTCAGTGTAGACTGTGAGTGGTAGAGTTACGGCTCGATGGTAACACAGAATCTTTATCCTGCGTTCAGTGTAGACTGTGAGTGGTAGAGTTACGGCTCGATGGTAACACAGAATCTTTATCCTGCGTTCAGTGTAGACTGTGAGTGGTAGAGTTACGGCTCGATGGTAACACAGAATCTTTATCCTGCGTTCAGTGTAGACTGTGAGTGGTACAGTGACGACTCGATGGTAACACAGAATCTTTATCCTGCGTTCAGTGTAGACTGTGAGTGGTAGAGTTACGGCTCGATGGTAACACAGAATCTTTATCCTGCGTTCAGTGTAGACTGTGAGTGGTAGAGTTACGGCTCGATGGTAACACAGAATCCTTATCCTGCGTTCAGTGTAGACTGTGAGTGGTAGAGTTACGGCTCGATGGTAACACAGAATCTTTATCCTGCGTTCAGTGTAGACTGTGAGTGGTAGAGTTACGGCTCGATGGTAACACAGAATCTTTATCCTGCGTTCAGTGTAGACTGTGAGTGGTAGAGTTACGGCTCGATGGTAACACAGAATCTTTATCCTGCGTTCAGTGTAGACTGTGAGTGGTAGAGTGACGGCTCGATGGTAACACAGAATCTTTATCCTGCGTTCAGTGTAGACTGTGAGTGGTAGAGTGACGGCTCGATGGTAACACAGAATCTTTATCCGGCGTTCAGTGTAGACTGTGAGTGGTAGAGTTACGGCTCGATGGTCACACAGAATCTTTATCCTGCGTTCAGGGTAGACTGTGAGTGGTAGAGTTACGGCTCGATGGTAACACAGAATCTTTATCCTGCGTTCAGTGTAGACTGTGAGTGGTAGAGTTACGGCTCGATGGTAACACAGAATCTTTATCCTGCGTTCAGTGTAGACTGTGAGTGGTAGAGTGACTGCTCGATGGTAACACAGAATCTTTATCCTGCGTTCAGTGTAGACTGTGAGTGGTAGAGTTAAGGCTCGATGGTAACACAGAATCTTTATCCTGCGTTCAGTGTAGACTGTGAGTGGTAGAGTGACGGCTCGATAGTAACACAGAATCTTTATCCTGCGTTCAGTGTAGACTGTGAGTGGTAGAGTTACGGCTCGATGGTAACACAGAATCTTTATCCTGCGTTCAGTGTAGACTGTGAGTGGTAGAGTTACGGCTCGATGGTAACACAGAATCTTTATCCTGCGTTCAGTGTAGACTGTGAGTGGTAGAGTGACGGCTCGATGGTAACACAGAATCTTTATCCTGCGTTCAGTGTAGACTGTGAGTGGTAGAGTGACGGCTCGATGGTAACACAGAATCTTTATCCTGCGTTCAGTGTAGACTGTGAGTGGTAGAGTTACGGCTCGATGGTCACACAGAATCTTTATCCTGCGTTCAGGGTAGACTGTGAGTGGTAGAGTTACGGCTCGATGGTAACACAGAATCTTTATCCTGCGTTCAGTGTAGACTGTGAGTGGTAGAGTTACGGCTCGATGGTAACACAGAATCTTTATCCTGCGTTCAGTGTAGAGTGTGAGTGGTAGAGTGACTGCTCGATGGTAACACAGAATCTTTATCCTGCGTTCAGTGTAGACTGTGAGTGGTAGAGTTAAGGCTCGATGGTAACACAGAATCTTTATCCTGCGTTCAGTGTAGACTGTGAGTGGTAGAGTGACGGCTCGATAGTAACACAGAATCTTTATCCTGCGTTCAGTGTAGACTGTGAGTGGTAGAGTTACGGCTCGATGGTAACACACAATCTTTATCCTGCGTTCAGTGTAGACTGTGAGTGGTAGAGTTACGGCTCGATGGTAACACAGAATCTTTATCCTGCGTTCAGTGTAGACTGTGAGTGGTAGAGTGACGGCTCGATGGTAACACAGAATCTTTATCCTGCGTTCAGTGTAGACTGTGAGTGGTAGAGTGACGGCTCGATGGTAACACAGAATCTTTATCCTGCGTTCAGTGTAGACTGTGAGTGGTAGAGTTACGGCTCGATGGTCACACAGAATCTTTATCCTGCGTTCAGGGTAGACTGTGAGTGGTAGAGTTACGGCTCGATGGTAACACAGAATCTTTATCCTGCGTTCAGTGTAGACTTTGAGTGGTAGAGTTACGGCTCGATGGTAACACAGAATCTTTATCCTGCGTTCAGTGTAGAATGTGAGTGGTACAGTGACGGCTCGATGGTAACACAGAATCTTTATCCTGCGTTCAGTGTAGACTGTGAGTGTTAGAGTTACGGCTCGATGGTAACACAGAATCTTTATCCTGCGTTCAGTGTAGACTGTGAGTGGTAGAGTTACGGCTCGATGGTAACACAGAATCTTTATCCTGCGTTCAGTGTAGACTGTGAGTGGTAGAGTGACTGCTCGATGGTAACACAGAATCTTTATCCTGCGTTCAGTGTAGACTGTGAGTGGTAGAGTTAAGGCTCGATGGTAACACAGAATCTTTATCCTGCGTTCAGTGTAGACTGTGAGTGGTAGAATGACGGCTCGATAGTAACACAGAATCTTTATCCTGCGTTCAGTGTAGACTGTGAGTGGTAGAGTGACGGCTCGATGGTAACACAGAATCTTTATCCTGCGTTCAGTGTAGACTGTGAGTGGTAGAGTTACGGCTCGATGGTAACACAGAATCTTTATCCTGCGTTCAGTGTAGACTGTGAGTGGTAGAGTGACGGCTCGATGGTAACACAGAATCTTTATCCTGCGTTCAGTGTAGACTGTGAGTGGTAGAGTGACGGCTCGATAGTAACACAGAATCTTTATCCTGCGTTCAGTGTAGACTGTGAGTGTTAGAGTTACGGCTCGATGGTAACACAGAATCTTTATCCTGCGTTCAGTGTAGACTGTGAGTGGTAGAGTTACCGCTCGATGGTAACACAGAATCTTTATCCTGCGTTCAGTGTAGACTGTGAGTGGTAGAGTGACTGCTCGATGGTAACACAGAATCTTTATCCTGCGTTCAGTGTAGACTGTGAGTGGTAGAGTTAAGGCTCGATGGTAACACAGAATCTTTATCCTGCGTTCAGTGTAGACTGTGAGTGGTAGAGTGACGGCTCGATAGTAACACAGAATCTTTATCCTGCGTTCAGTGTAGACTGTGAGTGGTAGAGTGACGGCTCGATGGTAACACAGAATCTTTATCCTGCGTTCAGTGTAGACTGTGAGTGGTAGAGTTACGGCTCGATGGTAACACAGAATCTTTATCCTGCGTTCAGTGTAGACTGTGAGTGGTAGAGTGACGGCTCGATGGTAACACAGAATCTTTATCCTGCGTTCAGTGTAGACTGTGAGTGGTAGAGTGACGGCTCGATGGTAACACAGAACCTTTATCCTGCGTTCAGTGTAGACTGTGAGTGGTAGAGTTACGGCTCGATGGTAACACAGAATCTTTATCCTGCGTTCAGTGTAGACTGTGAGTGGTAGAGTTACGGCTCGATGGTAACACAGAATCTTTATCCTGCGTTCAGTGTAGACTGTGAGTGGTAGAGTTACGGCTCGATGGTAACACAGAATCTTTATCCTGCGTTCAGTGTAGACTGTGAGTGGTAGAGTTACGGCTCGATGGTAACACAGAATCTTTATCCTGCGTTCAGTGTAGACTGTGAGTGGTAGAGTGACGACTCGATGGTAACACAGAATCTTTATCCTGCGTTCAGTGTAGACTGTGAGTGGTAGAGTTACGGCTCGATGGTAACACAGAATCTTTATCCTGCGTTCAGTGTAGACTGTGAGTGGTAGAGTTACGGCTCGATGGTAACACAGAATCCTTATCCTGCGTTCAGTGTAGACTGTGAGTGATAGAGTTACGGCTCGATGGTAACACAGAATCTTTATCCTGCGTTCAGTGTAGACTGTGAGTGGTAGAGTTACGGCTCGATGGTAACACAGAATCTTTATCCTGCGTTCAGTGTAGACTGTGAGTGGTAGAGTTACGGCTCGATGGTAACACAGAATCTTTATCCTGCGTTCAGTGTAGACTGTGAGTGGTAGAGTGACGGCTCGATGGTAACACAGAATCTTTATCCTGCGTTCAGTGTAGACTGTGAGTGGTAGAGTGACGGCTCGATGGTAACACAGAATCTTTATCCTGCGTTCAGTGTAGACTGTGAGTGGTAGAGTTACGGCTCGATGGTCACACAGAATCTTTATCCTGCGTTCAGGGTAGACTGTGAGTGGTAGAGTTACGGCTCGATGGTAACACAGAATCTTTATCCTGCGTTCAGTGTAGACTGTGAGTGGTAGAGTTACGGCTCGATGGTCACACAGAATCTTTATCCTGCGTTCAGGGTAGACTGTGAGTGGTAGAGTTACGGCTCGATGGTAACACAGAATCTTTATCCTGCGTTCAGTGTAGACTGTGAGTGGTAGAGTTACGGCTCGATGGTAACACAGAATCTTTATCCTGCGTTCAGTGTAGAATGTGAGTGGTACAGTGACGGCTCAATGGTAACACAGAATTTTTATCCTGCGTTCAGTGTAGACTGTGAGTGTTAGAGTTACGGCTCGATGGTAACACAGAATCTTTATCCTGCGTTCAGTGTAGACTGTGAGTGGTAGAGTTACGGCTCGATGGTAACACAGAATCTTTATCCTGCGTTCAGTGTAGACTGTGAGTGGTAGAGTGACTGCTCGATGGTAACACAGAATCTTTATCCTGCGTTCAGTGTAGACTGTGAGTGGTAGAGTTAAGGCTCGATGGTAACACAGAATCTTTATCCTGCGTTCAGTGTAGACTGTGAGTGGTAGAGTGACGGCTCGATAGTAACACAGAATCTTTATCCTGCGTTCAGTGTAGACTGTGAGTGGTAGAGTTACGGCTCGATGGTAACACAGAATCTTTATCCTGCGTTCAGTGTAGACTGTGAGTGGTAGAGTTACGGCTCGATGGTAACACAGAATCTTTATCCTGCGTTCAGTGTAGACTGTGAGTGGTAGAGTGACGGCTCGATGGTAACACAGAATCTTTATCCTGCGTTCAGTGTAGACTGTGAGTGGTAGAGTGACGGCTCGATGGTAACACAGAATCTTTATCCTGCGTTCAGTGTAGACTGTGAGTGGTAGAGTTACGGCTCGATGGTCACACAGAATCTTTATCCTGCGTTCAGGGTAGACTGTGAGTGGTAGAGTTACGGCTCGATGGTAACACAGAATCTTTATCCTGCGTTCAGTGTAGACTGTGAGTGGTAGAGTGACGGCTCGATGGTAACACAGAATCTTTATCCTGCGTTCAGTGTAGACTGTGAGTGGTAGAGTGACGGCTCGATGGTAACACAGAATCTTTATCCTGCGTTCAGTGTAGACTGTGAGTGGTAGAGTTACGGCTCGATGGTCACACAGAATCTTTATCCTGCGTTCAGGGTAGACTGTGAGTGGTAGAGTTACGGCTCGATGGTAACACAGAATCTTTATCCTGCGTTCAGTGTAGACTGTGAGTGGTAGAGTTACGGATCGATGGTCACACAGAATCTTTATCCTGCGTTCAGGGTAGACTGTGAGTGGTAGAGTTACGGCTCGATGGTAACACAGAATCTTTATCCTGCGTTCAGTGTAGACTGTGAGTGGTAGAGTGACGGCTCGATGGTCACACAGAATCTTTATCCTGCGTTCAGGGTAGACTGTGAGTGGTAGAGTTACGGCTCGATGGTAACACAGAATCTTTATCCTGCGTTCAGTGTAGACTGTGAGTGGTAGAGTTACGGCTCGATGGTCACACAGAATCTTTATCCTGCGTTCAGGGTAGACTGTGAGTGGTAGAGTTACGGTTCGATGGTAACACAGAATCTTTATCATGCGTTCAGTGTAGACTGTGAGTGGTAGAGTTACGGCTCGATGGTCACACATAATCTTTATCCTGCGTTCCGTGTAGACTGTGAGTGGTAGAGTGACGGCTCGATGGTAACACAGAATCTTTATCCTGCGTTCAGTGTAGACTGTGAGTGGTAGAGTTACGGCTCGATGGTAACACAGAATCTTTATCCTGCGTTCAGTGTAGACTGTGAGTGGTAGAGTGACAGCTCGATGGTCACACAGAATCTTTATCCTGCGTTCAGTGTAGACTGTGAGTGGTAGAGTTACGGCTCGATGGTAACACAGAATCTTTATCCTGCGTTCAGTGTAGACTGTGAGTGGTAGAGTGACGGCTCGATGGTAACACAGAATCTTTATCCTGCGTTCCGTGTAGACTGTGAGTGGTAGAGTTACGGCTCGATGGTCACACAGAATCTTTATCCTGCGTTCAGTGTAGACTGTGAGTGGTAGAGTAACGGCTCGATGGTAACTCAGAATCTTTATCCTGCGTTCAGTGTAGACTGTGAGTGGTAGAGTGACGGCTCGATGGTAACACAGAATCTTTTTCCTGCGTTCAGTGTAGACTGTGAGTGGTAGAGTGACGGCTCGATGGTAACACAGAATCTTTATCCTGCGTTCAGTGTAGACTGTGAGTGGTAGAGTTACGGCTCGATGGTAACACAGAATCTTTATCCTGCGTTCAGTGTAGACTGTGAGTGGTAGAGTGACGGCTCGATGGTAACACAGAATCTTTATCCTGCATTCAGTGTAGACTGTGAGTGGTAGAGTGACGGCTCGATGGTAACACAGAATCTTTATCCTGCATTCAGTGTAGACTGTGAGTGGTAGAGTGACGGCTCGATGGTAACACAGAATCTTTATCCTGCGTTCAGTGTAGACTGTGAGTGGTAGAGTTACGGCTCGATGGTAACACAGAATCTTTATCCTGCGTTCAGTGTAGACTGTGAGTGGTAGAGTTACGGCTCGATGGTCAGACAGAATCTTTATCCTGCGTTCAGGGTAGACTGTGAGTGGTAGAGTTACGGCTCGATGGTAACACAGAATCTTTATCCTGCGTTCAGTGTAGACTGTGAGTGGTAGAGTTACGGCTCGATGGTCACACAGAATCTTTATCCTGCGTTCAGGGTAGACTGTGAGTGGTAGAGTTACGGTTCGATGGTAACACAGAATCTTTATCCTGCGTTCAGTGTAGACTGTGAGTGGTAGAGTGACGGCTCGATGGTAACACAGAACCTTTATCCTGCGTTCAGTGTAGACTGTGAGTGGTAGAGTTACGGCTCGATGGTAACACAGAATCTTTATCCTGCGTTCAGTGTAGACTGTGAGTGGTAGAGTTACGGCTCGATGGTAACACAGAATCTTTATCCTGCGTTCAGTGTAGACTGTGAGAGGTAGAGTTACGGCTCGATGGTAACACAGAATCTTTATCCTGCGTTCAGTGTAGACTGTGAGTGGTAGAGTTACGGCTCGATGGTAACACAGAATCTTTATCCTGCGTTCAGTGTAGACTGTGAGTGGTACAGTGACGACTCGATGGTAACACAGAATCTTTATCCTGCGTTCAGTGTAGACTGTGAGTGGTAGAGTTACGGCTCGATGGTAACACAGAATCTTTATCCTGCGTTCAGTGTAGACTGTGAGTGGTAGAGTTACGGCTCGATGGTAACACAGAATCCTTATCCTGCGTTCAGTGTAGACTGTGAGTGGTAGAGTTACGGCTCGATGGTAACACAGAATCTTTATCCTGCGTTCAGTGTAGACTGTGAGTGGTAGAGTTACGGCTCGATGGTAACACAGAATCTTTATCCTGCGTTCAGTGTAGACTGTGAGTGGTAGAGTTACGGCTCGATGGTAACACAGAATCTTTATCCTGCGTTCAGTGTAGACTGTGAGTGGTAGAGTGACGGCTCGATGGTAACACAGAATCTTTATCCTGCGTTCAGTGTAGACTGTGAGTGGTAGAGTGACGGCTCGATGGTAACACAGAATCTTTATCCGGCGTTCAGTGTAGACTGTGAGTGGTAGAGTTACGGCTCGATGGTCACACAGAATCTTTATCCTGCGTTCAGGGTAGACTGTGAGTGGTAGAGTTACGGCTCGATGGTAACACAGAATCTTTATCCTGCGTTCAGTGTAGACTGTGAGTGGTAGAGTTACGGCTCGATGGTAACACAGAATCTTTATCCTGCGTTCAGTGTAGACTGTGAGTGGTAGAGTGACTGCTCGATGGTAACACAGAATCTTTATCCTGCGTTCAGTGTAGACTGTGAGTGGTAGAGTTAAGGCTCGATGGTAACACAGAATCTTTATCCTGCGTTCAGTGTAGACTGTGAGTGGTAGAGTGACGGCTCGATAGTAACACAGAATCTTTATCCTGCGTTCAGTGTAGACTGTGAGTGGTAGAGTTACGGCTCGATGGTAACACAGAATCTTTATCCTGCGTTCAGTGTAGACTGTGAGTGGTAGAGTTACGGCTCGATGGTAACACAGAATCTTTATCCTGCGTTCAGTGTAGACTGTGAGTGGTAGAGTGACGGCTCGATGGTAACACAGAATCTTTATCCTGCGTTCAGTGTAGACTGTGAGTGGTAGAGTGACGGCTCGATGGTAACACAGAATCTTTATCCTGCGTTCAGTGTAGACTGTGAGTGGTAGAGTTACGGCTCGATGGTCACACAGAATCTTTATCCTGCGTTCAGGGTAGACTGTGAGTGGTAGAGTTACGGCTCGATGGTAACACAGAATCTTTATCCTGCGTTCAGTGTAGACTGTGAGTGGTAGAGTTACGGCTCGATGGTAACACAGAATCTTTATCCTGCGTTCAGTGTAGACTGTGAGTGGTAGAGTGACTGCTCGATGGTAACACAGAATCTTTATCCTGCGTTCAGTGTAGACTGTGAGTGGTAGAGTTAAGGCTCGATGGTAACACAGAATCTTTATCCTGCGTTCAGTGTAGACTGTGAGTGGTAGAGTGACGGCTCGATAGTAACACAGAATCTTTATCCTGCGTTCAGTGTAGACTGTGAGTGGTAGAGTTACGGCTCGATGGTAACACACAATCTTTATCCTGCGTTCAGTGTAGACTGTGAGTGGTAGAGTTACGGCTCGATGGTAACACAGAATCTTTATCCTGCGTTCAGTGTAGACTGTGAGTGGTAGAGTGACGGCTCGATGGTAACACAGAATCTTTATCCTGCGTTCAGTGTAGACTGTGAGTGGTAGAGTGACGGCTCGATGGTAACACAGAATCTTTATCCTGCGTTCAGTGTAGACTGTGAGTGGTAGAGTTACGGCTCGATGGTCACACAGAATCTTTATCCTGCGTTCAGGGTAGACTGTGAGTGGTAGAGTTACGGCTCGATGGTAACACAGAATCTTTATCCTGCGTTCAGTGTAGACTTTGAGTGGTAGAGTTACGGCTCGATGGTAACACAGAATCTTTATCCTGCGTTCAGTGTAGAATGTGAGTGGTACAGTGACGGCTCGATGGTAACACAGAATCTTTATCCTGCGTTCAGTGTAGACTGTGAGTGTTAGAGTTACGGCTCGATGGTAACACAGAATCTTTATCCTGCGTTCAGTGTAGACTGTGAGTGGTAGAGTTACGGCTCGATGGTAACACAGAATCTTTATCCTGCGTTCAGTGTAGACTGTGAGTGGTAGAGTGACTGCTCGATGGTAACACAGAATCTTTATCCTGCGTTCAGTGTAGACTGTGAGTGGTAGAGTTAAGGCTCGATGGTAACACAGAATCTTTATCCTGCGTTCAGTGTAGACTGTGAGTGGTAGAATGACGGCTCGATAGTAACACAGAATCTTTATCCTGCGTTCAGTGTAGACTGTGAGTGGTAGAGTGACGGCTCGATGGTAACACAGAATCTTTATCCTGCGTTCAGTGTAGACTGTGAGTGGTAGAGTTACGGCTCGATGGTAACACAGAATCTTTATCCTGCGTTCAGTGTAGACTGTGAGTGGTAGAGTGACGGCTCGATGGTAACACAGAATCTTTATCCTGCGTTCAGTGTAGACTGTGAGTGGTAGAGTGACGGCTCGATGGTAACACAGAATCTTTATCCTGCGTTCAGTGTAGACTGTGAGTGGTAGAGTTACGGCTCGATGGTAACACAGAATATTTATCCTGCGTTCAGTGTAGATTGTGAGTGGTACAGTGACGGCTCGATGGTAACACAGAATCTTTATCCTGCGTTCAGTGTAGACTGTGAGTGTTAGAGTTACGGCTCGATGGTAACACAGAATCTTTATCCTGCGTTCAGTGTAGACTGTGAGTGGTAGAGTTACCGCTCGATGGTAACACAGAATCTTTATCCTGCGTTCAGTGTAGACTGTGAGTGGTAGAGTGACTGCTCGATGGTAACACAGAATCTTTATCCTGCGTTCAGTGTAGACTGTGAGTGGTAGAGTTAAGGCTCGATGGTAACACAGAATCTTTATCCTGCGTTCAGTGTAGACTGTGAGTGGTAGAGTGACGGCTCGATAGTAACACAGAATCTTTATCCTGCGTTCAGTGTAGACTGTGAGTGGTAGAGTGACGGCTCGATGGTAACACAGAATCTTTATCCTGCGTTCAGTGTAGACTGTGAGTGGTAGAGTTACGGCTCGATGGTAACACAGAATCTTTATCCTGCGTTCAGTGTAGACTGTGAGTGGTAGAGTGACGGCTCGATGGTAACACAGAATCTTTATCCTGCGTTCAGTGTAGACTGTGAGTGGTAGAGTGACGGCTCGATGGTAACACAGAACCTTTATCCTGCGTTCAGTGTAGACTGTGAGTGGTAGAGTTACGGCTCGATGGTAACACAGAATCTTTATCCTGCGTTCAGTGTAGACTGTGAGTGGTAGAGTTACGGCTCGATGGTAACACAGAATCTTTATCCTGCGTTCAGTGTAGACTGTGAGTGGTAGAGTTACGGCTCGATGGTAACACAGAATCTTTATCCTGCGTTCAGTGTAGACTGTGAGTGGTAGAGTTACGGCTCGATGGTAACACAGAATCTTTATCCTGCGTTCAGTGTAGACTGTGAGTGGTAGAGTGACGACTCGATGGTAACACAGAATCTTTATCCTGCGTTCAGTGTAGACTGTGAGTGGTAGAGTTACGGCTCGATGGTAACACAGAATCTTTATCCTGCGTTCAGTGTAGACTGTGAGTGGTAGAGTTACGGCTCGATGGTAACACAGAATCCTTATCCTGCGTTCAGTGTAGACTGTGAGTGATAGAGTTACGGCTCGATGGTAACACAGAATCTTTATCCTGCGTTCAGTGTAGACTGTGAGTGGTAGAGTTACGGCTCGATGGTAACACAGAATCTTTATCCTGCGTTCAGTGTAGACTGTGAGTGGTAGAGTTACGGCTCGATGGTAACACAGAATCTTTATCCTGCGTTCAGTGTAGACTGTGAGTGGTAGAGTGACGGCTCGATGGTAACACAGAATCTTTATCCTGCGTTCAGTGTAGACTGTGAGTGGTAGAGTGACGGCTCGATGGTAACACAGAATCTTTATCCTGCGTTCAGTGTAGACTGTGAGTGGTAGAGTTACGGCTCGATGGTCACACAGAATCTTTATCCTGCGTTCAGGGTAGACTGTGAGTGGTAGAGTTACGGCTCGATGGTAACACAGAATCTTTATCCTGCGTTCAGTGTAGACTGTGAGTGGTAGAGTTACGGCTCGATGGTCACACAGAATCTTTATCCTGCGTTCAGGGTAGACTGTGAGTGGTAGAGTTACGGCTCGATGGTAACACAGAATCTTTATCCTGCGTTCAGTGTAGACTGTGAGTGGTAGAGTTACGGCTCGATGGTAACACAGAATCTTTATCCTGCGTTCAGTGTAGAATGTGAGTGGTACAGTGACGGCTCAATGGTAACACAGAATCTTTATCCTGCGTTCAGTGTAGACTGTGAGTGTTAGAGTTACGGCTCGATGGTAACACAGAATCTTTATCCTGCGTTCAGTGTAGACTGTGAGTGGTAGAGTTACGGCTCGATGGTAACACAGAATCTTTATCCTGCGTTCAGTGTAGACTGTGAGTGGTAGAGTGACTGCTCGATGGTAACACAGAATCTTTATCCTGCGTTCAGTGTAGACTGTGAGTGGTAGAGTTAAGGCTCGATGGTAACACAGAATCTTTATCCTGCGTTCAGTGTAGACTGTGAGTGGTAGAGTGACGGCTCGATAGTAACACAGAATCTTTATCCTGCGTTCAGTGTAGACTGTGAGTGGTAGAGTTACGGCTCGATGGTAACACAGAATCTTTATCCTGCGTTCAGTGTAGACTGTGAGTGGTAGAGTTACGGCTCGATGGTAACACAGAATCTTTATCCTGCGTTCAGTGTAGACTGTGAGTGGTAGAGTGACGGCTCGATGGTAACACAGAATCTTTATCCTGCGTTCAGTGTAGACTGTGAGTGGTAGAGTGACGGCTCGATGGTAACACAGAATCTTTATCCTGCGTTCAGTGTAGACTGTGAGTGGTAGAGTTACGGCTCGATGGTCACACAGAATCTTTATCCTGCGTTCAGGGTAGACTGTGAGTGGTAGAGTTACGGCTCGATGGTAACACAGAATCTTTATCCTGCGTTCAGTGTAGACTGTGAGTGGTAGAGTTACGGCTCGATGGTCACACAGAATCTTTATCCTGCGTTCAGGGTAGACTGTGAGTGGTAGAGTTACGGCTCGATGGTAACACAGAATCTTTATCCTGCGTTCAGTGTAGACTGTGAGTGGTAGAGTTACGGCTCGATGGTAACACAGAATCTTTATCCTGCGTTCAGTGTAGAATGTGAGTGGTACAGTGACGGCTCGATGGTAACACAGAATCTTTATCCTGCGTTCAGTGTAGACTGTGAGTGTTAGAGTTACGGCTCGATGGTAACACAGAATCTTTATCCTGCGTTCAGTGTAGACTGTGAGTGGTAGAGTTACGGCTCGATGGTAACACAGAATCTTTATCCTGCGTTCAGTGTAGACTGTGAGTGGTAGAGTGACTGCTCGATGGTAACACAGAATCTTTATCCTGCGTTCAGTGTAGACTGTGAGTGGTAGAGTTACGGCTCGATGGTAACACAGAATCTTTATCCTGCGTTCAGTGTAGACTGTGAGTGGTACAGTGACGACTCGATGGTAACACAGAATCTTTATCCTGCGTTCAGTGTAGACTGTGAGTGGTAGAGTGACGGCTCGATGGTAACACAGAATCTTTATCCTGCGTTCAGTGTAGACTGTGAGTGGTAGAGTGACGGCTCGATGGTAACACAGAATCTTTATCCTGCGTTCAGTGTAGACTGTGAGTGGTAGAGTGACGGCTCGATGGTAACACAGAATCTTTATCCTGCGTTCAGTGTAGACTGTGAGTGGTAGAGTTACGGCTCGATGGTCACACAGAATCTTTATCCTGCGTTCAGGGTAGACTATGAGTGGTAGAGTTACGGCTCGATGGTAACACAGAAACTTTATCCTGCGTTCAGTGTAGACTGTGAGTGGTAGAGTTACGGCTCGATGGTAACACAGAATCTTTATCCTGCGTTCAGTGTAGACTGTGAGTGGTAGAGTGACTGCTCGATGGTAACACAGAATCTTTATCCTGCGTTCAGTGTAGACTGTGAGTGGTAGAGTTAAGGCTCGATGGTAACACAGAATCTTTATCCTGCGTTCAGTGTAGACTGTGAGTGGTAGAGTGACGGCTCGATAGTAACACAGAATCTTTATCCTGCGTTCAGTGTAGACTGTGAGTGGTAGAGTTACGGCTCGATGGTAACACAGAATCTTTATCCTGCGTTCAGTGTAGACTGTGAGTGGTAGAGTTACGGCTCGATGGTAACACAGAATCTTTATCCTGCGTTCAGTGTAGACTGTGAGTGGTAGAGTGACGGCTCGATGGTAACACAGAATCTTTATCCTGCGTTCAGTGTAGACTGTGAGTGGTAGAGTGACGGCTCGATGGTAACACAGAATCTTTATCCTGCGTTCAGTGTAGACTGTGAGTGGTAGAGTTACGGCTCGATGGTCACACAGAATCTTTATCCTGCGTTCAGGGTAGACTGTGAGTGGTAGAGTTACGGCTCGATGGTAACACAGAATCTTTATCCTGCGTTCAGTGTAGACTGTGAGTGGTAGAGTTACGGCTCAATGGTCACACAGAATCTTTATCCTGCGTTCAGGGTAGACTGTGAGTGGTAGAGTTACGGCTCGATGGTAACACAGAATCTTTATCCTGCGTTCAGTGTAGACTGTGAGTGGTAGAGTTACGGCTCGATGGTAACACAGAATCTTTATCCTGCGTTCAGTGTAGAATGTGAGTGGTACAGTGACGGCTCGATGGTAACACAGAATCTTTATCCTGCGTTCAGTGTAGACTGTGAGTGTTAGAGTTACGGCTCGATGGTAACACAGAATCTTTATCCTGCGTTCAGTGTAGACTGTGAGTGGTAGAGTTACGGCTCGATGGTAACACAGAATCTTTATCCTGCGTTCAGTGTAGACTGTGAGTGGTAGAGTGACTGCTCGATGGTAACACAGAATCTTTATCCTGCGTTCAGTGTAGACTGTGAGTGGTAGAGTTACGGCTCGATGGTAACACAGAATCTTTATCCTGCGTTCAGTGTAGACTGTGAGTGGTACAGTGACGACTCGATGGTAACACAGAATCTTTATCCTGCGTTCAGTGTAGACTGTGAGTGGTAGAGTGACGGCTCGATGGTAACACAGAATCTTTATCCTGCGTTCAGTGTAGACTGTGAGTGGTAGAGTTACGGCTCGATGGTCACACAGAATCTTTATCCTGCGTTCAGGGTAGACTGTGAGTGGTAGAGTTACGGCTCGATGGTAACACAGAATCTTTATCCTGCGTTCAGTGTAGACTGTGAGTGGTAGAGTTACGGCTCGATGGTAACACAGAATCCTTATCCTGCGTTCAGTGTAGACTGTGAGTGATAGAGTTACGGCTCGATGGTAACACAGAATCTTTATCCTGCGTTCAGTGTAGACTGTGAGTGGTAGAGTTACGGCTCGATGGTAACACAGAATCTTTATCCTGCGTTCAGTGTAGACTGTGAGTGGTAGAGTTACGGCTCGATGGTAACACAGAATCTTTATCCTGCGTTCAGTGTAGACTGTGAGTGGTAGAGTGACGGCTCGATGGTAACACAGAATCTTTATCCTGCGTTCAGTGTAGACTGTGAGTGGTAGAGTGACGGCTCGATGGTAACACAGAATCTTTATCCTGCGTTCAGTGTAGACTGTGAGTGGTAGAGTTACGGCTCGATGGTCACACAGAATCTTTATCCTGCGTTCAGGGTAGACTGTGAGTGGTAGAGTTACGGCTCGATGGTAACACAGAATCTTTATCCTGCGTTCAGTGTAGACTGTGAGTGGTAGAGTTACGGCTCGATGGTCACACAGAATCTTTATCCTGCGTTCAGGGTAGACTGTGAGTGGTAGAGTTACGGCTCGATGGTAACACAGAATCTTTATCCTGCGTTCAGTGTAGACTGTGAGTGGTAGAGTTACGGCTCGATGGTAACACAGAATCTTTATCCTGCGTTCAGTGTAGAATGTGAGTGGTACAGTGACGGCTCAATGGTAACACAGAATCTTTATCCTGCGTTCAGTGTAGACTGTGAGTGTTAGAGTTACGGCTCGATGGTAACACAGAATCTTTATCCTGCGTTCAGTGTAGACTGTGAGTGGTAGAGTTACGGCTCGATGGTAACACAGAATCTTTATCCTGCGTTCAGTGTAGACTGTGAGTGGTAGAGTGACTGCTCGATGGTAACACAGAATCTTTATCCTGCGTTCAGTGTAGACTGTGAGTGGTAGAGTTAAGGCTCGATGGTAACACAGAATCTTTATCCTGCGTTCAGTGTAGACTGTGAGTGGTAGAGTGACGGCTCGATAGTAACACAGAATCTTTATCCTGCGTTCAGTGTAGACTGTGAGTGGTAGAGTTACGGCTCGATGGTAACACAGAATCTTTATCCTGCGTTCAGTGTAGACTGTGAGTGGTAGAGTTACGGCTCGATGGTAACACAGAATCTTTATCCTGCGTTCAGTGTAGACTGTGAGTGGTAGAGTGACGGCTCGATGGTAACACAGAATCTTTATCCTGCGTTCAGTGTAGACTGTGAGTGGTAGAGTGACGGCTCGATGGTAACACAGAATCTTTATCCTGCGTTCAGTGTAGACTGTGAGTGGTAGAGTTACGGCTCGATGGTCACACAGAATCTTTATCCTGCGTTCAGGGTAGACTGTGAGTGGTAGAGTTACGGCTCGATGGTAACACAGAATCTTTATCCTGCGTTCAGTGTAGACTGTGAGTGGTAGAGTTACGGCTCGATGGTCACACAGAATCTTTATCCTGCGTTCAGGGTAGACTGTGAGTGGTAGAGTTACGGCTCGATGGTAACACAGAATCTTTATCCTGCGTTCAGTGTAGACTGTGAGTGGTAGAGTTACGGCTCGATGGTAACACAGAATCTTTATCCTGCGTTCAGTGTAGAATGTGAGTGGTACAGTGACGGCTCGATGGTAACACAGAATCTTTATCCTGCGTTCAGTGTAGACTGTGAGTGTTAGAGTTACGGCTCGATGGTAACACAGAATCTTTATCCTGCGTTCAGTGTAGACTGTGAGTGGTAGAGTTACGGCTCGATGGTAACACAGAATCTTTATCCTGCGTTCAGTGTAGACTGTGAGTGGTAGAGTGACTGCTCGATGGTAACACAGAATCTTTATCCTGCGTTCAGTGTAGACTGTGAGTGGTAGAGTTACGGCTCGATGGTAACACAGAATCTTTATCCTGCGTTCAGTGTAGACTGTGAGTGGTACAGTGACGACTCGATGGTAACACAGAATCTTTATCCTGCGTTCAGTGTAGACTGTGAGTGGTAGAGTGACGGCTCGATGGTAACACAGAATCTTTATCCTGCGTTCAGTGTAGACTGTGAGTGGTAGAGTGACGGCTCGATGGTAACACAGAATCTTTATCCTGCGTTCAGTGTAGACTGTGAGTGGTAGAGTGACGGCTCGATGGTAACACAGAATCTTTATCCTGCGTTCAGTGTAGACTGTGAGTGGTAGAGTTACGGCTCGATGGTCACACAGAATCTTTATCCTGCGTTCAGGGTAGACTATGAGTGGTAGAGTTACGGCTCGATGGTAACACAGAAACTTTATCCTGCGTTCAGTGTAGACTGTGAGTGGTAGAGTTACGGCTCGATGGTAACACAGAATCTTTATCCTGCGTTCAGTGTAGACTGTGAGTGGTAGAGTGACTGCTCGATGGTAACACAGAATCTTTATCCTGCGTTCAGTGTAGACTGTGAGTGGTAGAGTTAAGGCTCGATGGTAACACAGAATCTTTATCCTGCGTTCAGTGTAGACTGTGAGTGGTAGAGTGACGGCTCGATAGTAACACAGAATCTTTATCCTGCGTTCAGTGTAGACTGTGAGTGGTAGAGTTACGGCTCGATGGTAACACAGAATCTTTATCCTGCGTTCAGTGTAGACTGTGAGTGGTAGAGTTACGGCTCGATGGTAACACAGAATCTTTATCCTGCGTTCAGTGTAGACTGTGAGTGGTAGAGTGACGGCTCGATGGTAACACAGAATCTTTATCCTGCGTTCAGTGTAGACTGTGAGTGGTAGAGTGACGGCTCGATGGTAACACAGAATCTTTATCCTGCGTTCAGTGTAGACTGTGAGTGGTAGAGTTACGGCTCGATGGTCACACAGAATCTTTATCCTGCGTTCAGGGTAGACTGTGAGTGGTAGAGTTACGGCTCGATGGTAACACAGAATCTTTATCCTGCGTTCAGTGTAGACTGTGAGTGGTAGAGTTACGGCTCAATGGTCACACAGAATCTTTATCCTGCGTTCAGGGTAGACTGTGAGTGGTAGAGTTACGGCTCGATGGTAACACAGAATCTTTATCCTGCGTTCAGTGTAGACTGTGAGTGGTAGAGTTACGGCTCGATGGTAACACAGAATCTTTATCCTGCGTTCAGTGTAGAATGTGAGTGGTACAGTGACGGCTCGATGGTAACACAGAATCTTTATCCTGCGTTCAGTGTAGACTGTGAGTGTTAGAGTTACGGCTCGATGGTAACACAGAATCTTTATCCTGCGTTCAGTGTAGACTGTGAGTGGTAGAGTTACGGCTCGATGGTAACACAGAATCTTTATCCTGCGTTCAGTGTAGACTGTGAGTGGTAGAGTGACTGCTCGATGGTAACACAGAATCTTTATCCTGCGTTCAGTGTAGACTGTGAGTGGTAGAGTTACGGCTCGATGGTAACACAGAATCTTTATCCTGCGTTCAGTGTAGACTGTGAGTGGTACAGTGACGACTCGATGGTAACACAGAATCTTTATCCTGCGTTCAGTGTAGACTGTGAGTGGTAGAGTGACGGCTCGATGGTAACACAGAATCTTTATCCTGCGTTCAGTGTAGACTGTGAGTGGTAGAGTGACGGCTCGATGGTAACACAGAATCTTTATCCTGCGTTCAGTGTAGACTGTGAGTGGTAGAGTGACGGCTCGATGGTAACACAGAATCTTTATCCTGCGTTCAGTGTAGACTGTGAGTGGTAGAGTTACGGCTCGATGGTCACACAGAATCTTTATCCTGCGTTCAGGGTAGACTATGAGTGGTAGAGTTACGGCTCGATGGTAACACAGAAACTTTATCCTGCGTTCAGTGTAGACTGTGAGTGGTAGAGTTACGGCTCGATGGTCACACAGAATCTTTATCCTGCGTTCAGGGTAGACTGTGAGTGGTAGAGTTACGGTTCGATGGTAACACAGAATCTTTATCCTGCGTTCAGTGTAGACTGTGAGTGGTAGAGTTACGGCTCGATGGTAACACAGAATCTTTATCCTGCGTTCAGTGTAGACTGTGAGTGGTAGAGTTACGGCTCGATGGTCACACAGAATCTTTATCCTGCGTTCAGGGTAGACTGTGAGTGGTAGAGTTACGGCTCGATGGTAACACAGAATCTTTATCCTGCGTTCAGTGTAGACTGTGAGTGGTAGAGTTACGGCTCGATGGTAACACAGAATCTTTATCCTGCGTTCAGTGTAGACTGTGAGTGGTAGAGTGACTGCTCGATGGTAACACAGAATCTTTATCCTGCGTTCAGTGTAGACTGTGAGTGGTAGAGTTAAGGCTCGATGGTAACACAGAATCTTTATCCTGCGTTCAGTGTAGACTGTGAGTGGTATAGTGACGGCTCGATAGTAACACAGAATCTTTATCCTGCGTTCAGTGTAGACTGTGAGTGGTAGAGTTACGGCTCGATGGTAACACAGAATCTTTATCCTGCGTTCAGTGTAGACTGTGAGTGGTAGAGTTACGGCTCGATGGTAACACAGAATCTTTATCCTGCGTTCAGTGTAGACTGTGAGTGGTAGAGTGACGGCTCGATGGTAACACAGAATCTTTATCCTGCGTTCAGTGTAGACTGTGAGTGGTAGAGTGACGGCTCGATGGTAACACAGAATCTTTATCCTGCGTTCAGTGTAGACTGTGAGTGGTAGAGTTACGGCTCGATGGTCACACAGAATCTTTATCCTGCGTTCAGGGTAGACTGTGAGTGGTAGAGTTACGGCTCGATGGTAACACAGAATCTTTATCCTGCGTTCAGTGTAGACTGTGAGTGGTAGAGTTACGGCTCGATGGTAACACAGAATCTTTATCCTGCGTTCAGTGTAGACTGTGAGTGGTAGAGTGACTGCTCGATGGTAACACAGAATCTTTATCCTGCGTTCAGTGTAGACTGTGAGTGGTAGAGTTAAGGCTCGATGGTAACACAGAATCTTTATCCTGCGTTCAGTGTAGACTGTGAGTGGTAGAGTGACGGCTCGATAGTAACACAGAATCTTTATCCTGCGTTCAGTGTAGACTGTGAGTGGTAGAGTTACGGCTCGATGGTAACACAGAATCTTTATCCTGCGTTCAGTGTAGACTGTGAGTGGTAGAGTTACGGCTCGATGGTAACACAGAATCTTTATCCTGCGTTCAGTGTAGACTGTGAGTGGTAGAGTGACGGCTCGATGGTAACACAGAATTTTTATCCTGCGTTCAGTGTAGACTGTGAGTGGTAGAGTGACGGCTCGATGGTAACACAGAATCTTTATCCTGCGTTCAGTGTAGACTGTGAGTGGTAGAGTTACGGCTCGATGGTCACACAGAATCTTTATCCTGCGTTCAGGGTAGACTGTGAGTGGTAGAGTTACGGCTCGATGGTAACACAGAATCTTTATCCTGCGTTCAGTGTAGACTGTGAGTGGTAGAGTTACGGCTCGATGGTAACACAGAATCTTTATCCTGCGTTCAGTGTAGAATGTGAGTGGTACAGTGACGGCTCGATGGTAACACAGAATCTTTATCCTGCGTTCAGTGTAGACTGTGAGTGGTAGAATGACGGCTCGATAGTAACACAGAATCTTTATCCTGCGTTCAGTGTAGACTGTGAGTGGTAGAGTGACGGCTCGATGGTAACACAGAATCTTTATCCTGCGTTCAGTGTAGACTGTGAGTGGTAGAGTTACGGCTCGATGGTAACACAGAATCTTTATCCTGCGTTCAGTGTAGACTGTGAGTGGTAGAGTGACGGCTCGATGGTAACACAGAATCTTTATCCTGCGTTCAGTGTAGACTGTGAGTGGTAGAGTGACGGCTCGATGGTAACACAGAATCTTTATCCTGCGTTCAGTGTAGACTGTGAGTGGTAGAGTTACGGCTCGATGGTAACACAGAATATTTATCCTGCGTTCAGTGTAGATTGTGAGTGGTACAGTGACGGCTCGATGGTAACACAGAATCTTTATCCTGCGTTCAGTGTAGACTGTGAGTGTTAGAGTTACGGCTCGATGGTAACACAGAATCTTTATCCTGCGTTCAGTGTAGACTGTGAGTGGTAGAGTTACGGCTCGATGGTCACACAGAATCTTTATCCTGCGTTCAGGGTAGACTGTGAGTGGTAGAGTTACGGTTCGATGGTAACACAGAATCTTTATCCTGCGTTCAGTGTAGACTGTGAGTGGTAGAGTTACGGCTCGATGGTAACACAGAATCTTTATCCTGCGTTCAGTGTAGACTGTGAGTGGTAGAGTTACGGCTCGATGGTCACACAGAATCTTTATCCTGCGTTCAGGGTAGACTGTGAGTGGTAGAGTTACGGCTCGATGGTAACACAGAATCTTTATCCTGCGTTCAGTGTAGACTGTGAGTGGTAGAGTTACGGCTCGATGGTAACACAGAATCTTTATCCTGCGTTCAGTGTAGACTGTGAGTGGTAGAGTGACTGCTCGATGGTAACACAGAATCTTTATCCTGCGTTCAGTGTAGACTGTGAGTGGTATAGTTAAGGCTCGATGGTAACACAGAATCTTTATCCTGCGTTCAGTGTAGACTGTGAGTGGTAGAGTGACGGCTCGATAGTAACACAGAATCTTTATCCTGCGTTCAGTGTAGACTGTGAGTGGTAGAGTTACGGCTCGATGGTAACACAGAATCTTTATCCTGCGTTCAGTGTAGACTGTGAGTGGTAGAGTTACGGCTCGATGGTAACACAGAATCTTTATCCTGCGTTCAGTGTAGACTGTGAGTGGTAGAGTGACGGCTCGATGGTAACACAGAATCTTTATCCTGCGTTCAGTGTAGACTGTGAGTGGTAGAGTTACGGCTCGATGGTCACACAGAATCTTTATCCTGCGTTCAGGGTAGACTGTGAGTGGTAGAGTTACGGCTCGATGGTAACACAGAATCTTTATCCTGCGTTCAGTGTAGACTGTGAGTGGTAGAGTTACGGCTCGATGGTCACACAGAATCTTTATCCTGCGTTCAGGGTAGACTGTGAGTGGTAGAGTTACGGCTCGATGGTAACACAGAATCTTTATCCTGCGTTCAGTGTAGACTGTGAGTGGTAGAGTTACGGCTCGATGGTAACACAGAATCTTTATCCTGCGTTCAGTGTAGAATGTGAGTGGTACAGTGACGGCTCGATGGTAACACAGAATCTTTATCCTGCGTTCAGTGTAGACTGTGAGTGTTAGAGTTACGGCTCGATGGTAACACAGAATCTTTATCCTGCGTTCAGTGTAGACTGTGAGTGGTAGAGTTACGGCTCGATGGTAACACAGAATCTTTATCCTGCGTTCAGTGTAGACTGTGAGTGGTAGAGTGACTGCTCGATGGTAACACAGAATCTTTATCCTGCGTTCAGTGTAGACTGTGAGTGGTAGAGTTACGGCTCGATGGTAACACAGAATCTTTATCCTGCGTTCAGTGTAGACTGTGAGTGGTACAGTGACGACTCGATGGTAACACAGAATCTTTATCCTGCGTTCAGTGTAGACTGTGAGTGGTAGAGTGACGGCTCGATGGTAACACAGAATCTTTATCCTGCGTTCAGTGTAGACTGTGAGTGGTAGAGTGACGGCTCGATGGTAACACAGAATCTTTATCCTGCGTTCAGTGTAGACTGTGAGTGGTAGAGTGACGGCTCGATGGTAACACAGAATCTTTATCCTGCGTTCAGTGTAGACTGTGAGTGGTAGAGTTACGGCTCGATGGTCACACAGAATCTTTATCCTGCGTTCAGGGTAGACTATGAGTGGTAGAGTTACGGCTCGATGGTAACACAGAAACTTTATCCTGCGTTCAGTGTAGACTGTGAGTGGTAGAGTTACGGCTCGATGGTAACACAGAATCTTTATCCTGCGTTCAGTGTAGACTGTGAGTGGTAGAGTGACTGCTCGATGGTAACACAGAATCTTTATCCTGCGTTCAGTGTAGACTGTGAGTGGTAGAGTTAAGGCTCGATGGTAACACAGAATCTTTATCCTGCGTTCAGTGTAGACTGTGAGTGGTAGAGTGACGGCTCGATAGTAACACAGAATCTTTATCCTGCGTTCAGTGTAGACTGTGAGTGGTAGAGTTACGGCTCGATGGTAACACAGAATCTTTATCCTGCGTTCAGTGTAGACTGTGAGTGGTAGAGTTACGGCTCGATGGTAACACAGAATCTTTATCCTGCGTTCAGTGTAGACTGTGAGTGGTAGAGTGACGGCTCGATGGTAACACAGAATCTTTATCCTGCGTTCAGTGTAGACTGTGAGTGGTAGAGTGACGGCTCGATGGTAACACAGAATCTTTATCCTGCGTTCAGTGTAGACTGTGAGTGGTAGAGTTACGGCTCGATGGTCACACAGAATCTTTATCCTGCGTTCAGGGTAGACTGTGAGTGGTAGAGTTACGGCTCGATGGTAACACAGAATCTTTATCCTGCGTTCAGTGTAGACTGTGAGTGGTAGAGTTACGGCTCAATGGTCACAACAGAATCTTTATCCTGCGTTCAGGGTAGACTGTGAGTGGTAGAGTTACGGCTCGATGGTAACACAGAATCTTTATCCTGCGTTCAGTGTAGACTGTGAGTGGTAGAGTTACGGCTCGATGGTAACACAGAATCTTTATCCTGCGTTCTGTGTAGAATGTGAGTGGTACAGTGACGGCTCGATGGTAACACAGAATCTTTATCCTGCGTTCAGTGTAGACTGTGAGTGTTAGAGTTACGGCTCGATGGTAACACAGAATCTTTATCCTGCGTTCAGTGTAGACTGTGAGTGGTAGAGTTACGGCTCGATGGTAACACAGAATCTTTATCCTGCGTTCAGTGTAGACTGTGAGTGGTAGAGTGACTGCTCGATGGTAACACAGAATCTTTATCCTGCGTTCAGTGTAGACTGTGAGTGGTAGAGTTACGGCTCGATGGTAACACAGAATCTTTATCCTGCGTTCAGTGTAGACTGTGAGTGGTACAGTGACGACTCGATGGTAACACAGAATCTTTATCCTGCGTTCAGTGTAGACTGTGAGTGGTAGAGTGACGGCTCGATGGTAACACAGAATCTTTATCCTGCGTTCAGTGTAGACTGTGAGTGGTAGAGTGACGGCTCGATGGTAACACAGAATCTTTATCCTGCGTTCAGTGTAGACTGTGAGTGGTAGAGTGACGGCTCGATGGTAACACAGAATCTTTATCCTGCGTTCAGTGTAGACTGTGAGTGGTAGAGTTACGGCTCGATGGTCACACAGAATCTTTATCCTGCGTTCAGGGTAGACTATGAGTGGTAGAGTTACGGCTCGATGGTAACACAGAAACTTTATCCTGCGTTCAGTGTAGACTGTGAGTGGTAGAGTTACGGCTCGATGGTCACACAGAATCTTTATCCTGCGTTCAGGGTAGACTGTGAGTGGTAGAGTTACGGTTCGATGGTAACACAGAATCTTTATCCTGCGTTCAGTGTAGACTGTGAGTGGTAGAGTTACGGCTCGATGGTAACACAGAATCTTTATCCTGCGTTCAGTGTAGACTGTGAGTGGTAGAGTTACGGCTCGATGGTCACACAGAATCTTTATCCTGCGTTCAGGGTAGACTGTGAGTGGTAGAGTTACGGCTCGATGGTAACACAGAATCTTTATCCTGCGTTCAGTGTAGACTGTGAGTGGTAGAGTTACGGCTCGATGGTAACACAGAATCTTTATCCTGCGTTCAGTGTAGACTGTGAGTGGTAGAGTGACTGCTCGATGGTAACACAGAATCTTTATCCTGCGTTCAGTGTAGACTGTGAGTGGTAGAGTTAAGGCTCGATGGTAACACAGAATCTTTATCCTGCGTTCAGTGTAGACTGTGAGTGGTATAGTGACGGCTCGATAGTAACACAGAATCTTTATCCTGCGTTCAGTGTAGACTGTGAGTGGTAGAGTTACGGCTCGATGGTAACACAGAATCTTTATCCTGCGTTCAGTGTAGACTGTGAGTGGTAGAGTTACGGCTCGATGGTAACACAGAATCTTTATCCTGCGTTCAGTGTAGACTGTGAGTGGTAGAGTGACGGCTCGATGGTAACACAGAATCTTTATCCTGCGTTCAGTGTAGACTGTGAGTGGTAGAGTGACGGCTCGATGGTAACACAGAATCTTTATCCTGCGTTCAGTGTAGACTGTGAGTGGTAGAGTTACGGCTCGATGGTCACACAGAATCTTTATCCTGCGTTCAGGGTAGACTGTGAGTGGTAGAGTTACGGCTCGATGGTAACACAGAATCTTTATCCTGCGTTCAGTGTAGACTGTGAGTGGTAGAGTTACGGCTCGATGGTAACACAGAATCTTTATCCTGCGTTCAGTGTAGACTGTGAGTGGTAGAGTGACTGCTCGATGGTAACACAGAATCTTTATCCTGCGTTCAGTGTAGACTGTGAGTGGTAGAGTTAAGGCTCGATGGTAACACAGAATCTTTATCCTGCGTTCAGTGTAGACTGTGAGTGGTAGAGTGACGGCTCGATAGTAACACAGAATCTTTATCCTGCGTTCAGTGTAGACTGTGAGTGGTAGAGTTACGGCTCGATGGTAACACAGAATCTTTATCCTGCGTTCAGTGTAGACTGTGAGTGGTAGAGTTACGGCTCGATGGTAACACAGAATCTTTATCCTGCGTTCAGTGTAGACTGTGAGTGGTAGAGTGACGGCTCGATGGTAACACAGAATCTTTATCCTGCGTTCAGTGTAGACTGTGAGTGGTAGAGTGACGGCTCGATGGTAACACAGAATCTTTATCCTGCGTTCAGTGTAGACTGTGAGTGGTAGAGTTACGGCTCGATGGTCACACAGAATCTTTATCCTGCGTTCAGGGTAGACTGTGAGTGGTAGAGTTACGGCTCGATGGTAACACAGAATCTTTATCCTGCGTTCAGTGTAGACTGTGAGTGGTAGAGTTACGGCTCGATGGTAACACAGAATCTTTATCCTGCGTTCAGTGTAGAATGTGAGTGGTACAGTGACGGCTCGATGGTAACACAGAATCTTTATCCTGCGTTCAGTGTAGACTGTGAGTGGTAGAATGACGGCTCGATAGTAACACAGAATCTTTATCCTGCGTTCAGTGTAGACTGTGAGTGGTAGAGTGACGGCTCGATGGTAACACAGAATCTTTATCCTGCGTTCAGTGTAGACTGTGAGTGGTAGAGTTACGGCTCGATGGTAACACAGAATCTTTATCCTGCGTTCAGTGTAGACTGTGAGTGGTAGAGTGACGGCTCGATGGTAACACAGAATCTTTATCCTGCGTTCAGTGTAGACTGTGAGTGGTAGAGTGACGGCTCGATGGTAACACAGAATCTTTATCCTGCGTTCAGTGTAGACTGTGAGTGGTAGAGTTACGGCTCGATGGTAACACAGAATATTTATCCTGCGTTCAGTGTAGATTGTGAGTGGTACAGTGACGGCTCGATGGTAACACAGAATCTTTATCCTGCGTTCAGTGTAGACTGTGAGTGTTAGAGTTACGGCTCGATGGTAACACAGAATCTTTATCCTGCGTTCAGTGTAGACTGTGAGTGGTAGAGTTACGGCTCGATGGTCACACAGAATCTTTATCCTGCGTTCAGGGTAGACTGTGAGTGGTAGAGTTACGGTTCGATGGTAACACAGAATCTTTATCCTGCGTTCAGTGTAGACTGTGAGTGGTAGAGTTACGGCTCGATGGTAACACAGAATCTTTATCCTGCGTTCAGTGTAGACTGTGAGTGGTAGAGTTACGGCTCGATGGTCACACAGAATCTTTATCCTGCGTTCAGGGTAGACTGTGAGTGGTAGAGTTACGGCTCGATGGTAACACAGAATCTTTATCCTGCGTTCAGTGTAGACTGTGAGTGGTAGAGTTACGGCTCGATGGTAACACAGAATCTTTATCCTGCGTTCAGTGTAGACTGTGAGTGGTAGAGTGACTGCTCGATGGTAACACAGAATCTTTATCCTGCGTTCAGTGTAGACTGTGAGTGGTATAGTTAAGGCTCGATGGTAACACAGAATCTTTATCCTGCGTTCAGTGTAGACTGTGAGTGGTAGAGTGACGGCTCGATAGTAACACAGAATCTTTATCCTGCGTTCAGTGTAGACTGTGAGTGGTAGAGTTACGGCTCGATGGTAACACAGAATCTTTATCCTGCGTTCAGTGTAGACTGTGAGTGGTAGAGTTACGGCTCGATGGTAACACAGAATCTTTATCCTGCGTTCAGTGTAGACTGTGAGTGGTAGAGTGACGGCTCGATGGTAACACAGAATCTTTATCCTGCGTTCAGTGTAGACTGTGAGTGGTAGAGTGACGGCTCGATGGTAACACAGAATCTTTATCCTGCGTTCAGTGTAGACTGTGAGTGGTAGAGTTACGGCTCGATGGTCACACAGAATCTTTATCCTGCGTTCAGGGTAGACTGTGAGTGGTAGAGTTACGGCTCGATGGTAACACAGAATCTTTATCCTGCGTTCAGTGTAGACTGTGAGTGGTAGAGTTACGGCTCGATGGTAACACAGAATCTTTATCCTGCGTTCAGTGTAGACTGTGAGTGGTAGAGTGACTGCTCGATGGTAACACAGAATCTTTATCCTGCGTTCAGTGTAGACTGTGAGTGGTAGAGTTAAGGCTCGATGGTAACACAGAATCTTTATCCTGCGTTCAGTGTAGACTGTGAGTGGTAGAGTGACGGCTCGATAGTAACACAGAATCTTTATCCTGCGTTCAGTGTAGACTGTGAGTGGTAGAGTTACGGCTCGATGGTAACACAGAATCTTTATCCTGCGTTCAGTGTAGACTGTGAGTGGTAGAGTTACGGCTCGATGGTAACACAGAATCTTTATCCTGCGTTCAGTGTAGACTGTGAGTGGTAGAGTGACGGCTCGATGGTAACACAGAATCTTTATCCTGCGTTCAGTGTAGACTGTGAGTGGTAGAGTGACGGCTCGATGGTAACACAGAATCTTTATCCTGCGTTCAGTGTAGACTGTGAGTGGTAGAGTGACGGCTCGATGGTAACACAGAATCTTTATCCTGCGTTCAGTGTAGACTGTGAGTGGTAGAGTTACGGCTCGATGGTAACACAGAATCTTTATCCTGCGTTCAGTGTAGACTGTGAGTGGTAGAGTGACGGCTCGATGGTAACACAGAATCTTTATCCTGCGTTCAGTGTAGACTGTGAGTGGTAGAGTGACGGCTCGATGGTAACACAGAATCTTTATCCTGCGTTCAGTGTAGACTGTGAGTGGTAGAGTTACGGCTCGATGGTAACACAGAATATTTATCCTGCGTTCAGTGTAGATTGTGAGTGGTAGCAGTGACGGCTCGATGGTAACACAGAATCTTTATCCTGCGTTCAGTGTAGACTGTGAGTGTTAGAGTTACGGCTCGATGGTAACACAGAATCTTTATCCTGCGTTCAGTGTAGACTGTGAGTGGTAGAGTTACCGCTCGATGGTAACACAGAATCTTTATCCTGCGTTCAGTGTAGACTGTGAGTGGTAGAGTGACTGCTCGATGGTAACACAGAATCTTTATCCTGCGTTCAGTGTAGACTGTGAGTGGTAGAGTTAAGGCTCGATGGTAACACAGAATCTTTATCCTGCGTTCAGTGTAGACTGTGAGTGGTAGAGTTACGGCTCGATAGTAACACAGAATCTTTATCCTGCGTTCAGTGTAGACTGTGAGTGGTAGAGTGACGGCTCGATGGTAACACAGAATCTTTATCCTGCGTTCAGTGTAGACTGTGAGTGGTAGAGTTACGGCTCGATGGTAACACAGAATCTTTATCCTGCGTTCAGTGTAGACTGTGAGTGGTAGAGTGACGGCTCGATGGTAACACAGAATCTTTATCCTGCGTTCAGTGTAGACTGTGAGTGGTAGAGTGACGGCTCGATGGTAACACAGAATCCTTTATCCTGCGTTCAGTGTAGACTGTGAGTGTAGAGTTACGGCTCGATGGTAACACAGAATCTTTATCCTGCGTTCAGTGTAGACTGTGAGTGGTAGAGTTACGGCTCGATGGTAACACAGAATCTTTATCCTGCGTTCAGTGTAGACTGTGAGTGGTAGAGTTACGGCTCGATGGTAACACAGATTCTTTATCCTGCGTTCAGTGTAGACTGTGAGTGGTAGAGTTACGGCTCGATGGTAACACAGAATCTTTATCCTGCGTTCAGTGTAGACTGTGAGTGGTACAGTGACGACTCGATGGTAACACAGAATCTTTATCCTGCGTTCAGTGTAGACTGTGAGTGGTAGAGTTACGGCTCGATGGTAACACAGAATCCTTTATCCTGCGTTCAGTGTAGACTGTGAGTGGTAGAGTTACGGCTCGATGGTAACACAGAATCTTTATCCTGCGTTCAGTGTAGACTGTGAGTGGTAGAGTTACGGCTCGATGGTAACACAGAATCTTTATCCTGCGTTCAGTGTAGACTGTGAGTGGTAGAGTTACGGCTCGATGGTAACACAGAATCTTTATCCTGCGTTCAGTGTAGACTGTGAGTGGTAGAGTGACGGCTCGATGGTAACACAGAATCTTTATCCTGCGTTCAGTGTAGACTGTGAGTGGTAGAGTGACGGCTCGATGGTAACACAGAATCTTTATCCTGCGTTCAGTGTAGACTGTGAGTGGTAGAGTTACGGCTCGATGGTCACACAGAATCTTTATCCTGCGTTCAGGGTAGACTGTGAGTGGTAGAGTTACGGCTCGATGGTAACACAGAATCTTTATCCTGCGTTCAGTGTAGACTGTGAGTGGTAGAGTTACGGCTCGATGGTCACCACAGAATCTTTATCCTGCGTTCAGGGTAGACTGTGAGTGGTAGAGTTACGGCTCGATGGTAACACAGAATCTTTATCCTGCGTTCAGTGTAGACTGTGAGTGGTAGAGTTACGGCTCGATGGTAACACAGAATCTTTATCCTGCGTTCAGTGTAGAATGTGAGTGGTAGCAGTGACGGCTCGATGGTAACACAGAATCTTTATCCTGCGTTCAGTGTAGACTGTGAGTGTTAGAGTTACGGCTCGATGGTAACACAGAATCTTTATCCTGCGTTCAGTGTAGACTGTGAGTGGTAGAGTTACGGCTCGATGGTAACACAGAATCTTTATCCTGCGTTCAGTGTAGACTGTGAGTGGTAGAGTGACTGGCTCGATGGTAACACAGAATCTTTATCCTGCGTTCAGTGTAGACTGTGAGTGGTAGAGTTAAGGCTCGATGGTAACACAGAATCTTTATCCTGCGTTCAGTGTAGACTGTGTGTGGTAGAGTGACGGCTCGATAGTAACACAGAATCTTTATCCTGCGTTCAGTGTAGACTGTGAGTGGTAGAGTTACGGCTCGATGGTAACACAGAATCTTTATCCTGCGTTCAGTGTAGACTGTGAGTGGTAGAGTTACGGCTCGATGGTAACACAGAATCTTTATCCTGCGTTCAGTGTAGACTGTGAGTGGTAGAGTGACGGCTCGATGGTAACACAGAATCTTTATCCTGCGTTCAGTGTAGACTGTGAGTGGTAGAGTGACGGCTCGATGGTAACACAGAATCTTTATCCTGCGTTCAGTGTAGACTGTGAGTGGTAGAGTTACGGCTCGATGGTCACACAGAATCTTTATCCTGCGTTCAGGGTAGACTGTGAGTGGTAGAGTTACGGCTCGATGGTAACACAGAATCTTTATCCTGCGTTCAGTGTAGACTGTGAGTGGTAGAGTTACGGCTCGATGGTCACACAGAATCTTTATCCTGCGTTCAGGGTAGACTGTGAGTGGTAGAGTTACGGCTCGATGGTAACACAGAATCTTTATCCTGCGTTCAGTGTAGACTGTGAGTGGTAGAGTTACGGCTCGATGGTAACACAGAATCTTTATCCTGAGTTCAGTGTAGAATGTGAGTGGTACAGTGACGGCTCGATGGTAACACAGAATCTTTATCCTGCGTTCAGTGTAGACTGTGAGTGGTAGAGTTACGGCTCGATGGTAACACAGAATCTTTATCCTGCGTTCAGTGTAGACTGTGAGTGGTAGAGTTACGGCTCGATGGTAACACAGAATCTTTATCCTGCGTTCAGTGTAGACTGTGAGTGGTAGAGTGACTGCTCGATGGTAACACAGAATCTTTATCCTGCGTTCAGTGTAGACTGTGAGTGGTAGAGTTAAGGCTCGATGGTAACACAGAATCTTTATCCTGCGTTCAGTGTAGACTGTGAGTGGTAGAGTGACAGCTCGATAGTAACACAGAATCTTTATCCTGCGTTCAGTGTAGACTGTGAGTGGTAGAGTGACGGCTCGATGGTAACACAGAATCTTTATCCTGCGTTCAGTGTAGACTGAGTGGTAGAGTTACGGCTCGATGGTAACACAGAATCTTTATCCTGCGTTCAGTGTAGACTGTGAGTGGTAGAGTTACGGCTCGATGGTCACACAGAATCTTTATCCTGCGTTCAGGGTAGACTGTGAGTGGTAGAGTTACGGCTCGATGGTAACACAGAATCTTTATCCTGCGTTCAGTGTAGACTGTGAGTGGTAGAGTTACGGCTCGATGGTCACACAGAATCTTTATCCTGCGTTCAGGGTAGACTGTGAGTGGTAGAGTTACGGCTCGATGGTAACACAGAATCTTTATCCTGCGTTCAGTGTAGACTGTGAGTGGTAGAGTTACGGCTCGATGGTAACACAGAATCTTTATCCTGCGTTCAGTGTAGACTGTGAGTGGTAGAGTGACTGCTCGATGGTAACACAGAATCTTTATCCTGCGTTCAGTGTAGACTGTGAGTGGTAGAGTTAAGGCTCGATGGTAACACAGAATCTTTATCCTGCGTTCAGTGTAGACTGTGAGTGGTAGAGTGACGGCTCGATAGTAACACAGAATCTTTATCCTGCGTTCAGTGTAGACTGTGAGTGGTAGAGTGACGGCTCGATGGTAACACAGAATCTTTATCCTGCGTTCAGTGTAGACTGTGAGTGGTAGAGTTACGGCTCGATGGTAACACAGAATCTTTATCCTGCGTTCAGTGTAGACTGTGAGTGGTAGAGTTACGGCTCGATGGTAACACAGAATCTTTATCCTGCGTTCAGTGTAGACTGTGAGTGGTAGAGTTACGGCTCGATGGTCACACAGAATCTTTATCCTGCGTTCAGGGTAGACTGTGAGTGGTAGAGTTACGGCTCGATGGTAACACAGAATCTTTATCCTGCGTTCAGTGTAGACTGTGAGTGGTAGAGTTACGGCTCGATGGTCACACAGAATCTTTATCCTGCGTTCAGGGTAGACTGTGAGTGGTAGAGTTACGGCTCGATGGTAACACAGAATCTTTATCCTGCGTTCAGTGTAGACTGTGAGTGGTAGAGTTACGGCTCGATGGTAACACAGAATCTTTATCCTGCGTTCAGTGTAGAATGTGAGTGGTACAGTGACGGCTCGATGGTAACACAGAATCTTTATCCTGCGTTCAGTGTAGACTGTGAGTGTTAGAGTTACGGCTCGATGGTAACACAGAATCTTTATCCTGCGTTCAGTGTAGACTGTGAGTGGTAGAGTTACGGCTCGATGGTAACACAGAATCTTTATCCTGCGTTCAGTGTAGACTGTGAGTGGTAGAGTGACTGCTCGATGGTAACACAGAATCTTTATCCTGCGTTCAGTGTAGACTGTGAGTGGTAGAGTTAAGGCTCGATGGTAACACAGAATCTTTATCCTGCGTTCAGTGTAGACTGTGAGTGGTAGAATGACGGCTCGATAGTAACACAGAATCTTTATCCTGCGTTCAGTGTAGACTGTGAGTGGTAGAGTGACGGCTCGATGGTAACACAGAATCTTTATCCTGCGTTCAGTGTAGACTGTGAGTGGTAGAGTGACGGCTCGATGGTAACACAGAATCTTTATCCTGCGTTCAGTGTAGACTGTGAGTGGTAGAGTGACGGCTCGATGGTAACACAGAATCTTTATCCTGCGTTCAGTGTAGACTGTGAGTGGTAGAGTTACGGCTCGATGGTAACACAGAATATTTATCCTGCGTTCAGTGTAGACTGTGAGTGGTAGCAGTGACGGCTCGATGGTAACACAGAATCTTTATCCTGCGTTCAGTGTAGACTGTGAGTGTTAGAGTTACGGCTCGATGGTAACACAGAATCTTTATCCTGCGTTCAGTGTAGACTGTGAGTGGTAGAGTTACGGCTCGATGGTAACACAGAATCTTTATCCTGCGTTCAGTGTAGACTGTGAGTGGTAGAGTGACTGCTCGATGGTAACACAGAATCTTTATCCTGCGTTCAGTGTAGACTGTGAGTGGTAGAGTTAAGGCTCGATGGTAACACAGAATCTTTATCCTGCGTTCAGTGTAGACTGTGAGTGGTAGAGTGACGGCTCGATAGTAACACAGAATCTTTATCCTGCGTTCAGTGTAGACTGTGAGTGGTAGAGTGACGGCTCGATGGTAACACAGAATCTTTATCCTGCGTTCAGTGTAGACTGTGAGTGGTAGAGTTACGGCTCGATGGTAACACAGAATCTTTATCCTGCGTTCAGTGTAGACTGTGAGTGGTAGAGTGACGGCTCGATGGTAACACAGAATCTTTATCCTGCGTTCAGTGTAGACTGTGAGTGGTAGAGTGACGGCTCGATGGTAACACAGAACCTTTATCCTGCGTTCAGTGTAGACTGTGAGTGGTAGAGTTACGGCTCGATGGTAACACAGAATCTTTATCCTGCGTTCAGTGTAGACTGTGAGTGGTAGAGTTACGGCTCGATGGTAACACAGAATCTTTATCCTGCGTTCAGTGTAGACTGTGAGTGGTAGAGTTACGGCTCGATGGTAACACAGAATCTTTATCCTGCGTTCAGTGTAGACTGTGAGTGGTAGAGTTACGGCTCGATGGTAACACAGAATCTTTATCCTGCGTTCAGTGTAGACTGTGAGTGGTAGAGTTACGGCTCGATGGTAACACAGAATCTTTATCCTGCGTTCAGTGTAGACTGTGAGTGGTAGAGTTACGGCTCGATGGTAACACAGAATCTTTATCCTGCGTTCAGTGTAGACTGTGAGTGGTAGAGTGACGGCTCGATGGTAACACAGAATCTTTATCCTGCGTTCAGTGTAGACTGTGAGTGGTAGAGTTACGGCTCGATGGTAACACAGAATATTTATCCTGCGTTCAGTGTAGATTGTGAGTGGTAGCAGTGACGGCTCGATGGTAACACAGAATCTTTATCCTGCGTTCAGTGTAGACTGTGAGTGTTAGAGTTACGGCTCGATGGTAACACAGAATCTTTATCCTGCGTTCAGTGTAGACTGTGAGTGGTAGAGTTACGGCTCGATGGTCACACAGAATCTTTATCCTGCGTTCAGGTAGACTGTGAGTGGTAGAGTTACGGTCGATGGTAACACAGAATCTTTATCCTGCGTTCAGTGTAGACTGTGAGTGGTAGAGTTACGGCTCGATGGTAACACAGAATCTTTATCCTGCGTTCAGTGTAGACTGTGAGTGGTAGAGTTACGGCTCGATGGTCACACAGAATCTTTATCCTGCGTTCAGGGTAGACTGTGAGTGGTAGAGTTACGGCTCGATGGTAACACAGAATCTTTATCCTGCGTTCAGTGTAGACTGTGAGTGGTAGAGTTACGGCTCGATGGTAACACAGAATCTTTATCCTGCGTTCAGTGTAGACTGTGAGTGGTAGAGTGACTGCTCGATGGTAACACAGAATCTTTATCCTGCGTTCAGTGTAGACTGTGAGTGGTAGAGTTAAGGCTCGATGGTAACACAGAATCTTTATCCTGCGTTCAGTGTAGACTGTGAGTGGTAGAGTGACGGCTCGATAGTAACACAGAATCTTTATCCTGCGTTCAGTGTAGACTGTGAGTGGTAGAGTTACGGCTCGATGGTAACACAGAATCTTTATCCTGCGTTCAGTGTAGACTGTGAGTGGTAGAGTTACGGCTCGATGGTAACACAGAATCTTTATCCTGCGTTCAGTGTAGACTGTGAGTGGTAGAGTGACGGCTCGATGGTAACACAGAATCTTTATCCTGCGTTCAGTGTAGACTGTGAGTGGTAGAGTGACGGCTCGATGGTAACACAGAATCTTTATCCTGCGTTCAGTGTAGACTGTGAGTGGTAGAGTTACGGCTCGATGGTCACACAGAATCTTTATCCTGCGTTCAGTGTAGACTGTGAGTGGTAGAGTTACGGCTCGATGGTAACACAGAATCTTTATCCTGCGTTCAGTGTAGACTGTGAGTGGTAGAGTTACGGCTCGATGGTAACACAGAATCTTTATCCTGCGTTCAGTGTAGACTGTGAGTGGTAGAGTGACGGCTCGATGGTAACACAGAATCTTTATCCTGCGTTCAGTGTAGACTGTGAGTGGTAGAGTTAAGGCTCGATGGTAACACAGAATCTTTATCCTGCGTTCAGTGTAGACTGTGAGTGGTAGAGTGACGGCTCGATAGGTAACACAGAATCTTTATCCTGCGTTCAGTGTAGACTGTGAGTGGTAGAGTTACGGCTCGATGGTAACACAGAATCTTTATCCTGCGTTCAGTGTAGACTGTGAGTGGTAGAGTTACGGCTCGATGGTAACACAGAATCTTTATCCTGCGTTCAGTGTAGACTGTGAGTGGTAGAGTGACGGCTCGATGGTAACACAGAATCTTTATCCTGCGTTCAGTGTAGACTGTGAGTGGTAGAGTTACGGCTCGATGGTAACACAGAATCTTTATCCTGCGTTCAGTGTAGACTGTGAGTGGTAGAGTTACGGCTCGATGGTAACACAGAATCTTTATCCTGCGTTCAGTGTAGACTGTGAGTGGTAGAGTTACGGCTCGATGGTAACACAGAATCTTTATCCTGCGTTCAGTGTAGAATGTGAGTGGTACAGTGACGGCTCGATGGTAACACAGAATCTTTATCCTGCGTTCAGTGTAGACTGTGAGTGGTAGAATGACGGCTCGATAGTAACACAGAATCTTTATCCTGCGTTCAGTGTAGACTGTGAGTGGTAGAGTGACGGCTCGATGGTAACACAGAATCTTTATCCTGCGTTCAGTGTAGACTGTGAGTGGTAGAGTTACGGCTCGATGGTAACACAGAATCTTTATCCTGCGTTCAGTGTAGACTGTGAGTGGTAGAGTGACGGCTCGATGGTAACACAGAATCTTTATCCTGCGTTCAGTGTAGACTGTGAGTGGTAGAGTGACGGCTCGATGGTAACACAGGATCTTTATCCTGCGTTCAGTGTAGACTGTGAGTGGTAGAGTTACGGCTCGATGGTAACACAGAATATTTATCCTGCCTTCAGTGTAGATTGTGAGTGGTACAGTGACGGCTCGATGGTAACACAGAATCTTTATCCTGCGTTCAGTGTAGACTGTGAGTGTTAGAGTTACGGCTCGATGGTAACACAGAATCTTTATCCTGCGTTCAGTGTAGACTGTGAGTGGTAGAGTTACCGCTCGATGGTAACACAGAATCTTTATCCTGCGTTCAGTGTAGACTGTGAGTGTTAGAGTGACGGCTCGATGGTAACACAGAATCTTTATCCTGCGTTCAATGTAGACTGTGAGTGGTAGAGTGACTGCTCGATGGTAACACAGAATCTTTATCCTGCGTTCAGTGTAGACTGTGAGTGGTAGAGTTAAGGCTCGATGGTAACACAGAATCTTTATCCTGCGTTCAGTGTAGACTGTGAGTGGTAGAGTGACGGCTCGATAGTAACACAGAATCTTTATCCTGCGTTCAGTGTAGACTGTGAGTGGTAGAGTGACGGCTCGATGGTAACACAGAATCTTTATCCTGCGTTCAGTGTAGACTGTGAGTGGTAGAGTTACGGCTCGATGGTAACACAGAATCTTTATCCTGCGTTCAGTGTAGACTGTGAGTGGTAGAGTGACGGCTCGATGGTAACACAGAATCTTTATCCTGCGTTCAGTGTAGACTGTGAGTGGTAGAGTGACGGCTCGATGGTAACACAGAATCTTTATCCTGCGTTCAGTGTAGACTGTGAGTGGTACAGTGACGGCTCGATGGTAACACAGAATATTTATCCTGCGTTCAGTGTAGATTGTGAGTGGTACAGTGACGGCTCGATGGTAACACAGAATCTTTATCCTGCGTTCAGTGTAGACTGTGAGTGTTAGAGTTACGGCTCGATGGTAACACAGAATCTTTATCCTGCGTTCAGTGTAGACTGTGAGTGGTAGAGTTACGGCTCGATGGTAACACAGAATCTTTATCCTGCGTTCAGTGTAGACTGTGAGTGGTAGAGTGACTGCTCGATGGTAACACAGAATCTTTATCCTGCGTTCAGTGTAGACTGTGAGTGGTAGAGTTAAGGCTCGATGGTAACACAGAATCTTTATCCTGCGTTCAGTGTAGACTGTGAGTGGTAGAGTGACGGCTCGATAGTAACACAGAATCTTTATCCTGCGTTCAGTGTAGACTGTGAGTGGTAGAGTGACGGCTCGATGGTAACACAGAATCTTTATCCTGCGTTCAGTGTAGACTGTGAGTGGTAGAGTTACGGCTCGATGGTAACACAGAATCTTTATCCTGCGTTCAGTGTAGACTGTGAGTGGTAGAGTGACGGCTCGATGGTAACACAGAATCTTTATCCTGCGTTCAGTGTAGACTGTGAGTGGTAGAGTGACGGCTCGATGGTAACACAGAACCTTTATCCTGCGTTCAGTGTAGACTGTGAGTGGTAGAGTTACGGCTCGATGGTAACACAGAATCTTTATCCTGCGTTC